>NC_136262.1:29227502-29570002 GCF_964187855.1 Myxine glutinosa | reverse complement strand
ATTCAGCTAAATGACATGCAGAAATCAATAGCCTACAATAATCATTTGATCTTTGTTTTCATTTCATTTCATTCATTATATACTGTAACAGAGCTTTTTTGTCATCTGGAGCATTCCATGACGCTTTGCACAACTGGATGAATTTACGTTACAATCGGTACGGATGGGCACCATAACCGACATGTAACAATATATCACCCACGATATTTGTGATGTGGTAAGACAGATACATGCAGAGACAGAGGCAGAGACAAACAGAGTTGGTAAATCTAATTCTAATACTTTGCTATCTATCGTGCTCCAAAACTGAGGTATGAATCCATTGCTCGCCGCCTGAACGTCACCATATTATATTATTTATTTATTATGCCTCCACCCAAAAAAAAGAGTCCCCACGTGCGTGAGGTTTCCAGGGAGCCATTGGCGTCGTGAACTTTGCAGGGCCACCCGTTGTGCTAAATAATGTTTTAGACGCCACCAGGATTTGGAAGAGGGAGATAGATAAGAGAGTTCGGTCCTGAGAACGGAGAGAGATATTGTTTCCTGGCTCTCCTGAGGGTGGACACACACTTGTTTTGGGCTTTGTGGAAGGAAATGAGATTTCCTTCCGTTGGATTTGCTTTCCAGGAGACGAAAGCAAGTTGTTTCTGGGGCAACAGCCTCACCACAAGATTCCGTGTACCATGGACGGGAGGAAGGGTATGACAACTGAAGACGAGATGGAATAAATCTGTGCATGAGAGAGAGCAATTTACTTTGGAAGAATTCCCAGGATGAGTTGATGTCAGAGGCGGTCGAGATGGGAGACAAATCCAGATGATTGATGGCTGCTTGAAGACCGTGCCAGTTGGCCTGAGTGAAATGCCAGACTCGTCGACGCTGAGGAGGCTCTCTGAGAATGGTCAGAGAGATGTCCACTTTAACAAGCACATCATCAGAAGAGCCGATTGGAGCAGAAGAAGAGCAGCAGACATTTTCAGGGAAGTCAGTCATAACCAAGTCCAGAAGAGAAGATGCTCCGTTGACTGAGATCCGGGTCGGGAAATTGACAGATTGTGTCAGTCCCAGTGAGTCACAGAAGTCCTTTGCTGAAGAGCCATGGCTGGTGAGAGAGGTACCCACACCCAGCCAACTGGCACGGTGACAGTTGAAATCACCACATATTAGGAAGAGAGAGTTGGGATGGGTAGATAGAAGTTGGTCCATACTAGTACCGACGGCAAAGCCGCAATGAGCCGGCGAAGCCAAAGCCTCTTGCCACTATTTTACCCATCAGTAGGTTAGGTAGTTGGTAGTAGGTAGGTGTAGTAGGTACCGTACCTGGTAAGACTTGGTAAAAGAGAAGAGCAGACAGTCCTCCCCAATACCTGCATACAATAAATGTCACAAGAAGCTTAAGGAAGTAACTATACGATGTGCTAGCTTAAGGCATATTTTAAGAAATTTTAACTGGGCTTAACATACGTTTTCACAGTATGTGTGTAGTCTTCTAACTTCAGTCGCTGTCAGGACTGGTTCTCTCCGGGCACTGCGGCTTCCTCCACCAGAACAAGTTAGCTTGCAGTAAGATCAGTGCCGACAGATCAGACGATAGCGCCGTTTCAACGGCAATGTGTGACTGTCGTTAATCAAACCGAGCTTTCTTTCTTTATGTAAATCGCTTATACCAGTAGGTGCAGGACAACATCATAAATCAGACAAACCTACTGAGCATGGGAGCATGGGATTGAAGCCTAATTCGGCTTTTCAGGTCTACCACTAAAGAAGAGAAAAATTTGGAAAATGGCCCAGAGTGGTTTAGGCTACTTTCCAATTACGTTTCATGAGACCATTGTTTTTTATCGCGAAAAGAAAGTGTTAGACGCTGATAGTGACTTGTAAGTACTCTTGAACATCCTCAACAACACATATATGCTGGTGCGAGCACTCAAAGGTCTTTACACGCTTTAGAGAAATTTAGCAGTGTACAGTTAAAGTGTAGACTTAAACTGGTAATTGAAACAGTGTAGATTGTAACCTGGTGAATGAGCAGGAGTCACATGACACTTTCTCACGAATTAGCTTGGGTACCCAAGACTTGGGTACATTTATGTCGTGGTTAAGCATAAACGTTGTCCTTCATGCCACATCTGATAGGTCAGTGTGGCGATGAAGAATGGAGGCGAAACATTGTTCCTCGTTTTGGCTTTGACCGAGTGACATGGCGTTTTGCAGAATCGAGTCGAAAAACACGTTGTTCAAGTGCTCGTACTTTTTTGCTGTGCAGTAAGCGAGTGACTTGATACGTTTCAGTTCATCAGCTCTAGCCCGCGTTGTTGCAGTATTAATAACCATGCATATGCGGTCGTCGTTCAACAAGTAGTTAGGATTCCAAGCGAAGTCCGGAATGGTGTCATCATCACCAGCATATTTTGCACGAGATAATGCGACGAATAGTGTTCCTGGATTGAGACTTTCGAATTTTGCTCTCCCCGGATGAATAACGATATATCTGTTAGGTTCGCCAACACCCACAGTAATTCCTTGACAGCGATGAAAAGTTGCTGCCCATCCAAGTCTCAGAGGTATTTGCATACGTTTGCAACAGTTGCAATCAATACGACGCTCAATTAATTGACACGATCGGCACGAGCTTTGGATAATCCTCCAAAAAAGGAGGACCCGTATATTTCGGAATATTAACGATGACGACGTCTGGTAATCCATCTTTTGGTGAACGACCATTTTCGTAAATGATGTCCTCAATATGACCCGTAGCTCCGTTGTAGAGACCGTGCTCAACAGACAAATTGGAAGTAAGACAAACTTTGGCCCCTTTGCAAAGATACAATAATCGAGGTAAACCTTGGGCCTTGGCACTCCCTGCCACCCTGGCGTGTGGTCCAGTGTTATTTGATGTGATTTTCGCTACAGGCACATCACGATTGGCGGTTTGCAGTTGACGCTTATTGTGCACCCATTCGAGCTCATGGGTAGGAAAAACGAATACAGCATTATCAGCCATGTATAACATTTTTTCCATCCCATATTTCCGTTTGAGTTCGTCCCATTGGAACGTCCTCCACCATCTTGCTTGCTGTGGAGTTGTCTTGTATTCTCTCAATGACAATAAAGCACTCTTCAGTTGTGACTTGTCTCCTGCTTGTCTGATTGATTGGCCCAAGACAACAACCTCGTTAAATTCTCTCCAAACCATCACTCCATGCAACTTTGCAGGACTTTCTACGTCACTCTTGTTTTTGTTAGAAGGAGGCATGTACACCAGTGAATCGCAAACAGGGGGTAGTTGAACTTCGTCTCCGAAAAAGACAACCGCTGGAATACCGCCCCAAGACCAATCAGAATTCCATTCGTTTCTCTCATCATTTCCATAGCTAGCCATGAATTCCATCCAACCCAATGTAGTTTTGCCAATCATTGACTTTTCATCTACGCACAACAGCTTGACTCCTGTACAATTATTCTGAATAATTTCCAGGGTAGTACTAGTTGGCGCAGTCATATCACCGCTTCTGATCCTGTGTGTGATCGGCACTTTTAGAAAGCTATGGAGTGTCATGCCATCAATCAAGTTGGCACTATTTCCAGTAGGGCAGATAACCTTTGCAGCCGAATTTTCCTGAAAAATTTATCGGACAACTTTTACGAGTGCCTTTATCAGATATGATTTGCCTGAACCTGCTGTCCCGGATACGTTCAATCGCAACGGCTTACAGTTGCTAGGACTAGCTTTGTATTTCATCAGACGATCCATCACGATATTGAATGCCAGTCTTTGATCCTCATTCAGTGATCCACATTCCACATCGGGTAATTTCAGCTGAGTGTCGTCCTCACAGCAGCTGACTAGACCACTGAGAAAATTTTTACCGAGGTCAGAATATTTTTTGGCAGCGGCCCCCCAATCGTATGCGCGTCCACCATCATCGTAATCGAAGTCGGTTATTCCATCATCAAAGTGTGCATGAGGCTTCACCAAATCGATCCAATCCGGAACATGGAGAGCATCACGATGAACTTCCGGATGATCGTCTTCTGGGTTCATCATGTCGGCGTGATCATTTCCATCTCCGTCTGATCCCCAGCACTTCTCATATGCCTCTGCCTGTGCTTTCAGGACCTCGGCTTTAATAGAAGCGGGACAGTCGTCTGTAGGTAAAAACTGATGGAACGTATCCACCCAGCCTACTTCATCAGATATAATGTCTCTGAATTTAACATCTCGCCAACCGGGCCAGTGTAGTATTAGCTGCGCTTGACAGAATACTTCTGTGAGAGGCCATGTAGCATGGAAATATGTACCGGATATGACAGGTACCTTTCCTTGATTGCACAAAAAAGCATACAATGAACAATTTTTACCGTCTTTAGGTCTATCTCGGTACTTGTCAATCATAGTGGATTTTGTAATTACGTTTTCCTTTTTTCTCTAGCTGACAGCAGCCCGATAGAGAAACACTCTGGAAACTGTGACTGGATCGATACAAAGGAAAACCGGATATCTCAAAACATGTCTCCACCGAAGATACATCGCGTCGTACTGCATCCATTAGAAGCTTAGTACACAGCGTCTTGGTAGATATCTCATCTCCCGTATCAGCTACTGATAAGACGTCTTGTAATAAGTCAACTGCGGCGCCAGTTGAAGGATTTCCTTTACACGCGTATCCGGTTACATATTTTTGAACGGCGACTATATCTTTTAGTGACGGGTTCTTGGGATCACTAGATGTGAGAATCAAAGAAATGTCACCGTTCCCTCGCCAAGCTTGAGCATGATATCGGGAATGTTGAACCATGGTTGGATGATTTCGAGGCATAGACAGACGAAGACAATTATTCTTATCAGTCCCGACGTGTGGTTCGTCATGAGAAGGCAGGCCAGGCTCTCGGTTATTACCGAAACCCATCCTACATATTCGCAAGTTCGATTGAGCAGATGGCTTCCCCAAGCAATAATCTGAGCATCGATGTAAATGTGTCCTGTTGACGATTTTGATGTGGTCATCTTTTATACTCTGTGCGTCACGACATTGTTCAGAGAAAAGTTTTTTCAGGGGATCTTTCTCTTCCAGCGGTGCTGGAGATGTTCCTTCGGGTGGGGGCCAGAGGGCCAGAGGCACCAAATTCATCACTTCCAGCCAGATGAATCGCTGTGAGGGCGTAATTCAAATCAGCCCATTCAGCGACGGGGATAGCAGCTTCGACGAAGTCGAATCCACCGGCTAGACTATTGTGTAATGTCGCACTAGGTTCCAAGTCGTCTCGCCAACAGAGGCCATGCCAATGAATCATACCACGACTTTTGGCAAATTCTTGTCTATACCAATAAGTTGTAACCCCAAACACTGGCTTCATAACGTTTTCAAAATAGGACTTAGTTCTTAAATCAAAGTAATGGCCAACTAAATGAGCATTCTCTTGTAGTACCTTGAACAAGACATTTTTGTCATCAAGATCTAAACTGCCGAGACATCCGATACTCCGCAAATATTTTTCCAATAATACACGAAGAGGTTTCCAGTGGAATTCCGCACAAGTACCGGTAGCAAAGAACGTTGGTAAACCTTTGCCATTGTATATCTGGAAGTCTTGCAGTGCTCGGAGTTCATTTTCGTGTCTGGCCCGGTACTGAGGAGTGCCACGTATGTCACCAGTAAAGTGTAGTATTTTTTTGACGATGGTATGGTCTCCTTTCTCTAGGCGACTTTTCAAGTCAGACACAGTGTAATGGTCATCGCCTAGTTTTTGTTTGACGAGAAACTTACTCTTATCAATGACGCGACGACGATTTATCATGTTGTGCACAATAAATTTGAAGAAGGGGTGCCTCGCAAACCTCCCATCTTTGTACCACAATAAATGATCTGCCCAATCGGCTAGGGATTCGCATGTCCGTTGTCTGTTTTAAATGAAATCACAAGTTCCTTTTGGAAACAACGTGGGAAATGCCATGGAGAAAAAATATCGGGTAGAATACTCAGACATTGGTGTATCACCTCTGGTAGGCCAGGGTATGGTGAAATTTCCTTTTTTGTCTTTTTCCATGCCATCGTCACCAAGTATGTCTTTAACAACTGATCGTACTTTTTTTTCGATAGAAACTACTTCATCTGGCAATAAAACGCCAGAAGATGTGGTAACATCATTCGCCCCATGGTCTATCTGGTCTCTGGACGGTCCGAGATCGTTGATATGCTTGAGTACAGTTTCAGGTTTGAATACCACTTCTTTAATACCTGGGAGAGGACCGTCCTCCGGTAGTTTTGCCAGACGCTCGTCACTTATTTCGATGTCGTGGTATGGGACACTCAATTTGCTGAGACACAACAAAGCATCTCGCACAGCCGCTCTGCGTACCATCAAATCTTTACTAGTGCCGTTCATTCCCATTTTCTTCACTTTGATTATATTTATCTCTTCGGGAAGTCGTGGGAAAATACGTGCTGGCTGATCCACCGCCTGAGGGAATGTGATGCAATGTCCATTGGATGCAAGCCCGCCATGATTCAACATATGGACATTGATACAGGGTGAAATCTGGCAAATGAGTAGTTCTTCAGCTACAGTAAGATCTCTCAAAGGTAAGAACGTCACCTGGATCCATATTATTCGCTCCGCAGAACATTTTTACGGACTGCTTGTCACTCCCACATCTTTGGCATACACCTTTTTCAGTCTTCGACATGTTCACCGTGAGTCTTGTCTCGGAACAAACTGAACAAGTTCGAACTTCATATGCCATTTGCTGGATTTCGAATTTAGTCACAGCGTCATGAAAAACAGCGTCTTGTTTTTTAGGTGCTATCGGCATATAGCTTGAGTCAGTTTCATACGCATGATCATTTGACTGCTTGTAAACATTTGCATATGCATGATAATTCGGCTGCTTGTAACCTTTTGCATATGCATGATCATTTGACGGCTTGTAAACTTTTGCATACGCATGATCATTTGACTGCTTGTAAACTTTTGCATACGCATGATCATTTGACGGCTTGTAACCTTTTGCATACGCATGATCATTCGGCTGCTTGTAACCTTTTGCATATGCATGATCATTTGACTGCTTGTAACCTTTTGCATATGCATGATCATTCAGCTGCCTGTAACCTTTTGCATACGCATGATCATTTGACTGCTTGTAACCTTTTGCATATGCATGATCATTTGACGGCTTGTAAACTTTTGCATATGCATGATAATTCGGCTGCTTGTAAACTTTTGCATATGCATGATCATTTGACGGCTTGTAAACTTTTGCATACGCATGATCATTTGACTGCTTGTAAACTTTTGCATATTCATGATCATTCGGCTGCTCGTAACCTTTTGCATACGCATGATCATTCGGCTGCTTGTAACCTTTTGCATATGCATGATCATTTGACTGCTTGTTGTCTTTGTGAAACCTTGATCTCTTCCAACTCATGCTTTCATGATACTCTGATCTTTGAGGCTCCACATACTCATACTGATCTCCACAACTGAATTGTGATGGAACTCCAACAGGTACTGTTCTCTCTGCACAATGATTAAGAATAGGAATCATAAGAAGAAAATGATTCCTATCATGCAGTATTTCAATTGTTGGAGCATCAGCAGATACACCTTCATAAACAGAGAGAATGTGCTTCATCGCCACTGTGGAATTTCGGTCATGAGCATGAGACCACACATGTATCTTGCAGTTTAATAATTTTGCTGCTGCAATTATTTCGCATGTTGTAGCCCATCCGTTACATCTAACCATGTTCTCATAATATAACTCCTGTTTATTTCCTTTATAATTCGAAATGTCTTCATGGAAAGTATCGACATAGTTTTTCCACTCGTCCCACCTAGCGTGTATACCACTGCAAATTAATTGCCGTAAGAAGGTGGTGCTTTGGAATGTGTTGAAAATTCTCAAGCTCAAACGGTGAAAAAAACATGACCCATCACCAGGGACATCTACTGCAGCATATTCCCAAAAAGAAGACAATGGTGTCGCATCCGATGGCTTTACTTGGTGCAACGTAAAAACCTCTCAAGTTACCACGGACTGTTGTCGAATCATGTTTCAGTGATGATAGCACTGGTGGAGGTTGTACCATTTTTCCTTTCATTTCGGTTCTTTTTCTTTCTCCGTCACAAACAACAGTGCCCAAAGCAATGACGATTTAGCTTAGGAAATTTGAGCATATGATGAGAACTATTTCGAGCAGTATATGGTTACGCGTGATTCGGTTGTTTTACACCAACCTCGTTCCCGGCGTCGCAGACATGTCGAGGGCGCTGGTAAGATGTCCTGTGTCGAGGGCGCTGATTGGCTGATTCGGTTCTCCGACGGCCACGAGATTTCTAAAAAATAATTTTTCGTCAATGTGAGAATATTTGACGCCGTTTTCACTGTCCGAAACACGTAATAAGCTTGTAAAAAAATATTTTTTCAAATGCTCGAATCTCATTGGTTCTGGTGTTTGATGACGATTTTCGTTGAAGATAACGAGGTTGGTCTTAACGTATTTTAATTACTAATTAGAGGTTTCATGAGATTGTGAATCAAAGAACGACAGGTGAAACAAACTCCTATTGAACTTTTTCGCAATTGTTTTATGCAAACCTCCGCATCCGGTCGATGGCTGTCTCCAGCACTCAATCCAGTGAGTGATTTCATTTTAGAAATATTTTTGCAAATGCTCGACTCTCATTGGGTCCGGTGTTTGGTGACGCGTTTTTTTGAAGATAACCAGGCCCGTGCGGGCCGATGTTGGTCTTAAAGTATTTTATTAATACATTGGAGGTGCATAAGATTGTGAATCAAATGATGACGGGTGAAAGAAACTCCTAATTAACGTTTTAAATTTGTTATGCATACTTCCACATCCGCAAGATGGCGGCCTCCACTGCGCTTCGGATTCTCGAGCCAAGGCATAATCAGGTTTTCAACATAATACGTACTCGTTTATTGACAACACCGGCTTTGCCGGCTATTATCAGACAGCGAGATGTAGATGGAGTCATCACTGTTTGGTGGACGGTACAACACATATTAACAAAAGGTGGGAGCGAAGGGGAAGCCGTAGCCAAAGGTATTCCTGGGGGTGAGGTGGAGAGAGGGCAGTGCAGGGCGAGTGAGGAAGAGGTTTTTTAAATAAAGATAGCAACCCCACCTCCAGGACGAGGCTCAGGTCTATCATACTGGAGGAGGGAGTAACCTGGGAGAGATACTAAGGAATCAGAGACATAATGAAGAGGAAAGTTTCTGTTAAGCAGATCACGTCTGGTTTGTCAGAAGCAACCTGTCTGGAGAGATCAGTCAAGTTTGAGCGAAGTCCCCGGATGTTTGAGGTCCATACTGTTAAGGAAGAGGAAGGGGGAGCATCGGATACAGAACAGGGCGGTGGGGGGGAGCGGTAGGGTAAGAGGAGGAAGAGGAGGAAGAGGTCGGGAGAACTTTTGAAGGTGTGTCAGAGATTTCAGAATAGCCTAGAGAAAGGGAAGAATGGGGCGGACAAAAGGTTTGATGGTGATTGGGTGAGGCGCAGTGAGGTGTTATTTGAGGAGGGGGAAGAGTGAGGCAGAAGGTTGAGGGAGATGAAGGTGAAAGTTGGAAGGGGGAAGAAGCAGGGAGGACGCTTTGAGGAGGAGGGGTGAGGGGAGTCTAGGAGGGGAGGAGCGAGGGAGAGTCTCGGAGGGGAGGGGTGTGGGGGGAGTTTAGGAGGGAAGGGGCAAGGGGGGAGATTTGAAAGGGATGTGTGATGGGGAAGATTTGGAGGGGAGGGGTGATGGGGAAGTTTTGAAGGGGAGGGGTGATGGGGAATATTTGGAGGGAAGGGGTGAGATTGGATTTTGAAAAGTGTACGATTAATGGGAAATGAACATTTATTGCAAAATGAGTTGCTTGAGATATTCGAGTCAAAAATATTGTTATGGATATGAGGATTGTGTTTTTTTTATTGTGTTTTTTATTATTATTGCTTTATTCTGGACCCTCCTGCCTCCAGTGTTGTATAAAGGTCAAAGGGCGTTCCCGTAGTTAATTCCATAAAGCATACACGTTAGCCAATAATAGATTTCCCCCCTTGTTGGTAGTTATATCTTTATTATGTGTATTAGGGTAAGGCCTTGTCTTCCATTAAGATGACACTCCATTGCACCAAGTGAAATAAGATAGATTCCCTTCATTCCCCATTCCCACTCCCAAAACTTCCATTGCCAAGCCTCAATTGCCAGCTACATCCCCTCCAAGCCTCCATTGCCAACTGCACTGGGCAGTTTGCCAGGTTTGTTACAGCGGTGGGTTGCTGATTTCGCCCCAAAGCCGCCATTGAACATGTGCTCAGCTCGGGGAAGAAGGGCGTGCCCGCCCATCGTCATCAAGGGCGGAGCCAGAGGGCCGTGCCGACCAATCAGGGCCGAGGCGAGCTGACCGATGGGCGTGTCCTGAAGGCCGGCAGCTTGATCGCCTGAGGCGCTATAAAAGCGCGCGCGCAAGAACCGAGTAGTAGTTGGACAGGGAGACGTGCAAGTTGTTGGTTGTTGAGTAGTTGGACAGGGAGACGTGCAAGTTGTTGAGTTGAGTGGTTGGACCAGATGAGCTTTGACAAGACGAGAGAGACGAGTCCTGAAAAGAGCACGCGACGTCCACACAGCCGCAGCAGCAACAGCCACAGCAGCAACAACAGCAGCTTGGGGCTTTGACGGCAGTTTTGAGCAGAGCCGCGAAGGAACGGCGGCTGCGAAACGCTCCGATCGTGCTGCAGGACCCGTTGGACCTTCCTCTCCCTCCAGCCATCCACCTCCTGCCTTTCCATCCTTTTGTGTACGTGAGTTTGTTCTGTGTGTCTTGTCCCTGGGTTAATTAACACTGTAGGTAAGCTAGCGATTTTTCACTGTGTCTCTAATATCTTCTGTATATTATTTTATTATCTTTCCTTCCTCCTTGGTTACTTTGAGCGTGTATATAGTAGGAATAAATTTAGTAGTATTGCCAACCTTTTTGTCTTCTTCTTCTTCTTCACATCCGTGTCGCCTTTGTCTTTTCCATATTGAATATCTGTGGCGCGATCCGGCCAACGTTCGGGAATCGGGTTAGTCGGGGTAACTGTTCGCCTGCGGTGCCATCCGCTCGGCAAACCAACATCCTTATCCGCGGACCGTAACAATATGTTTGAGGACGCTGAAGGATGGGTGGAGTGCTGAAAGGTTAGAGTGAAGGTTAAAAGCGTTCATGGTAAAAAAGAGACGGGAAGCAGGATCGGGAACCGGAAGGAGAGAAAAGAAGAAGAGGAGGGCGTGGCAAGAAAAGTGGGACAAGACGCGTGGCTTGCAGCTCCGTAGCGAGCGTTATCAAACGAAAGTCGCGAGTGACTTTTGAGTTTCCTTGAAAGGAATTTCCTGCGATAGGTGTTATCGCTGGAGGATTGAGAAAGCTGCGTAGTCCGGTTTAGGCATGGAGGTTCGGAAGAATCCTCGCCAAGTCGCTTCGACTCAAGTAAGAGCCGTCGGCCATTTTGAACCTCGCGCGTCGTTCACCGAAAAAGGTTTTGCTACGCGTCAGCTTTTCTCACCCTCCTGTTGTCTGCCGGGGATGTGTGTGCGCAAAAGCGGAGTTTGAAGATTACATTGCGGTTCGCTGATTGAACTGTGAACATGCACGTCTGGATCGCGCCTTTGGGGTTTCCCTGTCTGCCGCCAGTCTGTTTTTGGTTTGGACCACGTGATTGTCCACGCTTTGCTTATGCCTCATTACTCGCCTCTTCACCTCATCACTACTCGCAGGAGGGGATCACCTTTGAGTTATAGAGACATTGAGGAGGGTTCTTTTTCATTCACAGTGAGCGCAGTGAGTTCTCTTACTTTAGCTGATGGTACCATCTTAAGATGTATTGAGTGCACTTTGATTGCTATTGGTTGTACCGTTATTCTTGTGTGTGATTTTTATTACAACATTTGTTCATTTATAATCATTGGTGTGGTTTCACTCTTGATTACTGACACAGAATAACATATTTTTCTGCCGTGGCTCCTCTCGGGGTTCGGAGGTATACCGAGACCAGGAGGTCGGGGAGGAACACGTAACACTAATGAACACAGAAAAACAATTGTTGTGCCATCTACTAATCAATAAGAAGTTTATATGACATTTTTCTTTCATCGGTGACATGGTCTGGCAAATAAAACAAAACACGTGCAACTTGATGATGTCATCGGTCACGTGACAAAGCAGCTATATTTCATTTCATGGAAATCTCTGGAATTAACCTCATACATACATACATACATACATACATACATACATACATACATACATACATACATACATACATACATACATACATACATACGAGGTGTGTTCAAAAAGTATCCAACCTTTGTTCATAAAAAAATACTCGTATCCAGATACAACAAACTTACACTAATCTCCTTCAAAGTAGTCCCCTTGGGCTGCCACACACTTCTCCCAACGGTTCTGCCACTGTCGGAAGCAGCGCTGGAATGCCTCTTTTGGGATGGCGCGCAGCTGGTCCGTCACATTCTGCATGATGTCTTCTCTGGACTGAAATCTGGTCCCTTTCAGGGGCATTTTCAGCTTGGAGAAAAGCCAGAAGTCACACGGAGCCATGTCGGGAGAGTAGGGAGCCTGACGAAGCACAGGTGTGTTGTTTGGCCAAGAAACTCTATCAAATGTGAAGAATGGGCGGGTGCGTTATCGTGATGGAGCTGCCAATTGCCCGCTGCCCACAGGTCCGGCCGTTTGCATCGCACAGCATCACGAAGGCGACGCAGAACCTCTTGGTAATACTCCTTGGTGATGGTTGTGCCGTGTGGTGCGTACTCATGATGAACCACGCCACTGGAGTCGAAGAAGACGGTCAGCATGACTTTGACATTGCTGCGGACCTGCCTTGCTTTTTTTGGCCTCGGGGATGTTGGATGCTTCCATTGTGATGACTGCAACTTGGTTTCTGGGTCGTACCCATAAACCCAGGACTCATCGCCAGTGATCACTGTGTTGAGGAAGCTGGGATCGCTGTTCACAGTCTCCAGCATGTCCTGTGCGATCTCCAAACGGAGTTGCTTCTGCTCAATCGTTAGCAGCTTTGGTACGAATTTTGCTGAGATTCTCCTGAAGCCCAAATCCTCCTTCATAATGGAATGAACGGATCCAATGCTGACGCCCACCTCGTCTGCAAGTTCTCTGATCGTGATTTGACGATCCTGCATCACCAGGGTCCTCAATTGGTCAATGACAATCTCATTTCGGGATGTTGAGGGCCTACCCTAACGTGCTTCACTCTCCACTGATGTGCGGCCATCTTTGAAGCGGTTGTACCACTCCTTTATCTGTGTGGTGCTCATTGCTTCGTCCCCGAAGGCCTGTTGAATCTTGCGGATCGTTTCCACTTGGGAATCGCCAAGCTTTACACAAAATTTGATGCAGTAGCGTTGTTCAAGTTTTTCCGTCATTTTGTCAAAAACGAAAATCCGACGGCGCTCACTTACTTCCTCACTCATCGGCGGTCTGCCGTCGAATGGCAGCTTCTGCAGGTGGGAAAAAATTCACGCGTGCGCACTGCGCATTAGGATCGCCTACATACGTGCACCAATCAACGCCTCCCTAGCTTCATTTGTTTACGCACGACAAATTAAGGTCGCATACTTTTTGAACACACCTCGTACATACATGGATGACAATCATGGTGCTGTTCATTTTTAATTTTGATTCAGTTCATAGTTTGCATCATGAGGTCTGACCTGCTGCTGTCCATTAAAAAAACAGCGTTATAATCAGAATGGGCCAAAATGGGTTTTGCGAGCTGCGCAATCACTGATAGCAATTTTAGGTTAATTACCTCCGCCAGCAAACACACACCAAAGGTGGATGGGATTAGGATGGCATTGGATGGTAGCCGACATGTACGTCATTGCTGGAGACGACTTCCTGGATAATGTGGCACCATTGACCACATCATCTACACTCATGCCGCTGTACATGTCGGAAACGTCACACACCACACTCAACTCTGGGTCACTTCATACTCAACGACTACCTGAGAGTGATGACACGAGCAAGCTATGCCAGAAAACCGGCTGTGGCAACACAAAGTCCTTCAACACATCTGTGCGGTGACACCAGGACACACGATCCCACTGCTTTATCCAGAAGGTGTTATTCCCAACAATTTTCTGGTCGTCGGGGGGGGGGGGGGGGGGGGACATTCGATCATCGGAGCACTGCCATCTGCTCTGTATACAAAACTGGAGAGACATCGTGGAGGCCAAATGGCCACGTTGCAAGATCACATGTACGTTCGTTTACGCGACGACTCTCTGCTTACGTCGCACAACTGTGACTACTTGCAATGGACTTTTGATGTTTTGCTGAACCATCAGCTCAACTACAACTCTGCTGTCATCGCTGTGAAAAAAGGCTTGGAACACCTACGTCCAAACATCGGATTCAGCAGAAATACAGAAACCTGCATGAAGTTCGATGAACTCGACTCCAGACAACAAGTCAACCGTCTTGCTGCATTGATAAAAGACATGGGCGGATTTGATTACTTCATTACCGCGAGCTGCAATGACAGCAAAACCTTTGGAGTGGCACCCATCACACGAGCGATTGAGGAGCTGTATCGTCACAATTTTGGGAACCCACATTATGTGAACGTCGAGCACATCCATCAGTCCTACTGCGTCATGTGCAGAGCGTGGGAGAGAACCAGCCGCTACTTTCTACATTGGCTGCAGCACAGCCCAGAACAACCGTGTGGAGAGGTGCAGACGCTGTGGGCCTGCTACGAGTTTGTCGACCGGCAGTCCTGGTAATCGGCCCCATATCCATGGCTTTCTGAAGGTCAAGAATGAGAACGAAAAGACAAAACTCCGCCGGATACAATGTCAGATCTCGCATATCTTCAGCAAAGATGTTCGTATGAACATGAAGTGTTTACTGGAAAACGGCTTCGTCAAAACCTTTCAGGAATACTGTGACATGTATGCTCTGTGCAACAAAGTGCAGGTGCACGACTGCAACCATGCACAAAACCGGTGTCAGAGGAAAATGGCCGATGGTATCTGGAAGTGTCATGGACAACAACCCACCTTCGTTCGAGTACGACTTTGATGAACGAGCAAACCTGTACGATCCAGATGTCCTGAAATTGTTGGAAGAGCTCGGACTGGCAAAACGAGATGTTTTTGGGAGGTTGAAAGTGCCCAGAACGCTGGCTGGAGGAAAATACACACCTACCCGGCTCAACCCAAGGAAACCTTCTTCCCCACGATACCACGATTTTGGCTCGCCATGCAACCTGCACCAACGTTCAGCTGTGTGACATACGATTCAAAGTGGCCTATGTGTGCAAGTATGCTGCCGGTGTAGATGAGAAGAGACAAGCTCATTTCAAAAGCACCAGGGGCAGTAGCAGCATCTGCAGCAGCAAGGACATGCCAAACGACACGGTTGACGTGCGGCTCGGTGACCTCGCCAATAAAAAAAACCTCTGGACAAACAATGAGCACCAAGCATGGAGGAGAACATATGGCGAGGGAAATTGGTTTGCCCGAGATGATGTGGCACATTCTCCGGCTGCCTTTCATCACGAACAATGTGGAATACACACGTGTCGACACAAGCACCAGTGTATCGGTCGGCTGTGACAAAATGACGTGCATGACAGCATGTGGATGACATAGGTATGCAGAATTGACCTGTGATGTACATAATTAATTATGTGCATGGAATGAGAACTTTTTTTAAATGATTTTTTATTTTTTACTTTTTCAAATAAAACTTATATCATTTTGTGAAGGACATTGATTTGATGTGAGTACAGAAATGTACTTTTTATTGAAATTATATTTAAATTGACGCAATGAGAGTTAAACAAAGCATGCCGTTTGTTCATTTTGAAACGCCCTATTTGCAGCAGGAGGAGCGGGAAGAGCAGGAGGGACACCCGAAGCAGTGCAAGCACGATGAGGATTCCCAGCATGGCGACAGTTTACATACAACCAGACCATCGTCATTCAGCAATTGCTCGGCGGATACCACTATCTCGACAGCACCTGTAAGTTCTCTGTTCGCCCACCAGAGTTGATGCTTTTTGATGATCTGCACTCTTATAGCCGATGGTTCTGCATGAAAACGTGCAAGCGGAACGAGATTGACGCTGACCTCGCCTCCTCTCCCTGGATCCCTTCACGTGCTGAACAAGCTGCTCAAATGTACCGGGCCATATTCGCTCCCCTACAAGCTGACCACGACGACGACTGTGCTGGTGCTGGTGCTGCTGGTGGTGAAAAGTCCAACTTTTATCACAAATTCGGGCGTGCTCCACACATTTTCTAACATATTCGGTGTTGGAGGCTACTGCCGCTGTGATGTGTTCTTTCAGCTGAACAATGTCCGACACCATTGTGTGGTGGACTTTGCACTTCACATAACCCCACAGAAAGAAATTGAGCGGGTTAAGGTCAGGCGATCTCAGTGGCCGGGAAATGGGTCCGTGTCTACCCAGCCTGCAGTCTGGCACCCAGGCATCAAGGAAGGAGCAGGCATCATGGGACCAGTGGGGACGAAACCGCATCCTGCTGGAATATGAAGTTTGGTTGGCAGTCCTCTACCTGCAGTGCCACGAACAGCTGAACCATGTCTACAGTCACGTGAAAAAGTAAGTACACCCCATGTAAAGTTTTGACTTTTTCAACATATTTCAACATACAGCTATTTGATCTTCATTTCAACAATATTGATAGATAAAGGTGATATAACATAACAAATATCATGAAACATTTACATTTTGTAGTCAATTGTATAATTTAAATAAACATAAATGCAAATTTCGCATGCAGAAAAAGTAAGTACACCCCTACATTTATCACTACTTCAAATACCTAAAATTAGAATCAGGTGCACCAGCTCAGGTGCAAATGATTAGATCGTTAGAGAGGATCTTGGAGGAACCTCTCTTATTTAAACCTCAGACATTTAGTTTGGTTTGCTCGTTGTTGTTAAAGTGTGCGGCGTCACCATGCCTAGATCAAAAGAGCTCTCTGAGGCCTTCAGAAAGAGGGTTGTAGATGCCTACGAGTCTGGGAAGGGATTTAAAAAGATATCCAAACAATTTGAATTCAATCATTCGACTGTCTGGAAGATCATCTACAAGTGGAGAAGATTCCAAACAACTGCGAACTTGTTCAGGCCAGGCAGCCCCACCAAGTTCAGCCCGAAAGCAGACCGCAAGATGCTGAAAGAAGTCTCTAAGAACCCCAGAATGTCATCACGGGACCTACAGGTAGCTCTTGCCACTGTTGATGTCAAAGTGCACGAGTCTACCATTAGAAAGAGGCTGCACAAATTTGATCTACATGGGAGGTGTGCCAGGAGGAAACCTTTGCTGTCCAGAAAGAACATCAGGGCAAGACTAAAGTTTGCCAATGAACACCTAGGCAAAGACCAGCACTTCTGGAACAATGTGCTCTGGACAGATGTCAAAGGTAGAGCTATTTGGCCACAGTATCAGAAGACATTTTTGGCGAAAACCAAAGACGGCATTTGACCACAAGAACCTGATACCAACTGTAAAGCATGGTGGTGGAAATATTATGGATTGGGGCAGCTTTGCTGCATCAGGGCCTGGGCAGCTCACCATCATAGAATCCACGATGAATTCTTCATTGTACCAGAGAGTGCTTGATGATAATGTGAGGCCATCTGTCGGAAAGTTGAAGCTCAATCGAAGGTGGACCTTGCAACATGACAATGACCCTAAACATACCAGTAAATCCACCAAGGAATGACTGAAAAGAAAGAAATGGAGGGTTCTAGAATGGCCAAGTCAAAGCCCGGATGTAAATCCCATCGAGATGTTGTGGGGGGATTTGAAACGAGCTGTGCATGCAAGAAACCCCTCAAACATCACACAGCTGAAAGAATTCTGCATGGGATAGTGGGCAAAAATTTCTCCCAGTCGATGTCATAGACTGGTAGACAGTTATAAGAAACGCCTACTTGAGGTTCTTTCTGCCAAAGGGGACAATACCACCTATTAGAGCCAGGGGTGTACTTACTTTTTCCACATGCGAAATTTGCATTTATGTTTATTTAAATTATATAATGGGCTACAAAATGTAAATGTTTCATGATATTTGTTATATTATATCACCTTTATCTATCAATATTGTTGAAATGAAAATTAAATAGCTGTATGTTGAAATATGTTGAAAAAGTCAAAACTTTACATGGGGTGCACTCACTTTTTCATGTGACTGTAAGTACACATAGCCTGTCAGATTTTTTTCCTCAAAGAAAAATGAGCCGACATTCCTGTTACGCCTAAGACTGCGCCAAACGTTCACTTTTGGACTGTCTCTTTGGACCTCATGGACTACATGTGGATTCTCCGCTCCCCAGATGCAGCAAATGTGTTTATGAAAGCGCCTACGTGTGAAATGTTGCTTCGGAGAACATGACCCGGTTCAGGTACTCGGGGTTGTTCTCCAGATTGTGGAGCACATGCATAGCATAATTTCTTCTTTTGATGTGATCATCAACTCTTAGCTGCTGAAGCAGTTGAAGCTTATGTGAATGGAACTGCAGCCGTGTGCACACGATTTTATGCACAGTTGAATGTGGAATTTGCAGTTTGTTACTGGCGTGACGGATGGACTTATGTTGGCTTCTGTGGAAGGCAGCATGTATGCGTTCAACATCCTCCAATGTTCTGGCCTTTCCTCCATTCCACCCTGCTGTTTTAGAACATGGCCAGTCTCCTCAAATTTCTTCATCCATGCAGACTGGTCTCTTCGGGTCAGTGATGCCTTGTCAAACATTGTATATGGAATTTTGGTTGCACCGTATGTGACTTCAATTCGGCCATCCATAACCCACCTTTTGCCTTTTCTTGTGGGGTCATCTTAATTCATTCTGATACACAACATAAACTAAGTTCAGAAACTTGGAGATATGGTGTGGTCACTGTCCAACTTTCAACATTCACAAATTTCTGCATAAAAGGTTATAAGACTTAAAAGTTGTTTCATCTCCATGTGGACACCCTGTATAATTTATTAGATACTAGGGCATGCCCATACTATATCTATATCTAAAATTATATCCCCCCCCCTCTATTTACATGAAATGGTTTGGTCCAAAGCGAACGGCTTGCGAGTACGGTGACAATCCCCCCCCTCTATTTACATGAAATGGTTTGGTCCAAAGCGAACGGCTTGCGAGTACGGTGACAATCCCCCCCCTCTATTTACATGAAATGGTTTGGTCCAAAGCGAACAGCTTGCAGAGTTTGGTAAAGAAATCGCCATAGCGTGCACAAAGCGCAGGAAAGCGAAAGAATCGCAAATTAGTTTTAATTAGTTTTAAAACATAGTTTAACGCCAACATAGCGGCAACATAGTTTGCCAACGTGAAATAAATGAATACGCTCTCAAATGTGCCGTCCGAGGCAGAGTCTGTTCGCCACGTTCGGCACACGTGATAACTCGCTGCTCTCTGATTGGTTGAATCGTTTTTTGGACATAGCTCAGTAACTACTTGTCCGATTAATATGAAACCTTGAAAAGGCACATCCTCGGGTCCCCAGCAATATACCTGGCAAGTTTCAAGTATATCGGACCCGTGGTTGTCGAGAAACAGCGGTCACAGACAAACAAACAAACATACACACAGAGATTAGTGGAATTATAGATAGATTGGAAATTTCTCTGTGCTCTTCATACTAATGTAGCTGGGCGGCTTAGCTAAAAAATTCGGATCGATTGTGCCTTTTCCCTTAAAAGCATGAAACTTGGCACATGGCTAGAATACCCGAAAAGAAAGATTATTAGTCCAGGGGGCATCCCCAATTTCACCCCATATGGCGACCATCTTGAAATCCAAGATGGCCGTCATACAAGACCTATTTTGATGAATATCTCCATAATTAGAACAGATATAAAAATGGTTGAAGTGCCTATACCTACATTTTTAGGGTCTAGGAATCCAATGGCAACATAAAATCCAATGGCAACATCTTTGAACACCCACAGTTCCAATACTGGAGTCTCACGATGGCATTGAAGAACAGCATCCTGACCTTTGTGCGCTCATTGAGGGAGGCTGACTTTGAAATGTACTTAGATGCTTTATGGGAGCTTCTTCCGTGGTTCTTTGCTCTTGACCATACGCACGATGCAAGATGGGTCACAGTCCATTTGCGTGATATGATGGACTTGCACAAGACACACCCTAAAGTTCTGGATAATTTCCGAGCTGGCATGTTCACGGTACAAAAGACCCAACGCAAATTTTCTTCAATTGCTACAGATCATGCACATGAACAGAACAATGCACGTATCAAGGGAGATGGAGGAGCTGTGGGTCTGCTGGACAATGCCCATGCTCTGCAAAGATGGATGGTTGCAGGTCCAGAGGTCTCAAGGGTGATTGAGTTTGAGACTGCACAGGAGCAACATGAAAGCAAAGCGCCATCACTGCATCATGATCAGAATAAAAGCACCCAGATGACCTTTGACAAACATGTCAGATCACTTGTATCAGTTATCGAGGAGCTAGGTAATCCATTTCTTGAAGAAACCGCTGACCTTTTGGTCCTTGACACAAAGGATATAGCAAGTGCATCAGTCGTACAAAGTGTGAAAGATGTGCAGAAAGTGGGAAAGGAGGCTCTGGAGTAATTTGTGCAAGAGAGGCTGATTGAACGCTCAAAGCCTTTGAATGATGTCGTCCCGCGCAAAAAGTTACCTCTGTTTGGCAGCTCATCAGTAACAGACCAGCTGACAGATAAACACAAGGTAGCCTCATTGAAGAGTGATGTTCAACTGTTTTCTCGCCTCTATATTGCCTGTCAAACCCGCGAGGGAAACCTGGATGAATTTTTCCGTCATGAAAATCAATCTTTCCCTCCATCTCTGTCCAAGGATGGGAAGCTTCGACCTGGTACAAAGAGAGACCTTTTGGACTGCTTAGAGGAACTTTCACCATCAAGCACACAGATGCCAGAGGTGACATGTCATACTTGACGGGGCAGTAATTGTTCAAAAGCTAAAGCCCGATGTTGGCACAGTCAAAACATTTGGCGAATATGCCGAAAAGGTCTTCATCCCATTTGTTTTCTCACAGTACAAATCTGCAACCCGACTTGATCTGGTGTGGGACCGTTACCTACCCGACAGCCTTAAGAGCATGACCCGTGAAAAGCGTGGCAAGGGGGTTCGCCGACGAGTAGATACCTCAGTTGCAATTCCTGGACAGTGGCAGAACTTTCTTCGAGTTGATGAAAACAAGCGTGAACTCTTCAGCTTCCTTTCCAATGAAACAATTAAATCATTTGAAGACCAGCGCAAGGAGCTAGTTGTCACACTTGATACAGAGGTTCTTACTGCTCCACCACGCATTGATCTAGAATCACTCTCCCCGTGCACTCAGGAAGAGGCAGATGGTCGGATGTTCCTACATGCTGCTGATGCAACACAGAGAGGGCATAGTAAGGTCCTCATACAAACTGTGGACACAGATGTTGTCGTGCTTGCAGTTACAGCATCCCAGAAGCTTTCAGTGATGATATGGTTACAATTTGGGACAGGCAAGAACATGCGATTTATCTCTGCACATGATATAGCCACAGCTCTTGGCCCTGAGAAATCTAAAGCCCTCCCCATGTTTCATGCACTAACAGGGTGTGACACTTCAGCGTTTAATGGGCGTGGAAAGGTAACTGCATGGAATGTGTGGGAATCATTCCCTGAGCTCACAGAGGTACTAGCAGAAATTTGCCACCAGAGCACAGAGATAACTGAAACCTGCATGAACGTCATTGAGAGATTTGTTATTCTGTTGTATGATCGCACAAGTACTGCTACTGACATTAACATTGTACGAAAGAAACTGTTTGCAAAGAAGGGCAGACCTGTGGAATCAATTCCACCAACACATGATGCCCTTGTGCAGCACGTAAAGCGGGCAGTATACCAAGGCGCACTATGCTGGGGACAAGCATTGCATGCTAAGCCTGATCTACCAAGCCCCACTGAATGGGGTTGGCAAAAAACGTCTGCTGGCCAGTTCAAACCAATATGGACAACACTTCCAGAGGCTGCAAAGATCTGCAATGAACTTGTTAAGTGTGGGTGCAAAAAAGGATGTACTGGTCGTTGCCGGTGTAAGAAAGCTGCACTTCCCTGTACTTCTCTCTGCGCATGTGATGGAGAATGCAGCAAAGACTAGAAAACCACAAGATGGCACAGTTACAGTCTGCGATGTCATATACACTTTTAATCACTGAAGAATGCCAACCTGTTAAGAGCATTTATATGCATTCCCAGTATGCATGATACTATGCAAAATTAATATTTTCATTTGACTGCTTCATATTTTATGTTACCATTGGATTCCTAGACCCTAAAAATGTAGGTGTGTAGGCACTGCAACCATTTAGATAGCTGTTCTAATTATGGAGATATTCATCAAAACAGGTCTGTTATGGCGGCCATCTTAGATTTCAAGATGGCTGCCATATACTATTGAATATTTTATGTTGCCATTGGATTCCTAGACCATAAAAATGTAGGTATAGGCACTTCAACCATTTTGATATCTGTTCTAATTATGGAGATATTCATCAAAACAGGTCTTGTATGACGGCCATCCTGAATTTCAAGATGGCCGCCATATGGGGTGAAATTGGAGATGCCCCCTGGACTAAAAATCTTTCTTTTGGGGTATTCTAGCCATGTGCCAACATGCTTTTAAGGGAAAAGGCACAATTCATCAGTTAAGCAGCCCCACTAATGGACAATACATAGAGACCTACTTATTTATAACTTAAATAACTACATCAGGTTTTAAAAACATTCCCTTTACCATGTTGCAGTGACACAAAGACTGTTGCTAGCACTTCAGCGACTTGTTAATTTAATAATCAAAAAAGATTTGCATGAAATCAAACACTGCTGTGCTGCTCTATTCGTAAACCAAAGGTGGCCATCCACAACAGCGGAAGTTCAGCCACGGGATGTGACACGTTTTATTTTTTATACGTATTCTAAGACTCTTAATGGAGATGTCAAACATACATCTCACACACATGGACACAGACAAATGCACCAGACAACGTAGGACTGTTAGACGAGACGAACACAGCCAATGAGATTGGGGGAAGTGCCATCACTTGTTGGGGCACTCTGGGTACAAGTGATGTCACAGCGATGGCGCACGTTTTTCAGTGGGGCATTTCCTTTTCCACATGCAAACATATGTTATGGATGGCAACGGATGGACTTATGTTGGCTTCTGTGGAAGGCAGCACGTATGCGTTCAACATCCTCCAATGTTCTGGCCTTTCCTCCACTCCACCCTGCTATTTTAGAACACGGCCAGTCTCCTCAAATGCAAGGGAACAGCAGATACAATTTTTTGGCCTTTGCTACGACTGGGTTGGGGTGTGAACGATCGACCCTCCCAGACTTTGAGCGGATGCTCTGTCGATCCATTGCACTACCGAGTCTGATATGCAGATGAAAAGGAAGTTAAAGATAAAATCGACCACATTCAGACCTCTCAAATGTGGCATAATGAACTTGGTAAAGTTTAGGTTCACAGAAGTAGATAATACACAAAAATATTGCATAGAAGAGCAAGAGGGGGGGTTAGGTTCTCACCCAGAATCTTGCTGCATTGCATACAAGAGAAACCAAAGAAACTCAGGCATATCTTCCTATTTCCTTCAACAGAATGTTGCACAATACCTGCAAACATTCCAATAGCAGTCAATCAAATGATAATCTTAAAATCCATTTATCTTTAAATCAAAGGAATCTGTGAATTAATACTGTGCAAGGAGAATGACAATGTCCACGTGAATAAAGCTTTGTAGTAATTATACTGTCGTGTCACCGGCGATTAAGACCGCCTGATGATGGATAACCGAACTGCTTTAACTCGTGAGGCGAGCAGCTGAATATATGGCGGTTAATTTACACATGCGCGGGAAGGAGGAAATAAATGCGAGGCGTTCAGCTGAACCATAAAACACGAGTTTATTCCCAAACCCACAACAAAAACACAACAAATGAAAATACAATGATTTAATAAAAATAAAGCACGGAATGAAAATGTCAAAATAAAAACTGAGGTAAATTAATTTCCTAACTGAGACGTCTCCTCACACTGACAATTACGAACACAGGGGAAAGATTAAATAAAAATGAAATGTTCCCTTTTGCTGGCCAGTACTTATCAGTGTGTAAATGGCCTTTTTAGGAGGTTGGCAGTGACGACACTTGAAACCACAGGCAGGAAAATGGCGACGCGTAGAACACCGCACACCAAAAAGTGCTCGGTCACGAGGCGCGAGGCAAGCACGGCCTGCATTCCCTTCTCATACACGGACTCTGCTTCGCACACCCAGAGTCCTTTTCACTGCAAAGGAATGTCCTGCTCCTCCACTGAGCTGTCCGTCCGCACTCGCCTCCTTTGTGAAAGCTAAAAGCCCACCACCACAAAAATGGCCAGTGTCCTCGAAGCCAAACGCACCAACGATGGCGAAGCCGCCTTGTTCGATCCCGAGCAGCCCAGTCTGTAAAACACCGGGATGACAGTTTATAGCTGGGTGAGGATTCGACCCTTTATTATATGGTTTATGTATTGGTTCTTACACGAGGCTCGCCTGGAAAAAAAAAAGAAAAGAAAAAAGAGAACAACAACCCGCACACACACACACTCGAAATATAAAATCAATGACGATGACAAATACCCCAGTAAAGGAAAATTTTGTACTTTACTCAAACAAGGCTACAAATAAATCATAAAACACACTCGAGTACACTCTGCACTATCCCCAAGCATGCGTTTCGGGTGTAGCCCCGGTCAAAAACTATGATTACAAATGTCGATGCCACCCATGATCGCTTTGCTTTGGGGAAAAAATGATTCAGTCTTTGCAGGCGAGTGAGTGTGCAGAGGTCCAGTCACCTCCTCCTTCTCTTTCCCCTCCTGGGGAACAAGGTGGTGCTGCAGTGGATGCACAGTAGTGGTGGGCGATACCATCGATTCTTTGTAATCGCGATTACTGATTACTTTTGCAAGGAGTGATCGACCACTTAGTCTGATTTTTGTCATCGTTTTTTTTTTTGGGGGGGGGGGAGGGCGGTTCGAGACGGGTTGCTGTTTGTTGTTAGAGATGGGGACTGCTTATTTATTGTAATCTTTGAGTTGATTTTTTTGGGAGGGGGGTGTCTTTTCAAGTTTATTTTTCAAATCATTGTTACATGTTACAATCGCAATGCAAGCTAGAGCTTCCAGGGAAGCAGAACTCAACTGAACTGACTGGACAACTTTAAAGTAGGTCAGTTGTCTGTACTAGATTTGACTTAAATGAAAATATGATACAATGTTATACTTTGCAACAATGTTGCAGAAATATAGTTGTGTAGATAAAAGGAAACGGGTGTAATTCGCTTTCAAAGTCACCCACCCCCACATCTTGTCCCAGTGAACATGCCCACAAAACTTCACAAGTGCAGTTTTGTCAGACGTCAGAAGAAGTTGCGGGGAATCCTTGTCATGAAAGTTATAGGGAAAATGTATATGTGTCAAGTCGTAGATTCGTTATTGCTAAGAATTCTGTATAAGACGTCTTGAATAATATGTTATGATTTTAATGTTGCTTATATGCTATTTTCATAAGTGAATAAAGGGCTTTTCTCTTCGCTTTAGTATAAATGAGAAATGCTCGCTTCGGTCGTGCTGGGCAAATGGTTTTTCGTATACGTGTGCCCTTTCACCTAGATAAGTCCGGTCGTAAAAACCCTCTTTGATTCGCAGATGGCGCCTCGAGCCGCGGGCTGGCGGACGTTTATACGCGCGTGGAATGTGTAGTTTCATGTAAATTGCTCGGATTGTAAACCTTTGAATAATGGTCTTATCTGGGCCAAGCATGCACTCTTCTCTCTGTGAGTTACATTTTCTGTCACCTCGGAGCTTTGAAACTACATCTGGTCCGAATGATAAGGTGCGTGCTGCACTCCCCCGAATGACAGAGCGGATAACGGTGGGGCTAGGGATAACGGTGGGAGGAACTCTCGCCAGTTCCTTTGTTCTCTCGGAGATTTTCTGATAATCGTGTTCCTATATAAGTAAACTGTGAATCTTTGCACACCAGGAAGGGCTGAACGTGGCATGAGGGCAAGTCGTGCTGTAGATGTTCGCCTTCCTCCGGATCTGTATACGTTGGTTTTAATAAAGACCGTCATCCTCAGGCTATTGGTGGAACTTCTTTTAAGAGCCAAGAGTTGTTTCTTGACAAAATGGTACCAGGAGTGGGGTGCAGCAAACGACAGTGACAGTCGAGGCGAATCCTGAACGATCCGAGGGGGGCTGCCTGAGGCCGGGACGCCGGTACGCTGATTCGTTTAAGGTGAGAATTGTTTTTTTTTATCAGAGGGCAATCCAAATTCATACCCCCCTCCTCGAACAGGCACAGTTCGTCTCCCCTGTCACCTGTATTGCCTGCGCTCCGGACAGAAAAGGTAAACAGAATGACGTGTCTTTGTTAAAGCCAGGATAAACATTAAGGGTAAAGCTAAGAATAGATTTTGCGCAGGATACCAGTAAGGACTTAACAGTAAGCTTAAAGTTACAGTTAGCACCAGGAGGGGAAAATGAGGTCGGACAGCCATATAGGTTGAAGCCAGGTGGCCAAGATTTTTCCAGGAAGGAACAGCCCAGAGACAAGATGGGGTATGCCATTGCATGCCAGGGAACGAAGGGCTGTGGCTAACTTAGAGGGCCATAAGAACATGGCCAGTAAAAGGATAACGCGCAGGTACCAGGTAGGCCGGACAGAAGGAAGCAAGCAACAGAGGTCCAGATAAAACAGGCCAGGATCTGGTGAACAAGAGAAAATAAATAGGCTCACAGGAAAAGACGGCCGTTGGTGTGACCAGGTGGTGTGACCAGGTTGGTGTGACCAGGTGACCACAGGTAGGAAAGACAGGAATGGTTTTTGAAATATTGAAATTTTAAGCATTGCAGCTATGGTTATTGAAGCTACACCAGACAGAGGACAAGTAAGTAAGCAGTTAAGCAAGTAAATCAGCGAGTGATGCCGCTGGACCAGATGCCAGACCAAGACCCCCCACCCCCCCAAGCCCTGAGCCCTGTCCCCGGGCCACAGGCGCCACCTCTCCCACCCCCGCCCCTGTTCCCCCAGGGGTTAGACCCCCAGAAAACTAGACCAGCCGCCCCCCAGGTTCACCTTAGCCCGGGCAACCCTTTTAGAGGACAAGAAATTAGTGGGGCGGACAGCGGGTTCGCGGCCCCAGAAGGGCTAGGAGTATTGTATTGTACCCCTCAGTGGAAGGGCTCACGGAATCGGAGAACCCACAGCCTACAATCGAGATGTGTCCCTTTAAAAAACCATTTGAAAGAACCAGATTTGGCGGCTATGCAGGAGCGGGTGAGAACCTTGCTGGCTGAACAGCCCGGTCACATACCGGAACTTATGCGTTTGTGGATACAAAATACAGGCGCAGATTGGCGGGACGTCTGCCACATGGGAAAGGCTGTATTGCCCGCGCGGGTGTGGGACCAGGCCAAAGTACACGCACGCTGGCCGAATGTAGCACCAACCCCGGCCCAGACCCTCGACGATTGGGGGGCCCTGGTCGACCTGTTGTTGGCCGGGGTACACACCGCACTAAGGCTAACCGACCAATTAGATGAAGCGGCCGAGCAGTGGGACATGGGCGACGATAAGAAGGCCGATGTAAAGGACGACATGTTGCAAATGCTTGCCCAGGAATCCATAAGGGCCCCCTCCCCAAAATTTGGAACCCACAAGGGCCCCCTCCCCAAAACTGGAACATACAAGGGCCCCCTCCACAGCCGCAGAATTGGGCCGTGCAAAAGGACCCCCCACCCCCCCCAAGACCTGAGCTCAGTCCCGGGGCTCTAGGCAACACCCCAACACCCCCCGCCCTGCCTTCCCTTTTTTTTTTTACCTCAACCCACCCCGTCCAACCCGTCCCAAAAATCCTTTTCCTTGAATGAGAGACGTAACATGAATGAGCAAAGATTGTACATGGGAGTGGCTGGAGAAAGGCATGATTTGAGTCGATCTGAGTTTCGCGCGAAGTCTGGGAGACTCACTGGTATATGAATGAGGAATGAATGTATATTGGGATGTTAATTGACGTGTGTATCTGGCCAATGTATTTGTCTGTATGACATATGCAAAGCAGAGGGTTTCGGTGTGAAGCTTTGTAAGTGATCTGCTCGACATGCGGGAAATTCAGGCCGGGAATGTCCATTTTAGCGTCTATCCGAGGGAACAGGCGAGGTCCTGAACTGAGTCCGGATTTTCATCTGTTTGGGAGTTGTTTGGGAAGCGAATTGATATAAATCGGGTCAGGAAAGCACTCGGAGTGCCCTTGTCGACCTACTGTTGATATGAAGCGGTTTCATGGAGATGGTTGCAGGATGGGCTGCTTTGTCTTTCGAGCGGCAGTCGGACGGAGGTTTGGAGTTTGTGGAACTGGAGGTTCAGAGTTTGGGTCGAAGTGTGTGTTTGACTGGAATCGAAGAGTTCATTCAATGGCAGATATTGTGGATTGTATGTGTGGGATATATCACTGAGGCAGCTCACCTTTAGAATTGATGTCATGTAGTGCATTTGGGGTCAGAGAGGTAAAGCGTCAGAGATCCTGTTTTTTTGCGATGTTTACGAGCTAGGGATGAGTTCCGACAGCTCAATGTTCTGACAGCTCACTGTTATGACGGCCCTCATTCGAGAGCGGCGCGCAGTTTTGGTTGCCACGGCTACGAGCCTCGCAGGAAACCGCGAGGCGGGAGTGTTGGGATTCGTGTGGAGGCACGAGGGTGCGCGCCAGGACGGGGGGCGGCGTGGCGTCGTCGCGTTGAGATGGTTGTGCCAGGTCGATCGGCGATCTCTGAATTTAAATCGGATTTTTGTCATGTGTGTTGTGAAATTAACGTCTATCCGAGAATCCTGGCGATGTTCGTTTAATTAAAGTGTGGTACAAACCTGTGTTTCCGCCGTGCGGCTCCGTGGAAGTTTGGGTAGAGTTATTGTGCGTTCGGGCAGGAGCCGAGCGAACCGCGAGTCACGTGTGCGCTGAATGGGGGGCTCTCGGTTTTGGGCAGTTGTCGTTGTAATTGTTGTTGTCAGGATGGGAAATAAGAGCAGTTGTTGTTGAGTTTGTTGAATTGGGTTCAGAGCATGAGATTTGCTCAGAGTGCCGGCGATAACTCGCCCACTCTCAGAGGAGGATGTGTGCCCAAATGCATTGTGGGTCATTTCGACTTTGCTGGATGTCGGACGTTCAGTTTCAACTGTCGGTATGTGGTGTGGCTTGTGCCAAGGTGTGGGCGCGAGGAGGATGTGGTTGTGTTTGTCTGTCTGTGGAGTTATACGGTTGTTGGATTCGTAGAAGCTAGCATTTTGCGATGTGGAGCCACGATAGTGGTCGTTTGTCTGTCCGGATGTGGAGTTCTTGCAAGGAACGGGAATGTCGCCGGACTTGTATTAGTTGTGGAATGAGAACTGGTACCACCTTTCTCCGTTTGAAGTTTGACCTTTTAAAGTTCATTTGACCTTTGTTCGAGATTTGTAAGGGAAAGAGGTCGGAGATAATTCACTAACCTTGGAAGAACGACAGGCTGTCAGTCTACTGGAGGTTGCTTTAACGGCAGGATATATAGGACTTAAATCTGGAGAATATCGGGACATTATATTGTGGGTTAAAACTGAAATCACGTACGTAATTAGTGAACAGAGAATATCGGGACATTATATTGTGGGTAAAACTGAAATCATGTACGTAATTAGTGAACAGAGAATATCGAGTTCTGTTTGTCGTTGTAATTGTCGTTGATGTCCCGATTCAGGGGTCTCAATAAATAAACAGACTTCCGGTGCCGACCGGAAGCGTCAGGTACAGTACGCTTGAGTTTAATTTAACCGGGCCGAGCACAGTGACGTGTGTGACCGAGCAATGGGGATAGTCATGGTAAATGGAGGACAATTGGGAAGATGCAAAGAGATGCAAGTAACATGAATTAAGTTGTGGTATCAAGAGGTGGGTGCTGTATATTGGTATATTGGTACACCAAGTAAGTATATTGTGGTTATTATAACTCGCTGATTATAGGGGGCGCCGGGTGCACCAAGTACAGATCGGGTTGCATGGTGGAGCAGGCGCAGGGTGGAACACCCCGTGTGGTTGGAGGTTGAAATGCAGTGAACATGCCCGATTTTGGCTTTGCGAGGCTCCGGATAGAAATTGGCATTTCGATGCTGTGGATTATATTGTGCCTGCCTGGAAAGGTGATGTCCTGTGCTGGGGCTGGCGACATGCCTCTGTTATTTGTCTGTCTGTCGGTCTGATTGTAAGTCTTTGGTACTGGGAGGGCTAATTGAGTGCTTAGGCGTCATTGTTCCATGGAGGCAGGTACTGTGAGTCACAAAATGTAAATGTAACACAGAGAGATGGACAGGACAACAATGGAGTTTATATGGACGGGTTTGGGGCAGTTTCAATCTGACGATTACAGAGTGCTTTGTTCTGTTCACGAAACATGTAAAATTCATGGAGTTGAAGTGGTTTGCAAGAAGGTAGCAGAGTCAGTACTGGGATGCAACCTCGTCCAGGGGTTTTGGTCCAGCCTGCAAGGAGTCCAGGGGCTTGTTTCAGGGCTGGGTCGCCAAAAATGGGATGCTGTGCCCATCTGGATGTAAAATTATCCATCAAGGACGGGGAATGATGTGCAGTGTGATTGGGTAGGAGGTAAAGGCCATAAAACACCAACCCCATGAGGAACGAAATAAATGGAGACGTCGACAATGGTGTCAGAAGTGGTGGTTGGGATCACATGATGGTTGGGATTGAAGAACAACCTACTGGGATTTCATGATGGGCAACAGTGTATGAGTGAGTAATTGTGATCTGTTTAAGTGTAAGAGGCGGTGGAGAAGAAAGGGGTGATGAAAAGTTATTTGTTTTAGTGTGAAGTAGGTTGGTTGCTTATTTGTCACAGTAAGATGAGAGTTGTGTTTTTAAGCTTGGTCTTTGAATGAATTGTTGCTTGGAATGTGTTGATTGGAAAAGTGATTTCTGATCGCTGATCCGATCTGGTTTTGAATTGTTTGATTTAATTTTGAGTTGATTGGAGGTAATAAGGATTTGTGTCGATTTCTTGATTTGAGTTGATCTGGAAACAAAGACAGATGGGATTAATGTGTATATCAGGAACATTTTGGAAAAGAAATATGACATTACTAAAATATAACCAAGCAATTGAGAGTTCTTGGGTTAATGGGATATAAATAAATGCATCTACAAGTTGATGGTTTATAAAAATTTAGTTCTGGATGATACTTAAACGATGAACAATGTTGGCAATATACAAAGAATGTGACTTGTTTTTTGGGGGGGAAACATGTGGTTTAAAAATGGTTGGCTAAGTTTTAAAGATGGAGATGTTTCGCAGAACTCTTATGATTATTTATATGAGTGGTGGACTATTCCATGGCGAAGCATTTTTCAGTTTATTGAAAGTTGGATTTTGTAAAATAATGGTTTAATATAACCACAGTAGAAAATAATATACAGATTTGGGACATTTTGTAAACTTTCGAATAATGAGAAGATTCATAAAATTCATTTTATTTATTTCATGGAAAATATTTGGGTTGCAAGTGGAGAAGCATGGTTGAAATTACGATCCAGTGGATGATATATATCCCAACACCATACAGTTTGATAACGTGTGACGTCTACATACCGGTGCCATTTGTATTCACTGGTGAGAGTGGAAATATGAAAATTGTAAATGTGATGATAAAACTAGGTTATTTTTATTGTAAAAAATAATAATAAATAAAAATAAAGAGGGAGTATCCAGGAAAAGGATGTTCAAGTGAACTTTGTGCTGTGAAAAGAATGTCGAGTTAATGGAAGTGTTTTGTTCGATTAATTTTGTTCAATTTGTGTTCAAATGATCAGTTTATCACAATTCATAAAAAAAAATGCATCGTATGAACCAGAAAGGAAAGGGATGGACAGAGACGGGCGATGTTTTAAGGTGAAAGAAGGCTGTCTTTATGATCTGTTTAGTGTATTTTTCAAAGGAGAGGGTTTTGGTCAATGATGATGCCAAGATTCCGGATGTGAGGGAAGGTGGATACTGGGAAACCATCGATGTTGGGGGCAAAGTTATGGGTGGATTTGGTGAGTGGTTTTGGGCAAACGAAGATTAATTTAGATTTATCATAGTTAAGTTCGAGGAAGTTGATTTGAAGCCAGAATTTTATTTGGATGCCAGAAAGGAGAAAGGAGATGCTGAAAGCCAGAAAGGAGATGCTGTTGTCTACTCTGAATGACAGGTGGTGGTATCCAGGGCGCTGAAGAGTTTGTTCACGTTGTAAAGTTTGTTTATTTATTTGTTTATTTAGTTTGTTTATTGTAGAGAAGAGTGCTTTTGGGATTCCGGAGCCAGAGTGGATAATTTGAGAGTAGTAGGTGGAGTAGAGGACATCTTTGCAGTGCTGTAGGTGGTCCTTGTAGGCTTGGGAGTGAACTGATTTCGGTTTAATAGGCACAAGCTGGTCTAAACAGGGTGAGGAGGATGGTGTGATTGATGATGTCAAAGGAGGCGTTGAGGTGAGGAGGATGAAAATGTTGAGGTTGCCGGCGTCAGAGGAGAGAGAAGGTCGCTGGTGACTTTGAGGAGAGCAGTTTCAGTACTGTGGCTGGAGCAGAATCCGGATTGGGATGTTTCATACAGGTTATTGGCAGAGTGGTGATGTTTGAGTTGAGTGGCCACAGCACGTTCCAAAACTTTTGACAGAAAGGGTAGGTTGGAGATGGGTCTGAAGTTATTTAGGGTGTCAGGGTTTAGTCCAGGGTTTTTCCAGAATGGGGGTGAAGTTTCACGAGTTTTTGGGGAAATCGGTATGTGAAGCTGGATTAAGTTGGAACTGCTTGATGAGCCATGGAGATGGATTGGGTTTTGTTGTTGGTTGTCTGGGAGTTCGGTTGTTGCATTGCCAAAGGTTTCTGTGTGGTGGACACACTCGTTGGCTGTTGTCTTGTGTGATGTGGATGGAGATGTATGTGGCTGTGTGTGGCTGCCTGGAGTCGGGAAGGCGGCTACAGTGGTTGATATTGGTTGTGGATTGTCCGGGGTGCTTCGATTTGCATAGGGGGTGAAGATTGGGATATTACATTATTTTAAGTAAGTATTGGCATGAGTAATTACATAAGTAATTATGAGTTATTATGAGTATTAGTTATGAGTAAGTGATTATTACCTTCGCAAAAGCGGAAGGTTATGTTTTGATCGCTGTGTATTTATTTGTATGTCTGTGTGTGTGTGTGTGTGTGTATGTGTATGTTATTCGCATAACTCAAAAAGTATTCAACCGATTCGCATGAAATTTGGTGGGATGATAGGTTATTATCCGGGAACCATTTGATTAGATTTTGGAATTGATCGGGTCAAAGGTCAAGGTCAAGGTCATGAAAAGGTCATGGATGTGATTACAATATCAAACTTTTGGCGGGATAGAATGGTTTAATTTGAAACAAATCTTCCCGCATGACAACGTAGGTGTGGCTTTGCTACACAGATCTTGTAGTCTTTTATTTTGGCAACAAAAGTAGCTGCGGCGAAGGTATGCGCTCTACCGAGTGCCCGTTCTAGTTTTAGTAAAGTTACATGTTTCGCTGTGTTGTGGATCTGGGGACAAGCTAGTTTGATGGGTACCCTGGGGTCTTCGGCGTGTCTATGTGTTTGGCTGTCTGTTACACCGGACTCTTGAATGGGTTTTCATGAGACGAATTTCAGACATAACAGTGAGAATCTATTTTGAGCGAATCACAGTGGGTGAGGAAAACATTGTGTGTGACCAGACACCAGAACTGACCAGAATTGAAATTGGAAGTAGACCAGGTTATTTCTATTATTTGTTTATTCGTGAAAATAAATAAATAATAGGGGGAGGTTAATGGAGGTTAATGGTGGCTTGTTTGTGTTAATTCTAGTTGAAACTCTAGCTGAAGTAATTTTCGTTTATTTTTATTATTTTATTGATTTTTTATGATTTTGATTGATTTTTTGATTTGATTTGAGATTTGAGATGATTGATTTTTATTAATTTTATAATTTTATTTTTATTGATGTTGGAAACAGGTAATGGGATGCTGAGAGAAGGATTGAATTTAATTTGAATTGGACTGGATTAAATGGGATTGAATTTAAAAATTGAATATTGGATAAAATTGGATCCACTTGAAAAAAGTGGATTAGGAAATTGGAGAAAAGGTGTTCTATGAAACTATGAATTGAATGAATTGAATCTATGAATTGGAGACCTGTAGACCAGGTGTTCCCAGGAGACTTGTGGACCAGGTGTTCCACCAGAGGAAAAAGACCAGGTGTTCGTGGAGCACTTCACCTGCAAGAACGCCTTGGAACCAAGGTGGAAGGGACCAGTCCAGGTGTTGCTGACTACACCAACGGCAGTCTTTTGCGAGGGCAAGACCTCGTGGATCCACGCCACGCACTGTAAGTTGGCCATACAAGCACCAGACACTACACCACAGCAACCACAGTAAGGATGGGCCTAATCATAGGTACAATACTATTGATAGCGACAGCAGCTAGGGGAAACTCCGATTCCAATAGATGCGAAAACGAAACCCGACACCTCACCGTAACATGGGGACAAAGAGTATCACTACCATGTTTCGAACAGAAAGCCCTGCACACAAATTGGGTGAACATAAATTGGCTAGCACTGTCGGCAGGGCCTGGACGCGTTGGCATGGTACTACAAAAGCAACGAGAGTTCCGGGAAAACGGGCAAGCTAGCATTGAGACCTTGGCCCAACCAGGATACAAATGGGGAACCCCTGATTTTAAGCTACAAACACGCACGCGCCTAGAGAAAGGCATGACTATGCAGGTCCGGTGCAGCGTCTGGACCCCAGGAGCGGCCAGTGGCGAAACTAAACACACACCATGCATCGAATACATACTCACGCCACACCCCCAGGATAAGGCCCCAAAGAGGGGGGAAAACACATATTGGAAAGTGGCCAGGGAGGTGGCAACAATTCAAAATAGGACACACTGCTGGTCGTGCATGCACTTTCCCCAAGCAGGCACCACAGGAATACACATGATAGTGCTACCTCTGTCCCTCAATGACCTCTGCTCACAACCTATCGATTCCCCATGTTTAGTCACCACGCTGGAAAGAGAAGGGGTTGACAACGGCAAGAGTTGCAATCGACAATTTAATTATCGCCCGTCAATGATTGCCCATGTGGCCGAGAGGCCTGCCCCCGTCTGGGTCAAACCACAGAAAGGGAGGGTCTGCCTCCAGGGTTCCGGCCACTTGCGTATGGGAGAATCAGAATGCGCCTACACTCTCCCCGGGAAGCTGGGACAAGGGAGCTCAGGGATTACATTACGAATAGTACTGCAAGATAAACACAACCACAACATAACGGCTATAACATTCTCCAGGGGGGTTAGTAGGATTAATGGGGTGGTAAAGGGACTCCGGTGCTTATCCACCCACCTGGTCCCACCCCATGGGACAATGTTTATATGCGGCGACAAGGCTTACCCCTATTTACCAAATAATTGGGGGGGCACATGTTATCTGGGTTCAGTCCTTCCTGACGTTGAGATACTGGATGAGCTAGACCCAAAGTCCTTGGACAGGCGTTATAAGAGGTCAGTCATGAACGAAGATGGAACCACTAAACTACACGGGAGCCTATGGGAAAAGGTGTTTGGTTTCTTCTTCCCAGGAGCGGGCACAGTCATGGATAGTTTCCGGATAGATAAATTGGCTTTGGCCCTAGAAAAGGTGGCAAACGACACCGCTACGGCTCATGACATACTATTGGATACGGTGATTCACATGCGTACAATGGTGATGCAGAATCGGGTGGCTTTGGACATGCTCTTGGCAGAGAAAGGAGGGGTATGCGGAATTATAGAGGGAAAATGTTGCACTTACATACCCGATCCATCTGAAGGAGTGTCAGCCGCAATAGTGAGACTAAGGGAAACTAGCCACGCCCTGACGATCGATCGGATCGCGCGCGAAAATTCTTATACATTTAGCTGGCTCACTGACTGGTTCCGGGGATGGACGGGCACCATAGTGAAGTGGTTATTGACCGCACTGGCTGTGATAATCGGGGTAGTAATTTGGGGGGCACTAATGAAATCTCTAGTCCTCCTCTGTATGAGAAAGTATTTTACAGGATGGAAAGTGAAGAAGCCGCCGACAACGACTATGGCTCTGACCACAGAGGCCGTCGACCTGAACGGGTCCTTCAACAAGGCAGTTGCGACCAACGCTCCAGAAAATTGTATTGAATTTTGTGACGACTGTGATACTTGTGTGGATCCCATGTGGGAACTGGCTGCTGCCTGTAACGGTGTATGTGATGACTGTGATACTTGTGCTATAAACCCCTTGCGTGTACTGGCTAACGCTGCTTATGTATTACAAGCTGACAGCTGCACGCCCCCTTCCGACCCAACTATGGATCTGATTGCGACGCTGGGTCTGGCGGTCGAGGGACCCGACGTGGATATCTTAGACCCGCAAGCCGACCAGGCGCCCAAGGGAGACTTTGACATAAAGGAAGTTCCTCTCTTTGCTTCATATGTATTAAGTTCAAATGCTTCAAGTGAATCGGATTTTTACGCTCTGTACCCTGACCAGGAAATTGAGACACAAGATACTGACAATATTATGTATTCCCCAGAACAGCAGCACGTGAGAGATCTCATGGGCATGATCGTTGATTAACTTCGAAGATCTGCAAGGACCGAGTCTGCAAAGGGTGGGGGGAGCAAGTTCCGCAGGGGAGGTTGTTGGCCCCCTGGCGGAGCAGAACCTCATCTGGACCAGACGCCTTCGTTGTGGATCCGAAACGTTAATGGACTTTCATGTTCTGAGCCCTCAGGCTCCAAGCACGCACCACACGACACGTTCGCCAAATGCACGGGCGAGGCGCTTTGGGCGCACGATATGCCCTTGGGAGATACCCGCATTACACAATTATTTTTCAATAAAGCCCGATGTGGCACGTTGTCTCTTAAGATACTTTATCTCGACGAGACAAGAGGAAGGAATGTCAAGTCGTAGATTCGTTATTGCTAAGAATTCTGTATAAGACGTCTTGAATAATATGTTATGATTTTAATGTTGCTTATATGCTATTTTCATAAGTGAATAAAGGGCTTTTCTCTTCGCTTTAGTATAAATGAGAAATGCTCGCTTCGGTCGTGCTGGGCAAATGGTTTTTCGTATACGTGTGCCCTTTCACCTAGATAAGTCCGGTCGTAAAAACCCTCTTTGATTCGCAGATGGCGCCTCGAGCCGCGGGCTGGCGGACGTTTATACGCGCGTGGAATGTGTAGTTTCATGTAAATTGCTCGGATTGTAAACCTTTGAATAATGGTCTTATCTGGGCCAAGCATGCACTCTTCTCTCTGTGAGTTACATTTTCTGTCACCTCGGAGCTTTGAAACTACATCTGGTCCGAATGATAAGGTGTGTGCTGCACTCCCCCGAATGACAGAGCGGATAACGGTGGGGCTAGGGATAACGGTGGGAGGAACTCTCGCCAGTTCCTTTGTTCTCTCGGAGATTTTCTGATAATCGTGTTCCTATATAAGTAAACTGTGAATCTTTGCACACCAGGAAGGGCTGAACGTGGCATGAGGGCAAGTCGTGCTGTAGATGTTCGCCTTCCTCCGGATCTGTATACGTTGGTTTTAATAAAGACCGTCATCCTCAGGCTATTGGTGGAACTTCTTTTAAGAGCCAAGAGTTGTTTCTTGACATATGGACATGTCATATACATGCTAATCATTGAGAAAAATGTTACCTGACTGCCAGAAACTATGGCTGCAAACGTGACAATGCATCTTTAAGCTTTGCGACAATATTGCAGAAATAGAATTGAGTAGGAGTAAATGTTTCATGATATTTATATATGTCAAATGAATACAAAATATATAACAATTTATCATTTATATTCAAAATGAAGGTGTGCAAGAAACATTGAAAAAGTGTTGAAATGTCGTGACAATTATACATGCATTGTAAGAATTTGACATTCGGCTCCCCCACAATATTAATTCTGGGTACTTTCATACACATACAGATGCTTTAGAACTGAAATAAGTGTGTTTTTGAGATGAATACATTAAGCTGATCTGTTGCCTTGTTTTTTTTTGTTTTGTTTTTTTAACAATTCTTCACTATAGAAATAGTGTCATACAAGGTTTAATGGGTAATGGTCAGGAAAATAGCTGGATCATGATACACGTACATGTAATTTCAAGGTATCCTTCTGTGTCTATGTATTTTCATATACTGTACATATAATCATGATCTGAGCGAAAGTCAGAAATCAATTCATCTCTTCATATATACAAAATCATGATCTGAAAACACAGTAGGAATAACTTCACCTCTGGCCTGTCTAACATTTGTGAAGATGTGATCAATCATGGATCCACTTGAATGTGTTCTCTTTGTGACGATCTGTTTCGTCCTGAATGTTTCATTGGGCATGCCCGTACTATATCTATATCTAAAATTATATCCCCCCCTCTATTTACATGAAATGGTTTGGTCCATGAAATGTTTTGGTCCATTCGCAACGCCAAAGCGAACGGCGAACGCTTTACATGAAATGGTTTGGTGCATGAAATGTTTTGGTCCATTCGCAACGCCAAAGCGAACGGCGAACGGCTTGCGAGTACAGTGACAATCCCCCCGGGGTTTTTATTAGTTTTAAAACATAGTTTAACGCCAACATAGCGCCAACATAGTTTGCAAACGTGAAATAAATGAATACGCTCTCAAATGTGCCATCCGAGGCAGAGTGTGTCCGCCACGTTCGGCACACGCGATAGCTTGCTGCTCTCTGATTGGTTGAATCGTTTTTTGGACATAGCTCGGTAAGTAATTGTCCGATTAATATGAAACCTTGAAAAGGCACATCCTCGGGTCCCCAGTAATATACCTGGCAAGTTTAAAGTATATCGGACCAGTGGTTGTCGAGAAACAGCGGTCACAGACAAACAAACGTACAAACAAACACACAGATTACTGGAATTATAGATAGACTAGGGCATGCCCGTACTATATCTATATCTAAAATTATATCCCCCCCCTCTATTTACATGAAATGGTTTGGTCCAAAGCGAACGGCTTGCGAGTGGTGACAATCCCCCCCCTCTATTTACATGCAATGGTTTGGTCCAAAGCGAACGGCTTCCGGAGTTTGGTAAAGAAATCGCCATCGCGTGCACAAACGCGCAGGAAAGCGAATGAATCGCAAATTCGTTTTTATTAGTTGTAAAACATAGTTTAACGCCAACATAGTTTGCAAACGTGAAATAAATGAATACGCTCTCAAATGTGCCATCCGAGGCAGAGTGTGCCCGGCACACGCGATCGTTCGCTGCTCTCTGATTGGTTGAATCGTTTTTTGGACATAGCTCGGCAAGTAATTGTCCGATTAATATGAAACCTTGAAAAGGCACATCCTCGGGTCCCCAGCAATATACCTGGCAAGTTAAAAGTATATCGGACCCGTGGTTGTCGAGAAACAGCGGTCACAGACAAACAAACGTACAGACGTACAGACGTACAGACAGAGATTACTGGAATTATAGATAGATATAAATATCATGAAACATTTACTCCTACTCAATTCTATTTCTGCAATATTGTCGCAAAGCTTAAAGATGCATTGTCACGTTTGCAGCCATATCTATATCTAAAATTATATCCCCCCCTCTATTTACATGAAATGGTTTGGTTCATGAAATGTTTTGGTTCATTCGCAACGCCAAAGCGAACGGCGAACGCTTTACATGAAATGGTTTGGTGCATGAAATGTTTTGGTCCATTCGCAACGCCAAAGCGAACGGCGAACGGCTTGCGAGTACAGTGACAATCCCCCCGGGGTTTTTATTAGTTTTAAAACATAGTTTAACGCCAACATAGCGCCAACATAGTTTGCAAACGTGAAATAAATGAATACGCTCTCAAATGTGCCATCCGAGGCAGAGTGTGTCCGCCACGTTCGGCACACGCGATAGCTCGCTGCTCTCTGATTGGTTGAATCGTTTTTTGGACATAGCTCGGTAAGTAATTGTCCGATTAATGTGAAACCTTGAAAAGGCACATCCTCGGGTCCCCAGCAATATACCTGGCAAGTTTAAAGTATATCGGACCCGTGGTTGTCGAGAAACAGCGGTCACAGACAAACAAACGTACAAACAAACACACAGAGATTACTGGAATTATAGATAGAGATAATAATCAACTTGTTTGGTAGTGTAATCGTCACTCATGTCCTTCCATAAATTAATGTTGAAGTCTCCAAGAATGATCAAATCTCCATCGGCTTGAAACACTGGCAGTAGCTTATCTGTCAGGTCCTTTTGCAGTTTTTGGAAATTACAAGTTGGACTGCTGTACAGTACTGCAACATCAGTCAGTGATTCTTGTCCTCTTACAGACACCTTCAAGAATTCAGTCTTTGTCAGTGTACCTCACTACATCTGATACATCAATATCTGTTTTGACATACATCACTAATCCTCTATGGGGTCTTGTATCACCAACAGCAGTTCCATCGTTCCTGTACATTTCATATCCTGGAATTTGAAATCTTGCCATGTTGTCTCTCAAGCAACCATGTTTCAGCAAGGCATAAGATATCTAATGATGTCAAATTTGGATCACACTGCACATCTTCAATATGCTTAGATAGAGATCTCACATTCAAAAAGCCAACTGTGAATGAGTTCAAACCGTTATAAACTGGTTCATATGACAGTTTCATCTGTGCTGCATTCCGCATTCTCACCATTTCTTCCTGTACTTTTTTAGACACCGAGATTGCTTTCTCGTTCGAATTCAGCACAAAGAGATCGGACAATTTTCTCACTCTGCTTCGGGCAACATAATGCATATGTGGTTGTCTTTTCGAAGCACTGATCATATCAACTACAACTTTGGCAAGTGTGGAACCTTGTGATTTGTGCACAGTTTTGGCTGTTGAGGGAGCTAATGGAAATTGTATCCTGGTTACAGTTTTCCCCCATGTCGAAGGATGGTCTGCTTGTATCAAATATGGGTGTCCATGTCCTACTGATATCTCTCTGGAAGAAATGCTGATATTTGGTTCTTTGTTCTTGGCCAATGTTGGAGTCTTCAAATTCTACCCATATTATACTTGGTCTCGATGTGCTTACCTGTCTGTAGTCAACATGTTTCAATATGCATGTAGTGCCATTGTTCAAACCATCTTTCGTTGAGACGTTAACAGTAAGATCATATGTCAGTCGAACGGTAAAGTCTATCTTTGTTGCAAGACCACCTCTTTTCTGACTTTCTTTTCCATCTCTTTCATATGAATGCATGCCTTCAATGAATTTTCTTTTCACTGCAGCTGAACCATCACCTGCTACTTGATCATTGCAAAGAACAGTACATTTTTATTGACTTTGAATAGTCAAATATCTTTGACTTGAATGTATTCACATCAGCATTTTTGTAAAACAAATGAATGGCACTCTGTGGATAGTCAGGCTGCTTAACATCAGTCTTTCTTTGTTTGAGAGCATGAATGTCATCTGCTGTTTGTTGTCCTTCACGGAGTCTATTTCGTAGGTCTGAAAACAGTGTCATCTCTCTGTCTCATGATCTGGGTAAGCTCATGCATAGTAAAGTATTCCCTCCACAAGTTTGTTGCGAGAACTTTCGCACCTTCCTTTGAAGATTCAAAGATCCATCCATCCATTACTGGCTGAAGCTGATACAGATCCCCAACAAGTATCAAATGGACATCACCAAATGGAAGATCATTTTGTTTAATTGCTTTGAGTCTTTTGTCCAACATAATGAATTCATTTGCACCAACCATGGATATTTCATCAATTATAACAACCCTCAGATCTCTGTATCTTGCCTGAAGCATTGACCTCTTCTCTGTGCTCAGATTAGCATTTGCATCATATCCTTGACTTGCAGGTAAACAGAATGCAGTGTTGATCCATTGATGATATATGCAGCCTTTCCAGTTTGTGCACATAATAGAACTCTGCAAGATTCTGGATCTTCACCAGCTTCTCTACACAATATCCTTGAAAGGCCCTTATGCAAAGCCTTAATAACAACCGATTTCCCCGCACCTGCTCATCCTGTGAGAAAAACATGCAATGGTTCCTTTGCAGGCTTGTTTTTCACCCAGTCAGCGTCTTGCATGCCATATGATGTTATTTTGGCAACCGGTCTTTGTGCACCAACACCCAAATCTACTCCCAAGTCATAATTTCTGTGATGTTCTGGCCTGTCAGGATCAAAGTATATACATTTCTCAGCTTCTTTACTTCCTTCATCTTCATCTTCTCTTTCAACCTCTGGACAAAATCAGACTGGTCAAACAAGTGGAACATGTCTTTCAATCCTGACAAATCTCACACTCTTACAATGTCTCTCCGAAAGGACCGACTGGACAACCCTCCCATCTACTTTCTCAACAATCCTCTCCAAGAAGTTCTGTCGCTCAAGATTTTGGGTCTCACTATCTGCCATGATCTTTCTTGGGAAAACCACATTTCCAAGCTGGCCTCCAAAGCCAGTCGCCGACTGGGCATCCTCCGTCGTGCAAAGTCCTTCCTTGGCACACCTGAGCTCCTCACCACATACAAGGCTTTCATCCGCAGCTCAATGGAATACTGTTCCCCCCTCTGGGCTGGTGCTCCTGCCTCACACCTTGCTCGGCTTCACGCTGTTGAGGCCAAAGCTTTCAGAATCATTGGAATCTCCTGCGATGTAGTCAACTCCGAGGGCCTTTCACTCACTCACCGCAGGCAGGTTGGTGGTCTCTCTGTCTTCTACCGACTCCTCTCCGGCCTTGCTCCCCCAGCTCTCTCTGTGCTCTGTCCCCCCAATATTCCTTCAGGTCGCACAATATCTGCCTGCAACCCTCATGGTTAAACTGCCAAAGTCTAGGCTCTCTGCTCACCTTCACTCTTTCATTCCCCTTTTCTCCCGCCTCTGGAACAAACTCCCCCACTCCCCCACTCCCTTCAATCCCACTCCTCCCTCCAGGTCTTTAAAACAGCTGTTCACCACCATCTCTTATCTTCCCCCAATCCCCCATCGAAAACTTTGATCTTTTCTACTCCCGGTAATTCACCCCAGAGTCCTTGCAGTGTTCATATGTTTTATTCCTCTCCCACCTCCCCCCAAGTCCTCCCGATGTCCCTGCTCTCAAATGTTGTGTTTGTGTCCTTCCCCCTCTCTCCCCATCTTGTCTGCCGCTCCCCTTGTTTTTTTGTGTTTTGTGTGTCGGTTTGTCTTTTTGTGTGATGAATGTTAGCTCTTTCACGAGCCTCGATCTTGTATACAAAAAAAAAAAAAAACCTGCTCAACTTGTGGAGCGACTTCATCATGATCAATTTCTTCTCCTGCAAGCTACAATGCTTCATCTATTTCCTTTGCAAAGTGCTCGTACTTGGCCAATTTTGCATTGATAGTGTATTTCATTGTATTGAAGTGTTCTTCAAATGCTTGACAAGTCCCAAGGAGATCAACATCTTCTCTTCTCCAAGGATGAAAGAGCATGATTTTTCTCTCTGTAGTAGTTTTCTGAATTTGTTTCCTTGTTGAATGTGACATACCTGATAACCTTTGGTTTAGGTCTTTCTTATGACAATCCCGGACTTCAGTTCAATCTTGAAACTGTTGTCACTCTGAAAATCATCCTCAGTAATTTCAGCATCATCTTCATTATCGTCATCATTGTGATCCCAGTCGTAGTCATCTTCATCCTCTTTCTTTGGGTACTTGATGTCAAGTTCTGAAGCATAATCTGCCAAACACCAATTCTCTAATTGTTTTGGTCTTTTTGAATACTTGTTTATAAGACCTTCAGCAACAATATCTGTAGTCTTTTGGCAATTCATCCAAAGCAGATTTAGTTTTCACAAGTACAGTTCTGTTCTTTTTGTCCGATGTGTTGATGAAAATGACATCTCTAGTTGCCCGGGTGAGTGGCAAATGAAGCACCAGGTAACAAGCTTCTTGTGCACCAATTTCGACACTGTTGAGAAATTTATTTCCCATGTGCTTGACTTGATTGATTATGTCCATGTTATTTGCACGTGCCTCTTTGCAAGTTTCCCTCAAAAGCTGACTCATACCTCTTTGTGATTTGCTAATGTATGAAACAATGTAAATTGCACATGCATATAGATCCAGCACAAACTGAATGTCATGATTGGCCTTCCATACACTCAAATGGCCTCTGATGTAGGGGGTTAATCCTCGATTTCCACACTTCTCTTTTCAAGAAGACTTTTGAGCCAGTTCGAGAGCTTCTTATAGCTTTGATGTATTTTTCTTCAGTCAGCTGAAGCTGAGTCAGGAATTCATCAATATATATAACGCTCTGATCTTTCAGATCATCCAGATGCTTCTGTATTCTTTTATATATTTCTTTGTATGTCTCCATCAGTTTCAAGTGGCTCAAGTACTGTTGTCTTTTTCATTGGTGGAGGAGGGAACCCAAACCTGCAAACTTGTTTCCCTGATTTCTTGCATGTAACTGAATGTTTGTCTCTGGAACTCAAGATATTGTTCATCTTCATCTGATACATCTGATGAACATGTGATGTGTTCATTTATGAATGACACAATTTCTTCCCTCTGAATCATTCTTGTATGAAGGAGCATTGTCTATCCACATAAGCATATGAATGTGGGGGGAACCTCGTTGCTGAAATTCGACTCTTTCGAAGTAGTCTTTCAACTTTCCAAGTGGTGCGTGAGGACTCATCAGAACTGTCTTTATAAATTCGTGTACTCTATGATCAAAGAAGCGAGTGCATGTAACAGGATCTTTTCTCACAAGCTTTGTTTTTTCATTCCACGACATGTTCTTCACATCTTCATCTGATAACTTTTTGCCAGTGCTAATCTGAGCCAATGCTTTCATCAAATCATTCCATCTTGTATCTGCAGCTGAGAATGATCCAAACCAAGAAGGCAAACCAAGCTGCTGGATCATTGCAAAAACCTCTTTTTTCTTTGACTCTAGGTAAGGGGGAGAGTTTCTCAAAGTCCTGAAAATACAATAGCCTTCGTCAAGCTTAGTAATTTTTTCAAAAGACTGAGGGTTCAGTATCTCTTCTGCATTGAACTTTTTATCTCCCAATTTGCATCGTCTTAGTGCCAAATGAACTTTGTCTGATATTTGTTTCATTTGCAATTTCTTCATCTTGAAGATGTTTGGAACATTGGAAGCAGCTCGTCTATCGACGCTCCTCAATTCCCATTTGGCAATGTCACTGTAATGAACATCTCGTTCACAGTCCTTATTCTCTTGTCTTCTCTGTCCACAAAATATTGTCGTGCGTAGCCTCCGGTTAATACCAGAGTTTCGCGGATGGACCGAAAACGGCTTTAATTGAGGCGACGGCCAAACACGGACTCAACTATGGACGCGGGAGGAAGAAGGAAAATAGAAGGCTGCGCAAGCGCTTACCTTCAACGAACCCACAGCAGCTTCGATCCTGCAGGGAAATTAATTCAACCGGCACAGGTTTAACAGGGAATGGAAAATAATACAAGGGTTTATTAGAGTAAAAGGCAAGGACAGGAAAAGCACGCGCCGATAATAAGATGTCCTAATCGGGACGTCCCCACACACAGACTTCGGATACAGACGAGTGAATGCAAATTAATGAAAAGGAACACAGTCGTTATGTTTGTGTAAATGGGTAATGGCCTTATCTGGTCTTGTCCGTAACACGCGGCTCCAAACTCCGGCGCGGGAGAATCCTCAGTCTGCCTCACCCGGCCCGAGCCAACGCCCCCTCCGCTGCACACGAAGTCCTGCCCACTCACAGCACCAAGCCTCGCTCCCGCACCAGCACCGCTCCAAGCAGAATGCAGTTGGCGAGCCAACGACCACCACTGCCTCCCAAGACCAAGAATAAGACTAGCTTCGAGCACGTCAAGACAGCCAGAGAGCGCAAGAGCCAGAGCTGGATGTGCAACAACTCCGAACTGCTGGATCTCCACAAGTGCCAGAGCTGCAAGAGGAAGCTGCGCAAGCAAGAAAAATCCGACGTGCTACGAACTGCTGGGTCTCCAAGAGCACGAGAACCGCAAGAGAGAAAATGGCGTTCGGCACTCCCTTAAATAACCTTTTCGGTGATGTCAGCCTTGGCGCGCTACCAACCAGCGACTTCCACCCAACCTTCCAGCTTCGCGCCTCTCCCACTCGTTGGCTGGAAGTTCGTGCCCAGCGTGCCGACCACTCACAGGACTGTAGCGTGGTGATATCTCGTAGCGTGTAGCGTGGTGATAGCACGTGCGTGTAGCGTGATCATAGCTCGTAGGTGCAGCTGGCTGCGGTCCATGCGGCGGCGCCCCGGGCCGCCCCCCCCCCCCCCCCTTGCCTGTTTGTCTTCTAAAGTCATGTCGGGGAAGGGAATTAGGAACTAGTGGTGGTGCATTAGGAACTAGTGGTGCATTAGGAACCTAACTACGTGTCTAAATGAGTGCATTGTAATACGGGACAAAGGTTTGGCTACCAGGTGTGACACACAGGGGCGTTATTCTTTAATCCCTACTCTATCGCTCGAACATCCTGGTATGTTCACAAGTATACATCTTAACCGACAAAACGCCTACACATGAAACTTATTACAGGGCAGATTCCTTACCGCGACAGATGAAGCACGTTATCTATTCAGATCTATCTGCTCTACATATCACTACCCCACCTGACATAACAATATTGTTGGAAAAGAAAAGTATTATGCATCTTTATACAAACTCTTGGGTATCTGTCCTTCAGAAGGAGCGAATGTGAAGGTCTGACGTGATACAGGATCATCATCATCAATCAGTGTGTCATTATTACCAGAGCGTAGATCTTGCTCATCAAACTCACAAAATTCATCGTTCTCATCTGATCCAAGGTCATTTTCTGAACTTCTATTGTCACTATTCGCATTTTCTTGTTGTGATCCAGTTACAAATCCTTCAATAATTTCCTTTGGAGTATTATTCATGTTGTTTATCCATGTTTCATCCACTTGTATGCCAGATTCTTTGTACAAGTCACTGTTGTTCATTAACCAGTGTAAACCACCAAGAACTGAAGCTGGTTGTACATTTTCAACATATTCATTTTTTCTGTATTTCTTTTGTCTTTTCAGCACGACTGGAACAGTCACATTTTCATCCATTCGTCTGGGTAATGATTCCACAACTGGTTGAATATCAATTGGAACATTGACAACTCCTCTTAAAGACAACTGTCCGCCTCTTGGCAATTCCCTGATGGTCATGAAAGGCATTCTGAGAGAAACAAGTCTTTCTTCCAGTTCATGAAGATACAATTCAAAAGGTTTTTCTGGAAAACCCATTTTATTCTTCAAAGACAGTCTTGATGTTTTACTTGCTTGAATATCATTTAGACATGTTTTGCAAATCCATTCTTTTCCATCAACAGATGTATAACCAGTTAGGAAATCATCAATGTTAGCAATTTTTTGCTTTTGAAGTTGAGCATTCTGTACAGAATGATAAAACCACAACTGATGACAGCAAGAGCAAACGTATTGTTACGGTTTTTCGAACCTTCACTAGTAAATTTTAGTAAATGCATCCCTTATAAATGTTCCCCTGTAAATATCCCCCTCGATTGGCTTGTTAAAGATCGCACCCTAGTTAGTCCATGTACAACACGTAGCGAACCATAGGACCTCTCCGTAGTTATTTCATTATTGTGTGTTTCAGTTAAGGATCTGTTCCCAGTAGTTGAATCTGCGCTGCATTAATCAAATAAGATAGGCCCCTTTCAATTTCCCCAATCGCCTCACCCACGTCTCCGCAAAGTAACAGTCGGGCAGCGTTCGCTGCCCCTTGTCTTGGTTCGTTTGATTGCCCCAAGCCGCCATTAGCCATGCGGTCAAGCGAGGAAGGAGGGGGCGGAGCCGCCAGAACAAGGTGTGGCACGTCGACTCGTCATCGGAGGTGGAGTCAGCAAGCCCTTACTGACCAACCAGGGCTGGCGAGGTACCGTCATGGGCGTGGCTCTATAAAGCGCGCATGGATTTGAGAAGGACGTAATATAAGCGCCAGCACGAAGCCTTTTTACGAAGAATGAACGGAGATGAACGAGAGTCGACTTGGGTTGGAGACGACGCGTGGTGAGGTCTGGCAGAGAGAGACGAAGCTGCGCGGAGCCCTTTGACAAGCGCCTCGAAAAGCCCCTACCGCGTGAACGATACGTGAAGCTGCCGCTGGCTGTTCGCTTCCAGCCCGGAGCGTGGACCTGGAGCGGGACCTCCTTGCTGTGCCTTTGCCGAACCTTCCAGCTCTGCTGTCCCACTTGGACCCTTCTCCTTCTTCCAGTCATTCCTGCCTGCTATTCCCCTTTTGTGTGAGTCTGTTTGTTGTGAGTTTGTTTGTCCTGGGGAATAATATAAGACTGCTTAAGGCTGCCCTGTTTCTTCTTCTTCTTCTTCTTCTGTATATTACTTGCGTTCCTCCTCTTCTTTGGTTTTGTACATAATTAATAAATGTCTGTTATTTCTTACCCTTTTGGTTTCGTTCTTCCCCGATCGCTTTAGTCTTTTCCTTGATTGAATACCTGTGGCACGATTCGGCCAACCGCAAAAGTCGGGTTTATTCCTTTGTTAACGGCTCGAGCTGCGGGTTGCTAAACCGCTCGGCAAATACCATCTTGCCCGTGGTTCGAGCGGTACTTGTCTCCCTGTTTTGCGGAGGGATTGGTAAAGGTATTCGGGAGAACACTTTGACCAATAACCCTGACCAATTTCACCCCGCAAAAGAGCGTTATAAGTACCAGGACCGGCGGAGACGGCCAGCTTAACAGGACAAGGGGATTTAACCCCCCCTTGCTAACGGGGGTGCCGTCCCCCGGAATCCGTAACAGTATGTAGGACCAGACTTGGTATTTTCACAAAATTTCTTTTTAGCCTTTTCAAAATCTTCAGCTTTTCCACTTGAAACTGTGTGTGGCTCATGTCTGTCATCTTTTAATTTTCTTACAGGTTCTTTTTCTATGTTAACATTATTGCTACGTTTAGCTCTCTTGGTTTCTCTTTCCTTTTCAAGAAAATCTTCTGACATTTGCAAAGTTCTCTTTCTTACAACATCCCGTGATTTTTCTGATGCTCTTTTCAGGTGTATTTCTATAATTCCTCTTTCTATCAACTTCTTGTTTCACAACTTCTTCATTTTCGCTTTTCTGTTTCTTTGCCTCTGTCATTTTTCTTTTCTTGCTGGCTCACTTGTTTGATTTTCCCTGGACCTTTTCTTCATTTCTTTCCTTCAACTTTCCTTGTTCTGACTCTCTGGCCTTCTGCTTCATTTCTCTTTCCTTGTGTTTCACACCACTATCTTCTCTCAGATTTTGCTTCATAAGCTTGTTTTTCTCTTTCCTTTTGAGAAAAATCTTTATTTTCCCTTGCCTTCTGTTTAATTTCATGCTCCTTCTGTTTCATCTCTGCATTTTCCGATATTTGTTTCCTTGTCTTGTCTTTTTCTTTTCTATTGCTTTTCTATTGTCGTCTTTTCTTTGATTTTGCATGTAGGTTTTCATGTACTCCTTTCTGTTTTTCTTCTTGCTGTACAAAATTCAATTTGACTGAGACAAAGACTGATTGTCAAAGTAATTTGACAAGAGTGAATTTTCTGGTATGTTGGATGGGAGTATTCTCTCAGTTGCTGTGAATGAGATTGGTAGCAATTCAAACTGAAAATTCAGCAAATTTAAACCGTCATAAAAACTATACAAATAAGTTAACAGGCTTTCTACACCATCAAATGATACCAATACAGCTCTACCACTTGCTCCTGTCATTCCATTTTCACCATGAGAATGTGAATCAAAGAAATACAAAGTGTCATTTCTCAGAAATACACATGAACAAATCGAACCAACCATAAGTAAACTCATAGAATGGTTTTCAAAAACTGCATTCAGTTGTTCATGCAATGTCCTCATCTGCATCTCAGTCGGAGTAAGGAACCCAACCAACATTTCACCTTTTTGTACATTCAAGATACTTCTGTTTGTTTTTACAACATTTGGTAATTCTTCAAAACTCAACAGTACATGTCTGAACGTACCTTGTCTTAATAGCATATCAACTTGAGACCGGTATATTCTGTCACCTTCTCTCAATACATATTCAGAAAATCTTCTGAAAAATCATAGTTTTCAAACACATGTGCCAACATACCGAGACTCATGCAAGTGCATTGTCGATCACGAGAATCTGAACTAAATTCTGAACTTGAAGCTTGACTGAAAGATGCAAACAAAATATTGTGACTGTTAGTATATTCAGATATGATTCCATTAGCCTCATGAGATTGAAGTATCTATTTGAAGTATTGAAGATTGAAGTATTGAAGTCTTCTCATTCTCTGTTTTTGATTAAACCTGTCTTGACTTTACTTGCATATGTTTCATTGCCAGACCTTGTCACCATTCCGGTGACGTTTGTATTCGTATAAGTTTCATTTTGAGACCATCACCATTCGAGTGAAATTTGTTTTCGTATTAAGTTCGTTCTGATCCCTGATCACCATTCCAGTGAAATCATTTTCCCTGGTCACCATTCCGGCGAAATTTGAATCGTGCTTCACCATTGCGGTGACATTTGAATCGTACTTCACCATTGCCGTGACATATCGATCGTTTTCCACCATTCCGGTGACATTGATATCCCTCTGATCTACGAATGCAGTTAAAGCAGTGATTCCATGATGCAGTAGCGATACCACACGATCCCACAATATTGCTCTGATCTCCAAATGGTGCAGCACGAGAGCCAGCGCTTTCACTATGCTCTTGCTGATTTGTCAATCCAGAGCCAATATCATGCACTCTCAACCCACTCATTCGGCGCGCAGCAGCAGCACATCTCTGACTAGCACTCTTCTTCTTCAGCTTTGGCATCCTGAAATTAAAAAGATTTTTGTCAATTTCTATATATACATTTCACTTCCGTAAATGTTGTGTTCACTTCTTTCTCAGTTTCAGCATCCTAAATTCTTGCGCTTTTCTTAAGAGCTGAAAAAAATATGGCGGCTATTTTGTGACAGATCGGGTTGACATGCAATAGCAACCTACCTTGTGTGGTAAGAGTCTCACACACCAAGTTTGATCAAAATCCATAAATATTTGTGGACGTTAAAGTCTTAACTGACGTTAAAGTCTCCCTGCTAGAGTGGCTAACTCCCGCTCTAGCAGGGAAAATGGCCTTAAAATGCATGTTGTGTGTTGTTGTGTTGAAGTCTTAACGTCGTTTTGGAGCTGAAAACAATATGGCGGCCATTTTGTGACGGATCGGGCTGAAATGTAATACCAACCTGGTCCTTGGGGTAAGGATGCTGCATGTCAAGTTTGATCAGAATCTGTTGATATTTGTGGACGCTGGAGTGTTAACATCGAAAAGTCGACGGACGCCGGAGGGTTCAGTACGTGATGAACTCAACTGGACGGTAGTCCAGTTGAGTTAAAAATGAAAATGAAGACGAAATCAATTTATTTGCAGCAAGTTTTTAACGACATGTATGATATAGGAACATGACTTTACAAGTTCTTGTTAACGAACAAATACATGTTGACATGCTTGTCTTTGAGGCGATTTCTCTTCTCTGAAATCAGCCCTCCAGCTTTGGAATAAAGTCTTTTACTTCCTTTTACTTCCTTTAGTCTTTCCCTCCTTGTTCATTCGTTCTTCGACCACGTTGTTCGTGATCACGTGATCACGTTGTTAAAAAATGTTTCATCTGTCCCCAAAAGAACTTTATTTTGTCATATTCTATAACACCTTTTTCTTCTTCTTCTATAAAAGAATGCTTTCGACTTGCTCACCAAATCTATTCATTCCAAAAAAAAATTCCATCTCTTACAGTGCATCTTTCATTCATTCCCTAAACTCTCCAGAACTCCACCCATCCTTCAGCGTCCTCAAATGTATTTTTGACTCGAATGTCTCAAGAAACTCATTTTGCAATAAATGTTCGTTTCCCATTAATCGTACACTTTTCAAAATCCAATCTCACCCCTTCCCTCCAAATCTTCCCCATCACCCATCTCTTTCAAATCTTCCCCGTTGCCCCCCTCCCCCCCAAATCTTCCCCATCACCCATCCCTTTCAAATCTTCCCCCCCCCCCTTGCCCCTTCCCTCCTAAACTCCCCCCACACCCCTCCCCTCCGAGACTCTCCCTCACTCCTCCCCTCCTAGACTCCCCTCTCACCCCTCCTCCTCAAAGCGTCCTCCCCGCTTCTTCCCCCTTCCAACTTTCACCTTCTTCTCCCTCAACCTTCTGCCTCACTCTTCTCCCTCCTCAAATAACACCTCACTGCGCCTCACCCAATCACCATCAAACCTTTTGTCTGCCCCATTCTTCCCTTTCTCCAAGCTATTCTGTAATCTCTGACACACCTTCAACAGCTCTCCCTACCTCTCCCTACCTCTTCCTCCTCTTCCACATCTTACCCTACCGCTCCCCCCCCTGTTCTGTATCCGATGCTCCCCTTTCCTCTTCCTTGACAGTATGGACCTCAAACATCCGGGGCCTTCGCTCAAACTTAACTGATCTCTCCATACAGGTTGCTTCTGACAAACCAGACGTGATCTGCTTAACAGAAACTTTCCTCCTTATTGATGTCTCTGATTCCTTGGTGTCTTTCCCAGGTTACTCCCTCCTCCGGTATGATAGACCTGAGCCTCGTCCTGGAGGTGGGGTTGCTATCTTTATAAAAAAACTCTTCCTCACTCGCCCTGCACTGCCCTCTCTCCACCTCACCCCCAGGAATATCTTTGACTACGGCTTCCCCTTCGCTCCCACCTTTTGTTCATATGTGTGTTGTACCGTCCACCAAACGGTGATGACTTCATCTACATCTCGCTGTCTGATAATATGGACCAACTTTTATCTACCCATCCCAACTCTCTCTTCCTCATATGTGGTGATTTCAACTGTCACCATGCCAGTTGTCTGGGGGTGGGTACCTCTCTCACCAGCCATGGCTCTTCAGCAAAGGACTTCTGTGACTCACTGGGACTGACACAATCTATCAATTTCCCAACCCGGATCTCAGTCAACGGAGCATCTTCTCTTCTGGACTTGGTTATGACTAACTTCCCTGAAAATGTCTGCTGCTCTTCTTCTGCTCCAATCGGCTCTTCTGATCATGTGCTTGTTAAAGTGGACATCTCTCTGACCATTCTCAGAGAGCCTACTCAGCGTCGACGAGTCTGGCATTTCACTCAGGCCAACTGGCACGGTCTTCAAGCAGCCATCAATCATCTGGACTGGTCTCCCATCTCTACTGCCTCTGACATCAACTCATCCTGGGAATTCTTCCAAAGTAAATTGCTCTCTCTCATGCACAGATTTATCCCATCTCGTCTTCAGTTGTCATACCCTTCCTCCCGTCCATGGTACACGGAATCTTGTGGTGAGGCTATTGCCCAGAAACAACTTGCTTTCGTCTCCTGGAAAGCAAATCCAACGGAAGGAAATCTCATTTCGTTTCACAAAGCCCGAAACAAGTGTGTGTCCACCCTCAGGAGAGCCAGGAAACAATATCTCTCCGTTCTCAGGACCGAACTCTCTTATCTGTCTCCCTCTTCCAAATCCTGGTGGCGTCTGGTCAAATCTGTTTCTGGTGTTTGTTCCCCCTCCATCCCCTCCCTCACCTCAAATGGCCACACGGCTGACTCCGCACATGAAAAAAAAGCTGAATGCCTCAACTCTGTGTTTGCCTCGAAATCGTGTGTCCCAAACCCATCCCTCTCTGTACCCACCGTAACCAGTCGTACCCAGCTGCTCCTGGACTCTGTGTCCTTTCCTCCTGACGAGGTGGAAAAGTTTCTGTCAACCCCAGACTCTGATTCTGCAACTGGACCTGACAGCATCAGCCCACGGGTCCTAAAATCATGTTCTTCCGCTCTTTCACTCCCTCTCTGTTCTCTTTACCCTCTCTTTTCCTCAAGGTCATCTTCCATCTGCTTGGAAATCTGCCAACATCACCGCTTTGCACAAAAAGGTGCAAAAACAGATCCCAGCAACTGCAGACCAATCAGCCTTCTCCCAATTATCAGCAAAGTCATGGAATCCATCATTGCTTCAGATATGAAATCTTTCCTCTTCTCCAATGGCTTGATCTCTGATCATCAATTTGGTTTCAGACCTGGACACTCCACTCTGAACATGCTGCTTCTGCTTTCTCAACAATGGATGGAGGTCCTCAATGCCAAACAGGAAATTAGAGCAGTCTCCCTTGACATATCACGTGCCTTCGATACAGTCTGGAACCCCGCTCTGCTCACCAAACTCTCCTCTTTTGGTATCCATGGAAATCTCCATGCATGGCTGGCGGACTTCCTCTCTAGTCGTAGTCAACGTGTGGCCCTGAATGGGTTTCTCTCATCTCCTCTTCCTGTTCAGGCCGGAGTTCCCCAAGGCAGTGTTCTGGGCCCTGTGCTTTTTGTGGTCTTCATCAATGATCTCTCTGACTCTCTTGAAAATCCTCTCTATCTCTTTGCTGACGACTCTACTCTCTGTCGCTCCATTCTTCATCCCTCAGATCGGCAGTCTGCAGCCTCCTCACTCTCTGCAGACCTTGACAAAATCACAGACTGGGCAAACAAGTGGAACATGTCTTTCAATCCTGACAAATCTCACACTCTTACGATGTCTCTCCGAAAAGACCGACTGGACAACCCTCCCATCCACTTTCTGAATAATCCTCTCCAAGAAGTTCTGTCACTCAAGCTTTTGGGTCTCACTATCTGCCATGATCTTTCCTGGGAAAACCACATTTCAAATCTGGCCTCCAAAGCCAGTCGCTGACTGGGCATCCTCCGTCGTGCGAAGTCCTTCCTTGGCACACCTGAGCTCCTCACCACATACAAGGCTTTCATCCGCAGCTCAATGGAATACTGCTCTCCCCTCTGGGCTGGTGCTCCTGCCTCACACCTAGCTCGCCTTCACGCTGTTGAAACCAAAGCATTCAGAATCATTGGAATCTCCCGCGATGAAGCTAACTCCAAGGGCCTCTCACTCACTCACCGCAGGCAGGTTGGTGGTCTTTCCATCTTCTACCGACTCCTCTCTGGCCTTGCCCCCCCAGCCCTCTCTGGGCTCTGTCCCGCAAATATTCCTACAGGTCGCACAAGATCTGCCTGCAACCCTCTTATGGTTAAACTGCCAAAATCAAGACTCTGCTCACCTTCACTCCTTCATTCCTCTTTTCTCCCGCCTCTGGAACAAACTCCCTCACTCTCTTCAATCCCACTCCACCCTCCAAGTCTTTAAAACAGCTGTTCACCACCATCTCTTATCTTCCCCCATCCAAAACCTTGATCTTTTCTACCCCTGCTAATTTCACCCCAATTCCACTTTTTTGAAATACCAACTTCTGTCCAGGAAGTCCTTGGTGTCCTTGTGTTTTATACTTCTCCCTCCCCCCCCCCCCCCCCTTTCCCATGCCTCCTCCCCCCGGGCCCCCTCCCTTCCACACATCTCCCTGCTCTCGGATGTTGTGTTTGTGTGTTTCCCCTTCTCTCCCCATCTTGTCTTCCGCTCCCTCTTTTTGGGTATTTTGTTTGTCTGGTTGATTTGTTTGTGAAGTAAATGTTAGCTCTTTCACGAGCCTCGATTCAGTATACAAAAAAATACAAAAAAAAAAACGTCGCTCCGACGGCACAGATGTTGCTGGTGTGCAGAGATATTTTTGGCCTGCTTTGCCAACATAGGGTATCCAGCGGCATGTTCTTTCCACCATGCGAGGGGATTTTCTTTCATCCCAATGAGCTTCACTTTCACATAGGAATCTGTTTCCACGGTCGCCTCGGTGAATTGGGTGCGGTGACTTTCAGATGCCTTGCCTTTCTTGCTGAACCAGGACCATATGTTGTCTTCTTCTTCCGTTGTTCCAGCTGCAGATGAAGTGCTGCCGCCTGAAGCTTCAGTGGTTGCGTTTGACCATCTCTGAGACGAGACGAGCTTGCTGTGTGCTAGCTTGTTCATCATCAACAAATGGGATCTTCTTCAGTCGTGGATCCAACAATGTGGCAGCTGCCAGGGGAAAGTTGCTTTTGTAGTGGAGGAAGCGCTTTGTCATTTTTTTGTTCAACTCATCAGTAGCCTCTTGCCACTGTTTGAACTAATTGATTCCTCGCTCATTTTCATGACATTTCTCTCAGTGAGCGTATTGTTGCGAATATGGAATTTGGCCTCCATATCCGCTTGTAAATATTCCCCTATTTTCTCCAATACTCCCCAACTTTCCCCGATCCCCCATTCCCTAGTCCCATTGCATGTAAATAACAATCAGTAGAGCCGACCTTCCCCTTATTCCCCCATTAAATGTCGTGCCCAGGTCCACCGCACCACACGTAGACAACTTTCGGACATCTTCCTAGTTATTCTTATTCTATGTCAGTTAAGGCCTCGTCTCCATTAATTATGACTCTTCGTTGCACCAGAATGTGATTATATGGCATCAGTAGTGAGTTTAGGACCTTTCCCATACCTCCTTCCATCTTCGTCCCCAACAATTACAACAACAACAGAGGAGATGGCGGCGGAGCGGGGGAGGATGCGTCCTCACACCGGCTCGATTAGCGCCATAGACCATGCGCTCCACGGGGTTACCACGAAGGGGCTCCTTGTCAGCTCCTCGTCAAGGGCGGAGCCTGGTAAACCCCCCGCACGCACCCAATGAGAAGCAACGTGCCGATTCCACGAGGCGGAGCTAACGAGCCGAGGGCGTGTCACTCCCCGCCGGATATACGCGGCCCCGCGCCGGATGTGACGTGAGATGCGCACCCAGCTTGGAGAAGAAAAGCCACCTGCGAGCGCTGAGTCAGATGCGCCCCCAGCTTGAGCAGACAAGACGCCATCCGAGCGCTGCGACCTCCCCGCATCTCTGGACCGGACCGAGTCGATTCTGACCTTTGAGCCCAGGTGCACCTGGAGCCATCGCTACCTGCCTTTCCTTGCCATCAATCCCCGTGTGAGTCAGCATTTTGTCCCGTGTGTCTGTCGTCTGTCCGGGGTTAATATAAGAGTGTGTCTAAGTGCCTGTCTTCCTGTAATATACCTCTAGCCCCTGTAATCTAACCTTTTCCGTACGAGTATACTTGAGAATCGAAACGTTGGTGTCGTATTGTGTGATTGTAATCCAGCCGGGTGTCTTCTTTTTCTTATTGAGCCAGCATAGCGCGACTAGTCAACGTTCGGGCACAATCGGGTAACTTGTGCAGACGTGGTCATACCAATAAACCGCTCGGTAAATAACATCCAAGCCACGTCTGTAACAATTGGTGTCGAGGAGTGGAATTCGAACCCGGGACTAAATTAGTTAGGCCCAAATTTTGGGAGGGAAAATCGAGCCGGAGCGCGTACGGCGCTCGACCGAATCGATTCGGAGCGCGTTTCCCGCGCGAAATTATAACGGCGAAATTTGAATTTGTTTTACGAAAATAAAATAAAAAACCGAATTTTGAAAGTCGCGCTATGGCGGATCAAGACGGCTGGGGTCCGGTAGGGGAGAGTGAAGCAGGGTCGGTCCAGGACCAAATTGAGGGACATGAGGAGAGCGAAACAGCGAGGGTAGCAGGCACGCAAAATGGCGCCTCGCAAGAGCGCGCGGTAGCCGAGCCCGCTGTATCACCGGGCTTTAACATGCAGCCGATTGACATACAGGCCCTCATTGCGCAGCTACAGGCAGCTGTACAGATGAGTATGGGGAGCCAGATTGAGCGATTGGGTGAGCGGATGGGGAACCGGATGGATGCTCAGAGTGAGCAAATGAGGGTTGATAGTGGGCGATTAGAGGGCCAAATGAGGGGTACCGGTGAGAAGTTAGACAATAATTTTGAGGAGTTAGACAAGAAAATTGGGAAGTTAGACAATAATTTTGAGGAGTTAGACAAGAAAATTGGGAAGTTAGACAATAATTTTGAGGGGTTAGACAACGGGATAAAAGAGGTGAAACATGGGTTAACGGGGGTAGAAAATAGAATGGCTGCCCAGGAGAATCAGATAGAGGGAGTGAAAAATGGGTTAGAGGGGTTAGAAAACAGTATGGAAGGCAAATTGAGGGACATGAGGGACCAAGCGGAAAGGGAAGTTAAACAAATGGAGCAGCAGATAGAGGGGGTCAGAATGGGGGTAGAAACCAAACTGGATGCTCACAGGGAGGAAATGGAGCAGATGAGGGTGGCATCTGGGCAGGAGATGCAAGTGATGGGAGAGGAGATCAGAAAAGGAGTGAGTGAGGAGGTCGGAGGAGTGCGCGAGGAAGGTGTGTGACGGACAGGTGCATGGGGAAAGAGTGCGCTGTCAAAGGCAAGGAAGAATGCACACCTGTGGTGAGTGTTACAGAGGGTGTGACGGGAGAGTGTGCGCGAGGAAGGTGTGTGACGGACAGGTGCATGGGGAAAGAGTGCGCTGTCAAAGGCAAGGAAGAATGCACACCTGTGGTGAGTGTTACAGAGGGTGTGACGGGAGAGTGTGCGCAAGAAAGGTGTGTGACGGGAAGGTGCATGGGGAAAGAGTGCGCTGTCAAGAGTAAGGGTGAGTGCGCTGTCAGGAATGGAGGTGAAAGTAGTGAGAGTGACATGGAGCGTGAGTTAGTTGTGACAGGTGAGCGAGGATGTACACCTGGGATGGAAGGATGCACACCTGGAATGGTAGAGCGTGAGTGGGAATGCACGCTGGAGTTGGTGGTGAGGCACGTGGTTGGGTGTGCGAATGAGAGCACACCTGTGATTGTCACAGAGGAGGTGACCGAGGAGGGGGCGCGAAGCGGTGTATTGGTGAGGTGTGCGAGCAACGAATGTGTGCCAAAGTGTTCGGTGGTCAGGTGTGTGACCAAGGCTGTGAGTGGAATGGGTGTGCCTGGGTGTGTAAGGAACGGTACAAGGAGAATGGGAACAGCTGCATGTATGAGCAAGAAAGGGGTAGCGTATGCATGTAAGCCTGCAGGTGAGGCGTCGACGATAACCGGGTTAAAGGTTAGGTCGACTTTTAGCCGAATCGGGCCCTCGGTGCGTGCCGGGTTTCGCGTGCCGCGAGAACCAGCGGGGATCCGAGCCACGGCGGGTTCGAAAGGACCGCCGTGCGCGACCCACGCTGGGCCTCGCTTTGAACGGCCGCGTCCGTGCTCCAATAAGCGGAGCAGGCAGCCCGATAGAAAGAGTCGTCATGGCGACCACTTTTTGGTGAGACGTGCCGCGTGCCGGCAGGTCTAGATCGGGGCATTGGATGGCTCCACGCCGAGGTGGTGTGTGGGATCTCGGCACGGGTAAGCCCCCGTCCCTGCACCGAGTGCCGGACGCATCCAGCCGCTGGCACAAAACAACCAGCATCCATTGCTTGGCTTTACGAAGCCGGGCTTTGGACAGGGATTGGCGCACCGAGAGGTATTAGTGAGTAGACTGGGTGATGAGGTTAGTGTTTTGGCCCCAAAATTAGAGAAAAACAAAATTTGATGATTGGTAATGGTACAGTGATTGGCAGATGATTGGCAAATTTTTGATTTGTTGAAATTTGATGTGCAAAATTGGTAGTGAGAGACCCCCGATGTGGTGGGATGGCATCCCTGCCACCCTTCCCATATGGGGGGGCAAAGGAGCAATAGTTTATGGGGTGTATGGCAGTGAAAACTAGCCCGGGTGGGTTAGGTTATATTGATAGGGATCTAGAGAAGATGACCTTAGGTGACGTTAAGTTTAGTTAGTGACTGATACCTGTAGTGGGGACGCAGGTAGATTAGTATGGATGATAATGACGTGGGAGCGCAATAGTTTAAAGGGACGACTGGGGAGCGCAAGTTTCAGAAGGGAGTAGTTAGCTGAGATGATGCCGTGTGTGTGAGAATTGAACAGGTGTGATTGCACAGGTGTGCAACTGGACAGGTGTGTGGAGCAGTGTATGAGTAGTGAGTGTGTGGATCAGCGCGAATGCGCTTGGGGAGAGAAGGGTGCAGGTGGCACCAGGTGTGAGAGCACAGGTGTGCAGGTACAGGTGTGTGGAGAGAGTTGGAGTGAGTGGTACGGAGTGGTGTGCATGGTGCGAAGGTGTGGATGGGGGAAGAGTGGACCCCTTTCACGAGCACCCGGGGCGGGTAGTGTAAGTGTTAGGTAGAGGGTGCAGGTAAATTGTGGTTGGATATTGGCATTTGTGGTGCGGTTGCAGAATGGTGTTGTGAATGGGTGCATTAGTGTTGTGGAAATGGCTGGGCGTGTAGCCTGTTAGTGTGTGTAGTTGGTTGGGCACTCCACCACTGTGAGGATGTCGGCCAGGTGAGGCCGCAGGTGGGCTCTGGGAGCCGGTAGTTGTGAGTGGGTGCCTGAGGATCCCGGGTGTGGATCGGGCAGCCCAGTGCCAGAGAGGGCACGGAGTGGGGAGAGAGCCAGAGGGCCTTCCCCTGGTAGTTAGGTTAGGGTAAGGAGCAGGTAAGCTCGGAGGCAACTGCAGTGGTGGAGGTGTGCAGGTGGGTAGACCCACTGGGAGAGGTACACGTCGCAGCCCAGAAATTGTACGAGGGCACCGGGAGATGAATCGGGGGAGTGAGACCCCAAATTGAAGAGCACCACAGTTTGGCCAATGGGAATTGGTTTTTAGAACCCATAGTGTAAGAGGGCCAATGGTTTGGCCGGAGAAAGACCCCGGGTAGTGTAAAGTTGTTAAAGTCATTTAGGAGATAGTTAGGATTGATGAACCTGTCGCACCATACGCAGCCACTTACCTGTGGTGATGATGATGACTCCACACCTGTGTTTTCTTTGTTTTGTGCAGGAAATGAGATTGCTGTGAGGATTTGTGAGACGCATCACGACGTGGATGAGACATTGGGGTGATTCCATCTCTCCCTCCCTAGGAGGGACTGATGATGAATTGGTAATGGCAAATTTTGATGTTGAGTTGAAAATGGCAAATTTTGAGGAGAGTTGAAAATGGCAAATTTGATTGGTTAGGAGGGAGAGAAGACGAATTTGGTTTATGGGAGGAACGGGGAAGACAGTAGGGATGTTTGTTGATTTGTAAAGTAGATGTTTATGGGTAGTGTTGTGTTTTGTGGATACAGTAAGGGGTAAGGGAGGGGCCATGTAGGTTACCTGGTGGGGGGGGGGGCGTACGATAGGAACGTACCTGTCTCACCTGGTTCCCATGTGCCCCCAGTGTGCATTACCTTATATTGCGTGCACTTTTGCGCCCTTACCACCTTACTCACTTGTTTCTTCTTTTGTCTCCCACCTCCGAGGATCTGGCTTTGGGGTAGAGAGAGAGGAGAGAGAGGTGCTGGCTGCGCAGTTGTGGGCCTGCACTTTCGCTGTTTGCTGCCGGGATCGATACACCATATGGACCGCAATGTTTGTGGCCACCCACAATGGACCGCAGTTCGTTTGCGGCCAAGCACCACCCGGGGATGGACCTATGGGTCAACGTGGCACCTATGCCATAAAGGTGAACCACTGTTAATTAACACCACTGAAGGCCACACGAAGAGCAAGAGACACCTGCAGGGTTAGGGGTTGTCGCATTTATTTTTAATCATTGAACAATGGTGACTGCACCGATTGGTGGTGGGGTGGTGCTTTTGATGCTCGGGAAGGGTGCTCTGCACGTTATTAAAGGCCGTCGGCCACAGAGCACTCGTGGGTTGGTGTATCGATGTTGGCAAGCGCGCTCTCTCTATGCATAACATCTGCATGTGTTCCTCCAAAAACAGGTCCTGGATCGTAGTGTAAATAGCAGCGTAGTCTTGTAAATAATGCTCCCTACCGGCTGTATGTTTAGTTTGAGAATTCTTTCCGGATTCGGTTATCCTGTGGGTGTGTTTCTGTGAGGAGAAGGGTGCAACGTCGCAGGGGGACATATTTACTCATTTGTGAATATCTGTAAAACTGTCGCACTCAGGGTAGAGTTAATAGTAGAGGGAACTACATTGCGTGCCACACTAAAGTAGGTAAAAATTTATCGGGTCGGGACGCCCCGAGGGTAGAGAAGGGTGCAATGTTGCGAATATGGAATTTGGCCTCCATATCCGCTTGTAAATATTCCCCTATTTTCTCCAATACTCCCCAACTTTCCCCGATCCCCCATTCCCTAGTCCCATTGCATGTAAATAACAATCAGTAGAGCCGACCTTCCCCTTATTCCCCCATTAAATGTCGTGCCCAGGTCCACCGCACCACACGTAGACAACTTTCGGACATCTTCCTAGTTATTCTTATTCTATGTCAGTTAAGGCCTCGTCTCCATTAATTATGACTCTTCGTTGCACCAGAATGTGATTATATGGCATCAGTAGTGAGTTTAGGACCTTTCCCATACCTCCTTCCATCTTCGTCCCCAACAATTACAACAACAACAGAGGAGATGGCGGCGGAGCGGGGGAGGATGCGTCCTCACACCGGCTCGATTAGCGCCATAGACCATGCGCTCCACGGGGTTACCACGAAGGGGCTCCTTGTCAGCTCCTCGTCAAGGGCGGAGCCTGGTAAACCCCCCGCACGCACCCAATGAGAAGCAACGTGCCGATTCCACGAGGCGGAGCTAACGAGCCGAGGGCGTGTCACTCCCCGCCGGATATACGCGGCCCCGCGCCGGATGTGACGTGAGATGCGCACCCAGCTTGGAGAAGAAAAGCCACCTGCGAGCGCTGAGTCAGATGCGCCCCCAGCTTGAGCAGACAAGACGCCATCCGAGCGCTGCGACCTCCCCGCATCTCTGGACCGGACCGAGTCGATTCTGACCTTTGAGCCCAGGTGCACCTGGAGCCATCGCTACCTGCCTTTCCTTGCCATCAATCCCCGTGTGAGTCAGCATTTTGTCCCGTGTGTCTGTCGTCTGTCCGGGGTTAATATAAGAGTGTGTCTAAGTGCCTGTCTTCCTGTAATATACCTCTAGCCCCTGTAATCTAACCTTTTCCGTACGAATATACTTGAGAATCGAAACGTTGGTGTCGTATTGTGTGATTGTAATCCAGCCGGGTGTCTTCTTTTTCTTATTGAGCCAGCATAGCGCGACTAGTCAACGTTCGGGCACAATCGGGTAACTTGTGCAGACGTGGTCATACCAATAAACCGCTCGGTAAATAACATCCAAGCCACGTCTGTAACAGTATATTGAAGATCACCCTTGATATTGACACGTGGAGGTCAGCACTAATCTCTGTCGTGATTTTCTCAAATGGGTGCAAAATGGTGATGGTTTCCCTCATGATGTTAATTTAATCCATGGTTAAACACATGTTGTTTTTCCCAAGGAGACAGTGTCATAATTACTGCCTCAGCTTGTTCCTCCATTCTCTCTAGCATGTAGAAGGTGGAATTCCATCTAGTTACCACTTCGTCGATCAACTTGTGTTGTGGGAGCTCATGTTGAAGCTGGATCTCCAAAAGTTTGTCTGCGCCCTTCACTGATGAGTGAAAGTATGTGACTGTATCTCTCACTTTCCTCCGGATTGCCACCAGTTCTTCATTTGCTCCGATGCTGTTGGTAACTATCAAATTCAGTGTGAGCAAAGCATGGCAAGTGCCTTCATGTCAGAAGTCTTGCTGCTCCCAACATGTTTAGCTGCATTATCAGTGACTAGCAGGGATATTTTGTCCCGAATCCCCCAATCTGTGGCAATTCGTTTCAGCTCACTTGCAATGTGCTCTGCTGTGTGATCCTTGTTGAGTTTTGCCGTTTCCAAAACCACTGACTTGTGGATCCATTCTTCAGTTATGAAGTGTGCAGTCAGACAGATGAATCCTTGCGTCTGGCGGGATGTCCAGATGTTAGTTGTTCAGGCGATTGATGAAGCACGGTCAATTAGAGTCTTTGCGTTGGCTTTTGTCTCGTCAAATAAAGTAGGTAACAAGCTCCTCATGAGTCATGACTGTGCGACGACTCGGGAGCGCGTGCTGGGGATTCAGGCCAGCAACAAATTTCATGAAGCCAGTGTTCCACAATTGATGCAGGTTGGCAGTCTTTGCAGAACATTTCCAGCAAGAGACTGTCCAAGTGCTTACGTTTCGCAGAATCCTGCTTATATGTCGGAAGAAGACTGTCCAGGGTTGACTGCCTTTTCTTATCGTCTTTTTTTGAGACATTTTTTTTTGGAAGATGCTGATTCATGCACTGCTGGCTGTTTGAGCTTCAAATGTTTGAACAGATTGGGCGTATTGTTGGAGTGCTGAAATTTATCTCCGCAAAGTTTGCATTTGGCCTTTGAAGGGTCGTTGATTAGTTTGTCAAAGTGGGCCCAAACAGGGCTTCTTGCCAAGGTGCCATCAGAGTGGGGTCGTTTTGCAGCTCGGGTGGTTTCAGCCATTGCTCTCTTTAATCTGCTGAATAGAAAATAGAAACAGGTTTGGTGTCAATGAGAAAAATAGAAAAAGAGAAACGGTATCAGCAATGAAAGCAAAGCTACGAAATGCGAGTGAACTCGGTGTACAATGCAGCGAGAACATAAAATTAATAACAATTTAACTAGCTAAATCTAAAATAAATCGAAATAAAACAATTTAATAGCTTTTATAACAATTTAATAGAATTTGGCATCTCGGCGACCATCGACTCATCCAAGTAACCGATTACTCCACCATTCTTAACAGTAATCAAAGTAATCGATTACTTTTAATCGATTACGCCCATCACTAATGCACAGTGATGCTGGGGACACTCCCATTTTCCTAAAGAAGGCAGGGTGGAAGTAAATTGAGGACAGGGAAGGATAATGTGATAAAACCAAATATCTAATTTTGGTGTGACAACTAATGGAGTACTACGTTAGGATTTGTATCCTCCATTAGTCTCATATCATTCAAGTAATTTTAATCGTCAATATTCATGTGTTGCAGTGTCCTTATGATGAATCACCCTCTCAACATGGCAATATTCAATCACTTGCCCAACACGACCACAAACGTGTGCACGCATTCACAATTGCACATGACAATCACATGACAATCGGGCACATGCACATCTCGCATTTTAAAGAAAAAAAACTGAAAAGAAGTGGGGCTCGCAGGATGGCCTATATGTATGCACACCTTCTCCCGAGTTGGCCAGCCTGGGTTTGAATCTTGGCCCAGCTCTAAACTGTCATCCTGATATTTTGTTGTTTGCCAAGGTATCGATGTGTGTGCTGTCCCTTGATGGCCATGAAACTTGGCATCCCTTCTCCTAGCATCAATTAGTACATGTTAAAATATGCAGTGGTATCCTCACAAAGAGTAGGTGAGCTGTCGTTGTTCGGCCAAAAAAATATATTTCCGGTCTCTGGTCAGCGCGCGCATCGATTTTGACCCTGCACGTCAACAATTTTTTTTTTTCCAACGGTACCTACAACAGCGCGCGCCATCTATATAATATAGATCACATCATAAATTATCGAGCACATTAAACATAAACAACGCCGCGCTGCCTCAAGTATTCGCGTATACTGTACTTAAGGCGGCGCCGAGACGAGATAATTGCAATTAAGTGAGCCGTGACGTCACGTTCTCGCCGAAAACGCGATTTTGAGCGTGAGGGGCCATTTTGTGTGTGCATGTTGCCGGCCGGCGCGCTATCTCGGGAAATACGGGTATGTGAGGGTCGCCATTGGTATCGACGTTCGCGCACTGTTCTCCCCTACAAAATTACGTTTAGTTTGTCCAAATCCAACCAGCCGTTCCAAAGATACGAGTAGTTTTGTGTGCCGTGCCGTCATGAATCCAATCGGCTGGATATTGTCATTTATTGAAACGAAGACGTTCTTTGTCGGGTTCGTGTGAAGCAACCAGAAGGCTGAGAGAGCTGCGGGTGGCCTCGTTAGTTAGGCTTGGATCCTACGTCGTTTGTCATGAAGTTGTAAGTGTCTGTGATAATGTGGTGGACTGGGAGAAGAGATCGTGGGAGACCATCGGCATGGATTCAAGCGCTTCCGCGTTAGCCGTTTAGCCCAGCTGCGCATGCGCCGATTTGGACTTGGACCACACCATACAGCCCACCTGGGCATGCGCGGCTTTGATGCACATGCAGCGTGTCATCCACTGATCTCTATAATAACTGGATGGGCGGAGACGCCTCATTGGATGATGCAAAACCGCCGCCATCTTGGAACCCCCAAAAAGAGCGATGCCTTGTACTAACAATACGATGACCGTCACCAAACACTGCACGCAAATGACAATAACTATTATTATAATAAACATAAAAGATATAAAACATGATGTTTTATATAGCGCTTGAATCATACTTGAATATCAAAACGCTTTGGAAGGATAAATTTTAGGCTTTTAGTGAGAACTGTCCAACTCACTTTGCGGATGTTCATTAGCAACGCATTCAAATACGTGTTTCATAACAGAACCAGTGCTATATTAAAACATAAATTGCACCTACTTCATATGGTGTATATAGTGTATAATAGTTATGGTTACTATAGGTTGTTTGTTCTTGCCAACTCCAGGTTATCCTCATTAATAATTGTCTAAGTTTCAGTGAAATGAGGAGGTGCATTTTGGTTTCTATTCAGCGTCAGATATCTGAAAATTTATCATAATGATGTATACATGGATTGAGAAGATGTTGTTATTCAGTGTATCCGAAGTGAATTACAAGGTTAAGTTCAGCTTAAAACGCCATTCAAACAGGCATTTTAACATACTTTTGAACAATCTTGGAAAATGCAGCAACAAAACTTAATTATTATTTATAACAAATTTATTGTATGATTTATTGTGCAAAAGAATTTGTCTTGTAGATATAGTACCAATACATCAAGAGCGAGATTCCAACAATTACAAAATGAAACAAAGTAATTACAAAACACATGTATAGGAATTATTAATAAATTTGGCAAGATGCAACTTTCACTGAAACAATAATAACAAACCCAAATATTTGTGCAAATAAAAATTACATGTGCAAAAATGATGTCACGATATTAACTAGGTAAGTAATAACAAACATATACAACATCCATGTCACATTTGACAGTATATAAACAGGACTTGTGGACATTAATGTTCCACAAAATACTGAAGTTCACAATGATGAACACTACATGGACGCAAACCACTGATCTCTATAGTTATTATAGAGATCAGTGCACAAAACACACAACTAGATTCAATTCACTGATGCTTGAACAGCACTAATCTTGACATTTGCTTTCGCACTTTATCACCAGTAATAATTTCTGTGTGTTCTTTTCCCATGTGGAAAAGCTTAATTTTGCTGTAGCAGGATGAAGCCATGGTCACCAGCTTGTGGATGTGGTTGTCTTCCACTGCTGTATCGAACTGGTGCGAATGGAGATCAGGAAAAAGATTCATTGCAGATGAGTTTTTTAGTACACTCCTTGCCACTGCGGAACAGATTCCTTGACCTTGTGGAAGTTTTCCATCCGATATTTTCATCATACGTTGAAAACATTTCTCAGTTTCCATGCATACGGAGATGATGCTTGAGGATGCCTTCTCCAGGCCTCCACGGTCCTTCATGACCACAAACTGGTGGCTCTCTCCATTGATAGCACCCAATGCTTTCGTGCACTGCATGCAACTTGTTCTTTTCCGCATCATGCGCACCACAAAACCAGCAATGTAGTTGACAGCAGCTTCTTTGTACTCTGACACCTCCTCAAAATTCGGTGTATCTGCATAATCATGTTCATCTGCAGTGGGATCTCTGATGAGCAGGTCATATTTTCTTGCCACGTTAACTGTGGATTGCGATACGTTGTCAATGTGGAGAACATCAGTTCTGTCCAAGATTGCACAATTTCCTGTTCCGTTCTTGACTGCATGTCGGACCAGAAGGCGCTTATACGCCGCCTTGAACTGTCTCGCTGTGGGATTGTTGTTGAAGCCACCTCGTGCCCGTACAGCTGCAAAGAATAGTTCGATGTGATCCTGACTGAATTTGTATGTCAGGAGATATGTCAGAGGGGCATTTGGTGAATCAACAAGTTCAGAGAACAAGTTGATTGTGCTCTCCATGCTAACAATTAAACCAATGAACCCTGTCTTCCGAGGACCGAGATGCATCGGAGAGCCTGATCTATCTTTCAGACTGAGGAGGAATTTTTTGGCTCCTTCCATTATTTTCCACCATCTGTCTTTGTTGGTTTTCCTCATAGGTGCTTTGAAGCCTTTCCCAAGGGGATTTCTGCTGTTCAACACATCAAAGGCACTGTCGATGTGCCTGATAAATTCCACTGTCGCTTCACATCCCTTGAACTGTGGCAGTTGGAGACCCTCATTGCAGTATTGCAATGCATCAGCAACACTGGCACTGAAAACTTGCGCAGCGAGATTTACCTTCATCTTCTGCTTCTTCCACTGTATGTGAGCACTCCTCAGTTTATTTCCAAGACGAAGTCCTTCGGATTTTTGGAGAGCGTTCAACTCTTCAATGTACTGCCACCTTACAGTCCTGCAATCACTGGTCTGGAAAAGTCCACCGTCTGCCAATGCATTCCGCAACAGCTTCAACATGTGGCAGGCATCCAGAATCACATGCACTCTTTGGGTTGGATCAGCTGGATGGGCGAAAGATGGATCCAATGCAGTGACATCGATTTTTGCACCCAAACAACGCATCATGGCCAGGTGACAAGAAGGTCCATCACATGTAAGCGAGACGGCTCGAACACCTGCCTCATGTAGACGGTGAAACCATTCCGTGACTACATTAGCGCGGTGCTCGCCATTCATGGCAACTATGAGGAAATATCCCAAGGGTATTTTCCAAGATTCATTCACCGATACGGCCATGAACACCAGAGCATCTCTTGCCACCGGTGTAGAATCATCAAATTTCCCACTACCGATGTCGACATATCCATGGTATCTTCCATTGGCGAATTCAACATGCTTGCGAATTGCAATCTCATCAAACATGATGGCACACACAACCTCCTTCCCTTGGATTGCGTAGTCTTTGGCGCGCATTTGTAGGGCATTAAATGCAGCCTTGGTGAAACCTGGATCTCCTTCGATGCCCTTGTACCATGACCTAATTTGACGTGGATGTGGCAAGGCCAAATCAAAAGACTCTCTCACATAGTCATATGCTTTACTGGAGTAAAACTGAAGAGTCATAGCAAATGATCTTAGTTCCTCTGGATAGGATGCAGATTTATTCGTATTGCTCAGAATTCTCTTCATGACTTATTTTGGAATACCACTGAATGTTGTCTCCAACATTTCCGCACAATTTGTGGTGATCAAGTTCTTATCACGCAAAGATGTCACAACCACACTCATATCATTCACTTTTTGCAACAAACGCCTTGTTTTCTGCTTTTCAAGTTTTAGTTTCTTATTGCAACTTTGCAGCTGAGCACTGGCGTCATCCAATTTGTGTTTCAATTTTCTTGGAGATGCCATCGTGGCATAGGAGTGGTCTTGGTGGCACATGGACTCAGATGTTGGATCAGGTTGAGTGGACTCTGTGCTGGAGCCTGGTTCAGTGGTGCAGTCGTTCCTGACTTTGGTTTGTCTGCGAGTTGTAGCTTTCTGGAAATTAAATATTAAAAATAATTATATTCCAGTATATATCTATCCAGAACAACTTTACAAATGCTCTGGTGCTTTATAATACGAGCTGTACGAGATCAGGATCTCAAAAAACCTTAGAATCACATTTTGCGTAATATCTCAGGAACTAATTGACATAGAAACACAAGGCTGATTGCGTTGGAATCGTCTCAAGAAGGCATCCTGAGACTGCTGAATTCACATCGTCTTGTGTAATGCAGTGAAATCAATAGCAATTACATCAGCTAACATCAAATGACAAAAGACATGAAACTTAATTTGTTGTTGAAAATGTACTCATGAGATCATGACATTTGCATTTACCTTCTGAAGGTGGTCAGGAAATCCAAAAATGGTGGGAACTGCATTTGGCCTCAGACGAACTGTTTGACCAGTCCTGTCAAAACTGTCGTCTGTGAAATGGTCGGAACAGAGACGTGATCTTGAATTAGGTAGCCACTTGTCCCTCTTTGTGTTCAACACCCACCTCCGTAGCCTTTCTGGATCACAGTGTGGGAACCTGCATGCCAAATACATTCTGTTAACGTCATCCTTGCATTGGTTGACAGATGTTGTCATGAAATATAACAATAGTCGGTCATGATAAAATGAAAATGGGAATTCCCACATAGGGAGAACAAAATTTACTATAAACAATACTTGTCGGTTGACATAAAAATAAAAGTAAAATTTGAAATTATAGTCTATTTTTGTTTGCTGCTAGGCCAAAATTATTTTGTTCTTTGCCTGATTATCAACAGCAGTTCTGCGAGTTGAAGATCTGTTATAACAAGTTAGAACAGACCAGGGATAAACCCATGCAATTAAATATTTCCTGCTCTAATATGTGCCTCTGTACGCTGATACATTGAGATCACTGTCAACGAGTCATTCCACAAATGAATAAACAGTCAACAATTACATTTTAGTGCATAAATTATACAATTGCTGGTCAACTTAGTCCTAGCGAACTAGCAGACCCGGGCAATGTCACTGTGCAGGTTAATATTTCATCAATGACAATTCTCAATATGCGGTCCGCTAGGGCTACGTGAGCCTGACGACAAGGCCCGACAGACATTGAAAATCAGTCATGAAGAAAAAATTTAAAACTTACTGATGGAAAGTCACTCCTTTCTCTCTTTTGTTGCGCTCATCGCAGTTTGTACAACCAAACGAAACGCACGCAGGCATCCTGTCGCTTGTCACAATAAAATTCTTAAAAGAGTTGATTTGCAATCCAAAATTACTATAAATATCTAGCTTTTATGGCAGCATTCACCAGGTCCGCAAGCACGCAACAAGTTGAATGAACGATTGTTTTGGGGGTGTCAAGATGGCGCCAGGTCACTTCCTGTTGCCTCAACGAGAATAGGCCAATCACCATTAGTCCACCCATCCAGTTATTATAGAGATCAGTGGTGTCATCCCATACACAAAGATTGGTCCAGGGGTGTAGTCATTTGCGCATGCGCGGTTTTTTCAGCATTCAAATGCTTCGGCAATCGCCTGTTAGACCACTTGCGCATGCGCAGTGTTGACGCGATTGACGCATTGGAATGTTTGACGGTACGGCGAGGCGATCTCGAGAACGAAATTGCAGTCTATAATATGCTTGAAGAACTTAATGATTTTCAGAATAAATACATTTTAAAATAACTTATTAAGCTTGTGTTCATTATTTACAAAAAAGGCCGACCTGTCCCATTGGCTGTCTTTAATTTCTCTCTGGACGGCGCCACGGCAGATGAGGTCCGCAAGGCATGAGGACACAAACAACACCTTTATATGTGCAATCCATGCTTTTCCAAAAAGAAAAGAAAAAAAACCGCATCGCCGCATCAATTCTGGAACTTTGGTCTGACCAGAGACCAGCAAATTTTTTTTTCGGCCTAAACCTTTTTTTTTTTCTTTTTTTTTTGCCAGAGATTGCACGTTTTTGTCAGAAAGCTATTTGGGATTGTTCACACTAATCAGCAGTTGATTCCGTCGACTACAGGGGAACCATTCCCCTTGAGAAGACACTATATACATTGTGTCTTTTCAAAGGCAGCTCATGGAGCTCGGAGTTGATTTGGAGTTGGAATGCCTGCACGGTAGATGCAGATTATTTTGAGCCGGGGGCTATCGTGGCAGCCAAGTGCTCTGCATCTTGTTGAGTGCTGAGTATGAGGCACGACTGAGAGCCTCTATGGGTGTGATGAACCCTGTACTCATTCGAGGCCAAGCACTGTTCACCTGACCTCTGGTGTCCATTGTTCAAAGGTGAACCACACATGTCGCATCATCTTGCCAAGTGCACCCATTGACTCTCGACCTGCAAGCACACTTCCAGCTACAAGTGTTTATGGAATCGCCTCTGTTCAAAGATCTGTACTATGGTGTATTGCAGTGACTGATGCTGCATGGGTCACCTCCTTTGTGCTTCTTCATGGTCCAGCTGCATTTGCCTTTCAGCAGAGATGATTTGAAGACGCTGCTGCTACTCATTATATTACCTGGGCTGCAAGGCGCATTTTGGTTATTCTCCCCTCTGCACTTGTGACATTTTCAAGAAGCTGGTACCACACAGTACACTATGGATGCTACCTTGAGAGATGCTTAGAAAGCTGTGATGCAATCTGTACACCTGTTAGGCTGCAGAGTCGAAATACTGTCCCTAAGATAAGATAATGTAAATTTCAGCATATGCATAGATATAAAGTGAATCGGTTGAAAATTGACGATTTGGGACCTTGTCCTTTTGACCAACTGATCTCATAAGCAATAGGCTTCCAACTTGTCACTACCTCTACCAAATGGTGTTGTTTTTTGAAGATCGGAGTAAAAATGTGACCTGCAGGCGATTGACACACAAACAAACAAACAGACAGAATATAACAGACCAGACCAACCAATATATAATCTTCGATTTCGCAAGTAACAGACAAACAAAGACATCGTGCAGTGCACGATACTTGCGAAATGGTACAGTGCAACTTCAGCTTGAAGTTGTTGTACCACTTGGTCAAGTTTTGTGAATATTGGTTTTGAATTGTGGCCTGTAGGCGAATGACGATTCTAAACTAGAATGTAAAATGCCCCTGTGCCAAGTTATCTCATTAGAGAAACATTTTTGTCAGGAAACATTTTTTTTTTTTGTGGTGTGCATAACATAACCTTGCTGTGTCCTTGACCATTTGACATCAAAACCAATAAGCTTCTATCTTTTCATTAACTCTACCAGTTGGTTTCACTTTCAGTGCATCCCACACAAGATGTAACGAGAACGGCACTCGATAGAGCGCAAACCTCTGCCAGGCTGAACAGTTTACGTTTTGTATCCCAACGATAGGTCAGATCTGGATCGAACATGAACCAAAATCTAATGAGCTTTTTCTTGTCACCTTACCAACTCATCCACTAAGCTTTTGTCTTGTCATCCACAACTTTTTGAAATATGCTACATATCGTTTTTGGCTCTATCACTGAATGGTGAAGAATCACTTCCAAAATGAAATAATTTTCGCATTCAGATCCGGATTCGGATCTTCACCAAAATTTGAGCACTTCTTCCTTGTCACACACCCGAACTGTCCACCAAATTTCGTTCTAATATGTCCACAACTTTTTTGAGATGTTGTGCCTATCCACCGTCCCCCTGTCCCCCCCATCTTTCAATGGTGAAGAATCACTTAAAAAAACAAAAAACATCTGATCCAGATTCGAATCTTCACCAAAATCTAACGATTTCCTCTTGTCACCTACTCAACCTCCCCACATGATCACCAAATTTCGTCCAATTCCGTCCACAACTTTTTGGGATATCCTGCTCTTGTACACATCCTGGAAAAAGGGTCATGAGATCTTCATATTTGGTCATGGAAAAGTTGTGGAATTTTTATCATAAGGGTGCAGGCACCCTGACAATATAATACATTATTTATAGCACAGAATGAACAAACACTAAGATGCTAAAATAAACAACAAAAACAAAAATCGAGTTGCAAATGTCACAGAATGCAGAAGACTAGTGCCAAATATCACAAAAGGAAAGCATATGCACACACAATTCATTAATACTCACGAAGAAAACAAGTTTTTAACATTCCATTGCACTTGATCGTCTGGATTACATTACAAGTGTTGAAAACCAAACCAATCCTAACAAAACAATTCTGAAGTAAAATAAATAAAGGAGCCAACCATTGGCATTCAACATAGATATGGAAGAGATTTTCAGACCTTTTACAAAAAGGACATTCATCTGCCAGGAGATTTGAAAAGTGGTGCAGCAAGTGGTTAGAAGTGACGATCCAGTGTGCAAGTCTCCATTGGAGGTCGCCATGTCGTGGCGGTACAGGAGGATGATATGAACATTTCCAATGAGGAAAATAGGGGGGGGGGGGCACAAGGGAAGAGGTCTCTCCATCGATCCCTCCGCTGTGTCATTTGCCCTTGTAAAATAAATCTTACGCAACCCAAATAGAGGTCTTTTTGTTTAGGAAACCCATTGAAGCCTACGCTAAAAGGGGGTACAAGGAGGAGAGTTAGCAAAAGAAAACTTGCAAATGAGGTCAGGAAAGGTAGAAGGAGAAGCACCTTGTTCATTGTCTGCTTGGCCTCGCTCCCAATTAGGTGCAAGCTGTGCATAGGTACGAAGCACACTACGTAACATGCGTGCCATAAGCCTGGAGGATCGCACGCCAACCAGGCTTTGGCAGTGCGTCAGCTCCAATCCAACTGCCATTTGGGCTTAAAAGATTGGAAACCGATTTTATGTTCGTGACAAAGCATTGAACGAGACACCTATCACCAGGCATATCGTAGAAAATTGAATTGTAAAACAAAGGCTCCATCAAGAACATTTGCTTTGTGTACGAATGCGTGGCTCTTGTTGTCGTTAGGGCTCGCCATGCGTTTAGTACACTCTGATAGAAACTAGAGAGGGGAGACATATCAAGATGAGAAAGATCCATCAAGAATAGAGCGTGGTCATAGCCTAGTCTCCCCGCCTGCTGCAAAAGGCAACGAGCAACGTTAACCCATGGTGGAGAGGGGTGCGTGTACAGCATGCGTAGAACAACCGAAAGTCGGAAAGGCCATTAACCGGCTCTTTATGTCAACCAGGCCTTGGCCTCCATCGGTCAGTGGCAAACTGAGGACCTCAGGTCACAAACAGTGCTTTCCATCCCAGAAGAAAGACACAAAGCACTTCTGGAGCTGTTGAAGCAACACTACCGGAGGGTGCAGCACAAAGAACCTGTGCCATAGGGTAGAGGCCACCAAACTGTTGATCACCATGACCCTTCCACGATAACAGTTGTGTGATCAGACCTTTCCATTTTTGCAGTTTTCTTTCAACAAAATCTGACAGACCAGCCCAATTCTTTGCTACTGTGGCGTCATTACCCAAGAACACTCCAATGTATTTCACGCCATCAATGGCCCATGAGAGAGGAGCAGGAAGACTTGGTACCAAGCCAAAAGGCGCTCGTTTTGTTCCAATTCACTTTGGCTGAAGAAGCCTTTTCGAACACAGATAGACAATAATAGACAACGTTAATGTCATTGAGGTTCCGCACAAGGGGACACACATCGTCGGCATATGCCAGCACCTTGATGGGTCGTTCAAGATGAGAGGCTCCAACTCCGGTTAGTCTAGCACGCAAATAAACCAGTAAGGGTTCGATGGAGAGAGCTTAGACTCAGAGCAACCCAGAGAGAGGGCAACCTTGTCAAATTCCCCTGTTAACAGGCAAGGGTGTAACAAGTTCATTGTTTATTTTAAGCGCACTAGAAATATTGTTGCACAGCATCTTAATATAAGAAATGAAGGTCGGACCAAGTCCAAACCGTTCAAGCACTTTGAAGAGGTACCGATGAGCAATGCGATCAAAGGCCTTCTTTATGATCAAGGAGCTGAAGTCCCAAATCTGTGGGGTTTTCTTTGCACAGTTCGATCATGTCTCTTACAAGGGAGATGTTGTCATAGATGGAGCGTTTGGGTACACAATAGCATTGGTCTTCTTTCAACAATGAGGAGAGATGAGGAGTAAGTCGTGATGCCAGGGCTTTCGAGAATAACTTATAGTCTGTGCATAACAAAGAGATTGGGCACCAGTTTTGAATATAGAGCAAGTCTCCTTTCTTTGGGATGAGGGTGAGAATAGCCTGTCGGTAACTCTGAAGGAGATCTCCAAGCTGGCAGTTTGCGTTCAAGGTGTTGAGGAGTTCAGGACCCAATAGATGCCAAAATTTCTTATAAAATTCAGTTGTAAGTCCATCCAATCCAGACGCTTTCCCAACAGCAAGGCTGTGCAGAGCGGTGCCAAGTTCATCCAAGGTAATGGGCCCCTCCATGTGGGAACGTCCACCTTCACACAACACTGACAGGCCTACGGAGATAGAGGCGACACTGACAGGATTTATTTGTTCCATCGAATATATTTTAGAAAAATATTCCTTTGTGAAAAGTTTGATAACTGATTGGTTGAAAGTGATGAGTCTGCCAATCGCAGTTGAGAGAGCTGGTTGTTCGGAAGGCGTTTCTCTAAAGAAAGAAAAAATACTTAGTTAGTTGGTATGTCTGTCTCGTTAAGGTGCTGCACCCTTAACCGAACTAAGGCACCACGTGCATTCCTCTGAGTTATTTCTTTCAATCCAGACTTTCTCGGTTAAGGCTCTTTACACATGATGATTTTGTCCTGTGACCCTCTGAAGATGTAAAATCTCCGATTGCAATAATTTTTTCGCTTCATAATCAGCCCTTTTTGAGAAGCTCTGATATTGTTGGCAGAAACCTTTGATTTGGGCTTTTACTAAATCCTACCACACCAGTGGGTTAACAGAGCAGCTTAACTTCCATTCCAAGAGAAGGTACCGATGTACCGTCCGATGTACTAAGAGAAGGTACCGTCCAGAAAGATTCAAAAGCCTGAATGAAATTGAGGTCTTCTATAAAACTATTGTTGAATTTCCAGTGAGAACTCCCTGGACATGGTTTAGAGAGTTGAACGAATGCTCGAGCTCGGGAGTGATCGGAGAAACCGGAAGGCACGATATCAGATTTGCAAACTCCACGTAACAGGTGAGAATTTACATAAATGCGATCAAGCCTCGCAAGTGAGATGTGATTGTTGGAACAACGACACCATGTGTAGGATTGTTCAAAAGGGTGCTGCAAGCGCCAGACATCATGGAGATTATATTTCGCAATGATATTCGCAAAAAGTTATGCGGTACATGGTTGGGGTTTCGGTCACATGAGGCATTAACAGTACAGTTGAAGTCGCCACCAATAATTAGGGGAGGGGGGGGGGTGGGGTGTGGGAAGGCCGAAGTCCCGAAGTGTGCTTGTGTGGAATAGAGCAGCAGAGCAGCTCGTACCTCACCACACATGCACAGCCACCATGTTGCCACGACCAAACACACCGACAGCCAGCATAGAGAGAGAGAGAGAGAGAGAGAAAGAGAAAGAAAGAAAGAAAGAGAGATTCATGCAGAGAGACAGACTGACTGACTGTGACTGACTGACAATGACTGACTGACTGTGACTGACTGACTGACAGTGACTGACTGACTGACGGTTTGTTCCTTTTATTACAAAAGTGAAAAGGATCAGTTATGTACAGTCACAAAGAAAGAAACACAATAACTAAAATGGTTTCAAGGAGAAATGATTAACAAATCATCATCATCAAGTTTGCATATGACATCATTAAAAACCCATTTTTCTTTCAAAACAGTTAAATTCTTGTTCATTTTTAAAAAACGGTACACTAGCTTTAATCTTGCACTTACAAGAGCCTTAAAGGTGAGCAGTACATCATATGAAGAACCAGAAACGTTTCCCTTTTTTTTTTCTTCCTGGACTTGTAAATTGCAAACTTGGCCTGGCCAATTAAAAAGTTCATTAAAACCACATTCCTGAGGGAAGACGGTCCTAAAACACCATAAATAAAAACATTGTAATTGAAGAGAGAACCGAGTTTCACAAAGCGTTCCTGGAGAAAGGTAAAAAGAGGTTGCAATCGTTCACATTCAAGGTATATATGCGGTAAAGTTTCAACGGATGCACAGAAAGGGCACAGATTAGAATTAGCAGTAGAAAACCGGTTCAGTAAAACATTATAAGGTAAAATCCAGTGTACAAGCTTCCATTGAATATCTCCAACATACTTTGGAGTAGGCAAGAGATAAAAACTTCGCCAATTGGGACAGTTGGGGGGTATTGCGGGTAAAAAAAATCCCACCATCGAAGCCTCGGGTGCTCAGAAAATGTTTTTGCAGATAAAATTTTAACGTACGCGTTGTACAAAGTTTTCTTTGGAAAGGAAGGAAGGGATAATGTAGTATCATCAGGGCTGTTCAGGCCAGGGGACAGATTAAGTGGCGGGCTGAAGACCAGGAGTTTAGGGAAGTCACCTGTTGTTTCCTCGGGGGGGAGGTCCAAGTTCCTCGCAGGTACTACGATACGTTGTGGATATCCCTTGAAGGAACCGAGAGATGATCCTGACAGATTTTATTCCAGTTTTTTGTGCCATAGCAGCAGCACTCAACCAGCAGCTCCCAGACTCTGTCATGAGGTCTTTTACTCACAGCAGCTTGGCATCAACAAAACGTTGAACGAGTCCCCTATTATTTAAACTGTTTTCCAGGAAGGGGTTGAAGCATAGGGGTTCATTCAACAACATTTCCATGTTGTATGTTGCCATTTCACGGGAAAAGGACAGGGCTTGCCAGGCGTTCATCACCCCTTGGTAAAAGGTGGGCAGCAAGGATAAATCGATTTGATGAGGGTTCATCAAGAAAAGTTCTCGGCAGTAGCCCAGCTTGCATGTAAGCTGCAATATGCAGTTAGCCAGAGGCCTCCAGAGTAGGGCTTCATCTCCATATATAAGTTGGCGAACGATATGAAGCCGGAAGACCATAATCTGGCTGCGGATATCAATGAGACCTTGGCCACCTTCAGTGAGTGATAAGTATGCCACGGCGGGTTGGAGCCAGTGTTTCCCACTCCAGAAAAAATCGACAATGCTCTTTTGGAGTGTGATAAGAAAGCTCCCGGGCGGTTGTAGGCATATCATCTTATGCCATAGCACAGAGGCGACAAGATTGTTAATGACAAGAGTTCTTCCGCGGTAAGAAAGTTGAGAAAGAAGTCCTTTCCAACGGGCTAGTTTTGCCAATACCTTGTCCGGTAATCCGACCCAGTTCTGCTGCTCAAAGGTGTTGTCTCCTAGGAAAATACCGAGGTATTTGATGCCATTTTTCTGCCAGTTCATTCCTCCTGGCAGTACAATTGGCGGGCAATCTCCAGGTCCTATCCAAAGGGCTTCACTCTTCTTCCAGTTCACCTGGCCTGAACAAGCCTGACAATATGTCTTTAATGCCTGAGCCACCGCAGTGACATCAGCATTATTTTTTATATAAATACAAACATCATCTGCATAAGCAGAGACTTTTAGTGGTGTGGTAGGAATTGATCCAGTGAAGCCAGAAATGTGCGTACGTAATTGGAGCAGAAGAGGTTCGATGGCAAGAGAGTATAAAAGTCCAGATAGCGGGCAACCTTGCCATACTCCCCGTAGCACAGCAATGGGGCTACACAATACTTGATTAATTTTACGAACACTGGATATATTACAATACAAAAGCTTAACATACGAGATAAAAATAGGCCCAAAACCAAAATTCTCCAAAACTCTAAAAAGGTACATGTGGTCAATACAATCAAAGGCTTTTCCTTGGTCAATGAAAAACAGACCAACATTCTTGTTAAAATTGTTACAAAACCGAATGGTATCACGGATAAGAAAGACATTATTAAAAATAGTACGTCCAGGGATACAAAAGGATTGATGTTCTCCTATTAGTACATTCATAAAAGGTTTCTTTCGATTAGACAAGGCTTTGGCTAAAATTTTATAATCCGTACATAAAACAGAAATAGGACGCCAGTTCTCTATAAGTTGAGTGTCCGCTTTCTTAGAAATTAAAGTGGTGACTGCTCTCCGGCAACTCCACGGCAGTTGTCCGTCCTCTAAACATTCATTCAATACCTGCAGTAGGTGAGGTCCAATGGCGTCCCAAAAACACTGGAAAAATTCGCTAGTCAGCCCATCCAGTCCAGGGGCTTTATCGGGTTCCAAGGCCTTCAATGCAGCGGTGAGCTCAGGTAAACTAAGAGGATCCTCCAACTGCTGCTTCTGATCCTCTGCCAATGTTGGAAGGTTAGAAATAAGTTCAGATATTGTCTCCTGGTTAATGTCATGCCGCATAAACCATTGTTTAAAATGTTTCCGGGCACATTCCCTGATTCTGCCATCTTCATAAATAGTCCAGCGGCTAAGTCGAAAAATATGGAAGTATATTTCACTTTGTGGAGAAATTATGAAACTTTGCACACAGGTTGGGGACCCCAGTAGGAACATTTTTCGATTAGGACCCAACTCTGAAACGCCCCCTGGTGGCCGCCATCTTGAATTTCAATATGGCTGCCACATTTGATATATATTTGCCTATAACTTCGAAACTAAAGCAGATAGAAATACGATTTCAGTGGCTAACCCCCCATTTTCAGACTCAAGGAATCCAGTGAAATCAAAGACAATGCATATCTGGTGTCCGCCATCTTGGATTCCAAGATGGCCGCCATATTCGACATATTTTCTTATAACCCTTAATCCAAATTACATAGGACTGCAACTTCAGCGGCTAACGTCAGTTTTCATAGCACTGTCCGTCACAGGCACATAGGGATGTGCACTGGAGATTTGCTTTGTAGCATTTGCAGTTTCCTTTACAAGTTTTCTTGCACTTGCAGCTCAGGAGCTCATAGCACGCCTTAGATGCCTCGGGTAGTACGGTCCATATCACTGTCCATATCTCGCCATCCTTCTCCCAACCACAATCAGCTGGAGGGGGAACAACTGGGTTGGAGACCAACGACTGACCCCAGATGTGACCTGCTTGAAATGTAGCTCTCCTTGTGTGTTCCAAGAGAGCCGATGCTGTTGGAGGTATATTCTCAATCTCCCTTGACCTCTTAGAGAACAGGTATCGCCGTGCAGCATCCACACCCTGAAGTTCACATGTACGGTCGTACAGCAACACAACAAATCGTTCCAGGATGTCCATGACAGTACTCGGCACCTCATCTGGTTGTGAACACACAAATGCTTCTGTAGCATCTGGATATGCCTGCCATGCAGACTTTTTTCCACGGTTTGCGAAGAAGGACACCGTATCGCAGCCAGTAAACGCATGGAAAAATGTCAGAGCCTTGGAATTCTCTGGTCCTATGTTAGCGACGATTTGGTGTACTGCGATGTGCCTGTACTTCTTACCAGTTCCAAAGGCAACCCAAAGTTCCTTGAGGCCAATGTTCAAGAAGTGAGCAATTGCAATCACCACTACATCAGTGTCCACAGTGTGGATCATCACTTTTGTATGTCCATGCCGAACCATGTCAATGACATGAACAAAGATCCTCGAGTCTGCTTCCTCGTGTGAGCAAGGGGCAAGAGCTGCATTGATGGCGTCTTTGGAAGAGCACACAACTTTGTCATCCACAGTGCTGTAGATGAGCTTGTCACGTGCCATTTGGTAGTTCACACATTTCTGGGCAAGAAACAGGAATAGCTCATGTTTGTTGTCGCTGTTTCGGAGAAAGCTTGGCCAGTTACCTGGAATTCGTGTTGAGGAAGTCACTCGGCGTCTTGTACCACAGCCCCTTTTCTCTCTCGTTGCATTTTTCAAGCTGTCCGACCGATAGACATCCCAAACAATATAAATGCGACTGGCATTCCCCAGTTCCCTAACCACATATGGGATAAAGATATCTTGGGCGTAATTTTCGAAGGTGGCACAGGTACCAGGCTGTAGAAAGTGGACAACAGCAGGGCCATCAAGAACTTTAGCATCAACCACCAAGGCCATACCATCATCGGTCATCACACCATTGAGACAGTCCAGAAGCTGATGCTTGTCACCTTGTCTCATCTGACCTCCACTTGCGAGTGACGGTGGACTAGACTGGTTTTCGTGCCTGAAGAATTTATTGATATCCCCTTCTCTCTTTTGACTAGCAATGTACAACCTTGAGAACAGAGCCCTGTCATTCTTCAGCTCAGTCAACTTTCCTGCTGCCTTTGTCTTTTGCACATCAGGCTTGCTGAACACAGCCACATTGTTGCGGGAAATGGTGTCTCCAATTGACTTTGAATTGGACTTGAAACGCTCTTCCACAAATTCATCATATTTTGACTTTCCCAGCGCATTGACGTTCCTCATGGCTTTCACCACTTTTTCTGGCATGATGACTTTGGAATTGAGATTCAGCAAGTCCATACTATCTTCCATGAAAGGGTTGCCCATTTCTTCAATTGTGGCAACCAATGATCGTACATCTTCAACAAATTTCTCCTGGACGCTTTTCGTCTGTTCATGGTGGCGAGCAGGTGTTATGGATGCCCCGGCGTCGTCGAAACCATCCTCAAACTCTCCAACTAGTCTTGCTATTTCAGGTCCAGCAACCATCCATCTCCTAAGCGCTCCAGGGTTTTCCGTAAGACCAACAGCTCCGCCGTCCCCCCTTAACGAGTGCGTTAACCTGCTCGTGTGCTTGGTCCAACGAAATAGCCGAGAATGGTCGACCTGTCTTGTTTGAAGTGAATCCTCCATGCTTGAACTCACGATGGACATCCGGGCACTTATCCTGCAAATTGGACATGTCTCGCACATGAACTGGTAGCCAGCGGGCATAGTTTGTCATGTCCAATGCGAAGAACCACGGTACTAAATCTGCTTGTGATGCAATGTACATGTCAAAATCAGCCACTCGCAAGGACCTTACGAATTGGAAGATTGTCAGTTCAAAATCTAACACCGTCTGCCAAAAATGAAACTGTGGGTACTTATCGGACCTCCCGGCACACCACTCAGTGAACTCGATTGGGTCAGGTTCACCATCATGATGGTCTGTGCTTTCCGTCTTTAAAATCCGAATAGGCCTTTTGCTGTAACTGATACAAAGCTGCGGCAGTAACCTGATGTGCCCTGTGGGTTTTGGTCACATGGGATGCTCGAAGGAATCCTTCACAGGTGCCTGCACTCGCAATGTCGGCCTGTGCCAAAGCCTCTGTCCACCCGCTTCCATCAAGAATATCGCCAATGGTCCTCAACGCAGCCATTTCTGTATGCAGCCCCCCAAGTACAATTACGTACTTGTCCTCACCATACAAGTCGGGAAACCACTGTGGAAGAATAATTTCTACTCCTGTTCTACTATTAAAACTTCAAGAAACTCGTTTTAGCAAAATCAATGTTTTATTCACTTTTGAGAGTTTTGCTGTATTCTACTAAATGTACTAATTAGATATTAATGACGTTGTCTGCCGGTCGTGGCTGTAGCTCCTTCTGTAGGTCTTTTGTTGAACCTCGTTCAGTTGTTGACCAGTCTCCAGTTGGTTGATCAGGTCAACTGGTCTTCAGTTGTTCACTCCTTCAGTCACTCTCCCAGTCCACTCTCTCCGTCACTCTCCCAGTTCTCTCTCTTCTTTACTCGCAACTTTCGCTTGGTTTTAAAGGCCCAGACTCCTTCATCCAAAAGCCTTTATTTGGCTCTTTTGGCCAGCCCTCTATTTTGGGAGACTGAGAGCACCACATTATTTCTGTTCAAGAGGTCAAATGCTCTGACCTGCTGAGGGGGAATTTGCAGCCTGTGCTCCATCTATGGAACACAGGCTAACTATTGATAGACACAGATGGCAGTCCAAGAGCGTTACACATTCTGTCTTGAATTATATTGCTCTAGTCCTATGCTCTTGGCTCATTTGTAAAGTAAAACATATTCCACTTTATACAAGATTACATTGAGATATATTCTAGCAATACTGTCAATAAGAATATTTATTCCCTGACAGTCCCCGGTTTATTTCTTTTATGTTTATATTAATCTAAACATTACCACATTAAATATTCAAACCACTAATCTGGTAATTCAATTTCCCAAGGCATACACCGTCATTCTGGAAGAATTTTGATCACAATACATTTCCTTGTTCATTGACTCTTTCTATGTTGATAATTCAATTCAACTCATTTGCATAAAGATCACAAAACATTTCACCTTCACCAAAACGCAATAATTTCAGTTCATCATTAAAATAACAAAGCATCTGCAACATTTGGCAAAATGTTTGCCTTTAATCAAATATTGACTTTCTTTGTTTGAAAAAAAAGGGGGCGGATCACTTGTGTTTGAAATTCCAGCATGAAACATTTTTCTTCAGATGTCTTCATAACATCTACACTATTTGCGTAGGATTTTCTGCTGTTGTGATAGCTGGGCAGAGTCATAGACTGACCCTGGTCTCCATGCAGCATCCTTGCCACTCTTGCTGTGAGCCATAGTAGATTTGAACAAGGCCTCCATCCAGTTGTAGTCGACTTGCCTCCTCACACATCGTGAGCATGGAGCAAGTGTTGATGTGATGTTGATTTGTCAACAAGATGTGGAGCAGGGATGCCGGATGCATCCGCAATGATGATGTTGGGACCATGGTACTCAATTATCCATGGTCCATACCAGGAGCACACAGCAGAATCGTGCACAGCTGTTGTGAAGGAAAAGGCGCAGTCGTTCGCTTGCAGCTCCATGCTGGCTCCCCGGAAGTTGGTGAAGTAATGACACACGTCACCATATCCCGTAGACGTTGCAGGTAAAATGTCGTCGTCCTGCAATTGCTGATGTGATGAATGTTCGAGGTATTTGAACAAAAGTAAGTGATCGCCCTTTTCCATATGTTGCAGTGTGACCCAGACAAATGGTCACATAATTTTCCCTTGGTGAAGGTAAACATCCATCTTACAACGGAGTATTTCTTCATCATTCTTTGAGAAAGAGGGTGTATGCCAGAATTAACTTCATTTTTCACAAATTGTCCTTTCAAACTTCTTCCCAGATGTCGTTAGCACTCCATTTGGGATGTGATCTGGTCTTCCCTTTACTCAGCCACATTTATATCTGCTCTCCACACAGATTGAATCAGATGGGGTACATTGTAACATGAAATCACTATATTTTATAACAACTTCACACGAATAATATTCAAATCAGACATGTGTTTTTGACTATTAAACTAAGAATAGCATCCACAATTGCTTTCAGGCCCATATAATTCAAAAATTAAACTCATGCAGGTATTGTAACACAACTTCAAAGAAAATAAATGCATTAATAATGAGTATATATGATTGAAATCACAAACAGGAATATCTAATTCCCAACAAATCTTGCAAACAAGCAAACTATGCATAATGTATTATTAGCATAGTCCTCCCCGCTTTTTGTTTTTCTTTAACAGTGTAACTTGTGGTGATATGAGTTCATCGATCTTGTAAAACGGACATAGTTCACAACAAGTTGTTATGCCCTTATTTTAACTCTACTGTATTCATTTTCAACATTACTTGATTCAATCGTTGAATCTCAGTATTCATGTCGCCATAGAAGTCTTCCTCTTTTGTGGTTCCACATTCATTTCCTCATTTGTTGCTTTGTTTATTTCCTCTTTTGTGGCTGCTTGCACTATCATAGTGTTGTTTGTTATCTCATTCAAACCCACCGTCACTAAGGTTTTCAAGCAAGCCACTACTAAAACTATTGCCAATATAACCACTAATCCAATAAACAAATATTGGAGTATCTCAGCTGCTACTCCTCATATATGTTCATACCTATAACATAATTATATGTCAATGACATTCAACATTATATACCAAACTAACAAACTTCTTAAAATGTGACTTAAAAAAAAATCCCTTCATATGTAACATAAATCTGATTATTTGCCTTATCCTGATGCCCCTATCTCCCGGGGTCCATATTTGTTTCCATTCTTATCAACTCCCTATGGTCTGTGAATTGTTCCAAAATACCACAACCAAAGGTGGTAACAAAGCTCTACCAGACCATCCCCAATTTGAACTCATAATACTAGTAAAACAATCAATTCAAAGAATTTACTTCAAAGGGTCAGCAAATTCATTCTATAACCAGATCTAATTTTCCCATCCAATAGTTTGCCTTGACACATGTCATATTATAACACTTTAATAAACCTTCAGAAATGTTTCCCATCGCAACAACTTCCCTTTTACAAATAGCCATGTGTAAATTACTTATTTAACTACAATTCCCTCTCAATTTATTTGGCCTAAATGGCCGCAAAAGTGGCTGCCAACATGCAGTACCTTTTTTCTACCAAGTAAGTGCTCGTCCACATAAGATCTCTACCAAAATGTTGTTTGTAAAAACAAATCTGGGATTTCTAATTACATGGATGCACACTCTCAGGACATTTGCAGGCTGCTGTTAACAATCCATTACGATAAAATAATTTCTTTACCCACAATCAAATAATTGAAAATGTTGTGTTTGTGTCCTTCCCCCTCTCACCCCATCTTGTCTACCGCTCCCCTTATTTTGTGTTTCATGTGTCGGTTTGACTTTTCGTGTGATTAATGTTAGCTCCTTCACGAGCCTCGATGTTGTATACAAAAAAAAAAAAAAAAAAAAAAAAATTAACACAAATTGAGGATATTATCCCTATCACATTCATTTATAGATTCATTATATTGGATCTAATTCTCTCTTTTCCCACTGCTATAAGGAAGAACAGTAGCTCTTATAAGTCTTTGTAATATCTCATTAAATTTACCCAGCATTGAAGAATTTATTTACTATCCATTTCCCTTCTGTTTACCAGTAACTTTGTTTAAACTCCATAACTTAATTTGGTGAATCCCATGTGTACAGCTACCACTTATTGAAACCCCTACTGTTGTAGAAAATATCCAAATAAGTGGTTGTATGCTCCCTTAAAAGTTGTTCCTCCATTTCTATGCAACTTAGTGAATACTACTGACACCAGTATGCCAATATAGGTGTGGCAGATTAACAAAATATGTTGCAGGTACACGTAACATCGTGTTCTGAGTGTAAAAACACATAACAGCGCGTTCACGTCTGCCCCTTGGTTTTAAGATTCACAATGCATTCCGTTTTAAAACTCACAATAGTTCAATTCAACAAACTTGTCTTTACTATCTGCCCATATCATCTATGCCTAAGACACATCCATACATACAGCACAATTTATATGCTGATAAAGGTCAAGTTTATATATGTAAAAATCCATGAGCAGAGTACTCTGGAAAGTCAGTGTAAGACCTCTTCCAAATTTGGCTAATTTTGTACTCACTCATTTTTTTTTTTTTTATAAAGGCCATATCCATCAATAGCTGTTATTCTCATATAAATTCTATCAAAAATGGAATCCCAAAATTACTCACAATTTTACTATTAATTAATGGCTGCTCATAACCTCGCACATCACATCTGTATATTCCATCTCCCTTGACAAAAGAGATAATGTTCATAATCAAATTATATTCCTATTTTATTTCACGAATTTTCTGGATATTCTTGTAAGATTGACACACAAAACAAAAAACATTTACACACAAACCCAAGCATTATGTATATTTGTTTGCATTGGAACCATCATTAACAGATCAAGATGGGTGTCAATTTTCATTTCAATTTCGTAAAATTTATCCTTTAATGTTAGAAACGCTAATACACAAATAGACAAAAAGTTTATGTTTAGAAAACCCCTATAATGTCACATTGAAATTACCCTTTTTGGTCCCACAATAATTTATCCAAATTTGACAATACATCTATTTACATGTCAGTCGACCACTGACCTATCAGCATGCAAAACAATAGTCCAAAATTCCCACCTGATGATCATGTGACGTTTGTCACTTGGATTCCAAAAAATTTTGTAAAGCAATGTTCCACACTTTGGTAATTGTTTTGTTGTAAAAATTGTTTTGCCCAAAATACTCCCTAAAACGACATTTATAATTGGCAAATATGAGGCTTCCAGAATGAACTCTAATTCTGGATCTTTTCATTCATGTTCCAAAAAAAAAATCCAATTTTGGCATTTAATCAATTAATTATTAATTCGCTAATAAGCAAAAGTAAAATTCATTCTTGCTCCGAAAATTTATTTTTTTTGAGACAAGAAGCATCAACAGTTATGCATGTTGGTCTGATGATTTAATCTGTTGAGGCCTGTCGTCATTTGAGATCTGCAGCAATGAAGGCCTAATCGTTATCTGAGGTACCGGTAAGCACTGGTACCCTTGATCTTGGTTCGTCCTATGAACTAGTCTTCCTATTTGAATATGGACAACATCGTTTCCAGTGTCCAATATTTCCACAATTAAAACATCGATTTCTGTCATTGGCTGATCTGCCCACCTGTTCACTTGTTTCGCTGGGCTGCATCTCCAGATCCCTGAGTTGCCACCGCAACCTCTGGTTCTCTCCTGAAACACGAAAAAATTCTCTGTACCGTCCTTTTTGGAGAGACAAATGGGAATCAGATGGGACAACTGTCACTTTTATTCCTAATTTCGAGGGCAGTTGTGCATTTATCTCCTCCAATGTATCCTGCATCGTTTTTATTTTAAGTTCTAGGTCCAATATATGTCCTTGCTGTGCCCTTTTTCTGGATTCAACATCCCAATAATGGAAGGCCAGCCAGTCTACTTTGAACTTCTGTATCCTCCTGGCTTTCAATTCTTCACCTAATCTCTCCAATCGACTTCGCTCAAATGTACCATCTCTTGGAAACTCCTTATCATGTCCCTTTGTCCACAAATACCAATTTTCAACCTCTCTAACAGCCTCTTCACCATATCGGTCGTACATATAATATGCACAAGTACCTTTGTTTGGAATATCTGGTTGTCCTTGTTTATTCTTACAAGCTGCATTCCCCATTCTGCCTGTATATGAATAACACTCAGTATTTACTCAATGTACCAGATAACTACCAAGACTACACTTTAAATTACACTTGTACCCCCTGTCAATTTCCTAGCTTATTTCCTATAAGCTCGACTCCGTAATCGTCCAGGAAGTGTCTCTCCACCTTTGCAATTGATGACTTCAAGTGATTGCCAGAGAGTCTCCCTGTTCCCACACCCCAATCGCACTGATTGGTGTTGTAGTTGGGTCAAATGGATCAGTAAGTCCTGTTGAGGGGGGATCAAACAAAATAACCACATATAATATAACAAATAACTACTAGACTCACCACCTCGTTCATCGTCCAAGGTTGTCTGCACATTGATGTTTCGCAAATGTCTCAAAGCTTCTTTCTTGAGACCGCACTTTTTATTCATCCATCAATTGACTTGATTAAATTAAATTTAAATTAAATCAGATCAGATTAAATCAATCAGATCAATCGGATCAGAATCAGAATCAGAATCAATTCAATTATTCAGATCAGATTAAATCAATCAGATCAATCGGATCAGAATCAGAATCAGAATCAATTCAATTATTCAATTTCAATTAATTTATCAATATTCATCAATAAATCAAATTAATCATTTTGGATGACTCCTTGCATAAGCCCTTTCCCCAATGATGTCAGGACAGGTCCATCTATTGACTGAGATCGAAGCTCATCGGTCGTCACCTCTGGTTCATACTTCATGTCAATTGACGAATCACTGTTCTGTCCTAGGGTCATATCTGACCTATTTTTCCATTTTGCCTGGTCTCCACAAATTTCCTTTGCAACCACTAAAGGCAACTCATCCTTCATTCGTGAGATCGCCAAAATGGATGGCAGATATTAAAGTTCTTTGGGAAAAATATCTCATCATTTTTCTTTTAATAGTACCGAAATCTCTTGGCAATATAATTTTCGTAAAAGTCCTGAAATGGGACTGTCAAATTCCTTCAATCATGCTAAATTTTGAAACTCCATCGCTTGTAATACCCAATTTATCCCATAGGGCTTGAAAGTTCTTTTCCAAGTTCGTGCAATCATTCTGCATTGGAACCCTATGATATCATTCATAATAATCATCATGATTTTATAATCATGGTCATATCATAATCATCTATTTGAAAAACAAACATTTCCTTTATCACCACAGCTATGTGGTATAATCAACAATAAAATAAACTGTACATAGCAAAAGTCTACCTCCTGACCACTTAGTATACCTATTGACAATAAGTCATAACAATATCGACTAATCATTAAACAATTGAAAGAAAAATCGCTTCTACTGCTCCAGCCGCAGCATTCGTCATTTTGTCTGCTCATTCGCGTGACCAAAACGAAATAAAGGGAGCTCAACCATTACACGGCGCTTTTAATGGCGCATGCCATAGGAACTCAACGCAATTTCGACTCGGCCAGAAAAACGAGCAAATTTGCAGGATGTTAACTGGAATTTGTCGTGAAAATATATACAAAATACACAAAAATATATACCCACAAAAATAAACAACAAACCCAAACAAACCCAAGGTCGACCATATTCAATTCAATTATGCAATTTCAATCAATTTATCAATATTAATCAATAAAATTATAATAATAATACATAATAAAATATCATAAATGATAATATCAAAAGTCACATTTATCAGTCTGATAACTCTATACCTAAGCCTTTTCCCAATGTTGCCAAAACAGTTCCGTCCGCTGGCGGAGGTATTTGATCATGGACGTCACTTTTGACCCATACCTTCCGTCAATTGACAAATAACCGTTCTGCCTCTGGATCATATCTGACATATCTTTCAATCCTGTCTGGTCACAAATGCAAGTTTAACAACCACTGAAGGCAATTCAACCCTTCATTTGTGAGACAATCAACCAAATTGATCAGACAGATATGAACCAGTTCATTTGGTACCCAAAGTGCTTGATAATTAAAATGTTGTAAGATTCCTGAAATGCCGTACCAATGAATGGCAATTAATTCATAATATTGACCAATGCAATCCAATCACACTGAAATTGCAACCTTCCAACAAACTTTGTAACTTGTAATACATCATTAATCCTGCAGGGCTGTAAAGCTATCCTTAAAGTCCATGCAATCGATTTACATCAAAACCCAATGATGACATGCCTGACAATCATAGCAATTTTCATGATTGTAAAACCATTTTCATTGTAAATCATTGTAATTATAAATTGTAAATGTAAATTTACCATAATTGTAAATGTAATTATAAATTGTAATTGTAAAAAAAATTGTAAATTGTTACCATAATCAGAGTCATACCATAATCAGTCATTGCAACAAACTTTGAGAATGAACATGACCACTGATCATTAATGATGAAGGGTGGGGAGGGGGGGGAGAGAGGGGTGAGGATAAAGAGCACATAAAGAGACCACATAATAAGGTGATAACACACTCCTATACATGCCTCACAATCTGTAATAACATGACTTGGTGGGGAGGATGATGGCAGGATGGGGTTTAGGGTTAGGATTGGGGTAGAGGGGACAGGAAATGGAAAAAAAGGGGGGTGATGTTATTGTCTCCCAAATTTGTTTGGCCTAGCAGTATAGCAGTACCCGTTATCTACCAAACAAGTATTCCTGAAATATATATATATTTTTTTTTTTGAAAAAGACAAGTGAAAATATGAAATTTCAAATGTACATCCCAGGATTCTAATTTTTAGAGATTCCGTATCCGAGTGGCATGGGATTGTCTAACATTAATTTGTATCTTGATTGAATGATTTTTATTTGTGATCCAAGATCCCAAAAAAAAATCCCAAAAATCCCACAAATTCCCTAATCAGGATGGAAATATACAGGTAAAAGGTAAGTTTGGAGAGAAAAAGAAAGGGGAAGGGGATGCAGAAGGGAAGAAAAAATGGGGGGGGCAGGGAGGGGGTTGGATAATGGTTGGATGGGGTAAGGGTGAGGAGTTAGGATGGAGGGGGGCAGGAAATGGAAGGAGGGAGGGGGAAAGGGCGGGGGAAGGTTGGGGGGGTGTGGGGCAGGAGAAGTTGAAAGAGGTTACATTTAAAAGAAAAAATCGTTTCTGATCCCATATGTAACACATGGACAAGGGACCCGGAGATATTTACACAGCAGTCACCACATGGTTGCTACGGGCAACCAGGCTGCACGCATTCCAATGTCCATGGCTGGAAGTGCAAAAGAAAAATGCCTATTTTTAGACCGTCTTTCGACTCGTGCAGACAAATTGGCCTGGCGCGAACACGTGTCGGATGAATTTTTTATGAAAGTGCTAAACCCATTGTTGTACCACACTGGGAATTCATGTTTGAAAATCGAATCCAGCCGATTTTCCTTAGCACTGTACGCTGTATAAAATTCACTTTTTGTACAAAAATCGCTAGTTATTAAAAAATGCTCAAATAATCGTTTAAAAATCGCTGTTCAACTTGTGCGACAGCATATCGACTCGTCCCTCGTGACCACATCAAAGAAGAGGCTCACCACAGGAGAAATACTATATAAGTCTCAACCGTAGGAACCCAGCAATATTTGAATCATCATACAAAAGGAACGGGCAGATATGTGACGCAGACCATTGAACTGGACTGGAATCACGTATGAAATCACATGAATACACAAAAAGCATATTCATACACAAAATCCATTTTCAGTTTATTTTCATGACTGGACGAATGCAGCACCCTTTTCGCTAACGTCCCGGGATTCGTTAGTGGCTCTTTGCACTCGTAGAATGTACCGAAAAATAATTCAAATTACAGAAAACAACAACAACAAAAAAAATTATTATTATTATTTATTTATTTATTTTAAAAAAAATTTTAATCGTCATGACTTCTGAAATCTTTTCACACCTTTACGACCCCGAGGGGACCAAGCGGTCCTCCCTCGAGGAGGTGTGCCTCGTGGCTTTTTCCACCTTCCACATCTCAACAAAAATACACAAAACTCAAACACTGAACAATTTTCGCAGATTAACATCAGACTACACAGATAACAAACAAAAGCTTACCTTGTTCTGTGGAGTTGACTCCCTTACGGACCACCAATTCTGTCGAAGAATAATTTCTACTCCTGTTCTACTATTAAAACTTCAAGAAACTCGTTTTAGCAAAATCAATGTTTTATTCAGTTTTGAGAGTTTTGCTGTATTCTACTAAATGTACTAATTAGATATTAATGACGTTGTCTGCCGGTCGTGGCTGTAGCTCCTTCTGTAGGTCTTTTGTTGAACCTCGTTCAGTTGTTGACCAGTCTCCAGTTGGTTGATCAGGTCAACTGGTCTTCAGTTGTTCACTCCTTCAGTCACTCTCCCAGTCCACTCTCTCCGTCACTCTCCCAGTTCTCTCTCTTCTTTACTCGCAACTTTCGCTTGGTTTTAAAGGCCCAGACTCCTTCATCCAAAAGCCTTTATTTGGCTCTTTTGGCCAGCCCTCTATTTTGGGAGACTGAGAGCACCACATTATTTCTGTTCAAGAGGTCAAATGCTCTGACCTGCTGAGGGGGAATTTGCAGCCTGTGCTCCATCTATGGAACACAGGCTAACTATTGATAGACCCAGATGGCAGTCCAAGAGCGTTACACATTCTGTCTTGAATTATATTGCTCTAGTCCTATGCTCTTGGCTCATTTGTAAAGTAAAACATATTCCACTTTATACAAGATTACATTGAGATATATTCTAGCAATACTGTCAATAAGAATATTTATTCCCTGACACCACCATTGGAGCTGCTTCCCAATGGCGTGTCGCGGTTGATCCATTGTGAGGACTGGCGTCTGACCAGGATTGAGGAAATCTGTTGCAGCAGCATTGTTGTTCATAATGTGCGAGATCATTGCCACGGTGTTGGACTTTTCTCGGAAGAGAGGGAGCAACGAAATGTTTGTCTTAGGATTCGGAGGTTCCTCTTGATTGGAAGCGTGGTAGGCTGCCCAGGATGGATAATCGGTCGCACCAAGCGTTTCCTTTTGGCAAAGCTCCATCTGTTGTTCCAACCACTTGTACTCTAATTTACGGTCCTTCAGTAATTCATCTGTAGGTGGCATGACAGGCCCGTAAGAGATCGGAACATGAGCATCCTTTGGGAGAGGTTGTGCAGCAGGTACACTTGTGTACTCCAATGGGAGTTGCTGAACGTATTTCGCTTGGCTCGAATCGTCATCAAACATGGAGGTGCCGAGGCGAGATAGACCAGAATTAGTCGCATCTGGATGCTGACAGAGGGAATGAGGAATAAAAGGAGTTCCCCATCATGCAGCAAGCGTGTAATCACTGACGAAGAGGCCCCCCTTTTAAGGCTGAAGAAGAATTTGGTTGGAGCATCAAACTCGTGTATGTACTGTTACGTGTTCCTCCCCGACCTCCTGGTCTCGGTATACCTCTGAACCCCAGGAGGAATCACGGCAGAAAAATATATATTTCCGTGTCGAAATCGATAAGGAAACAACACCAATGATTACGAACAAACCAATAATATATTATAAATCACACAGGAATAATATTACCACCAATGACAATTAAGAGTGCACACTCTATTCCATCAGCTAGCATGCATAAAGTAACTCAGTGTTCCAAGTGAGTGGAAAGAACCTTCCCCAATGTCTCTTTTTTCCCATCTTCGAGCTCAGAGTTGGTCCCCTCCAGTGATCAATGCAACGATGTCGACTCTAAACCAGAATCTCGTTCCGAGGGCAGGCACAGACACGCCGCCCAAAACGGCACCAAGGCGCATGCGACCCAAAGTGGAGAAAAGGGTCACGTGGTTAAAGTGGCACAAAGGCGCACTCACGGCGACTGGGAAATCCAAAGGCCCCCTCCAGGTACGAACTTTCACTGTTCACGGTCGGCGAGCCGCAAAGTAATCGTCAGAAGCCTCGGTGCACACACACACACACACACCACAGATATGTCTGAACATGGTGGAAACGGTTGACGAAGCAAGGAAAGTTTCCTCGACGCGCGAAGCGCACAAGTCAAAATGGCGGACGGCTCATACTTGAGACGTAATCACACGACAATGGTTCCTCCGAATCCAACGCCAATCTGACATGCAGGTTTGATCAGTCACAGCGATAACAACTCTATCGCGGAATCCCTTTCCAGGAAACCCCAAAGTTCACTCGTGTCTCTTGCTCGACAACGGTCGATCCAGAACGCAAAGCAACCAGCTTCTTCTCCGACTTTTTCACCGCCTCCTCCTCCTCGCTCGTCGTGTTCCGGTGCACGATTTCCTGTATCATTTTAAGTTATCTTTTTTAACTTTAGATAGCTGTTCCTGAATAAACCTTTTGAGAATAATAATAATACCTAATATCAGAAACATGTCAAGTGGGTGAAAACCCCAATAACGGAAGTTACGAATCCGTAACAGTACCTCATCTTCAGGCGCAATAAAGCATTTTGTGCTCGCCTTTCAGATATGGAATTCAGTAAGGCCGTTTTTCCATGAATTTGCTGCCTCATTTCCTGGTAGCTCACACTTGCAGTTCCCTGGAGCTGTTCCTGTAATTCCAGGATTTCATCTTCAAGTAAGGTTGTGGTTTTTTTTTTTGTCTTGAACACTATACGCACGCTATTGTTGGCAGAACAGTCTGATGTGCGTTTTGGCATTATCCCACCATTGCCCGAGGTTTGGGAAATTCCCTTTGGGAGGCAACCAGGATATTCCAAATTTCCGGAAAAAGTCCTTAAAGGTACTATCATCAAGTAAATTATTATTAAATTTCCAAAAAACACTTGTGTTTCGGGCAGGGGGCAGAAATTTTGAGAAATGGTGCGCTGTGGTCCGAGAATCCTGATGGGCAAATTTGGGATGACGGAACAAGGCGTTCAAGTGGAGGATTAACATAAAACTTGTCCCAGCGAGCAAGTACAATATTATTCTGAATGCATCGACACCATGTGTATTGCCTGATTGATGGGTGCTCTACCCGCCATATATCTGTGAAATTCATTTGTTTTAAAAATTGGGTGAGGGGGGTTGTGGAGGGCAGGATGGGGCTCTGCACTGTTCCTGTCTAGTTGGGGCTGGAGGGTGCAATTAAAATCTCCACCAATACAAACATGATTGTCTTGGTCTTTTAGGGCATTTTGGCTGTCGAGGGAAGTTAGGTGTGTCCCAAGGTTATTTTAAAAATCTCGCCGAGCTACAGGCGTACTTGGGGCATAGATATTAAAAATAGTATAAAATTTTCCACAGTAGTGGAATTCTAGGGATGCTAGAGATCCCTTTTGTATTTCGTTAAATTTAAGCAATGAAGGCGAAAAGGAAGGGCTAAGAATTATTGCTATACCGCCTTTACGGGAGTCTGTTACTAAAAAAAGGAAAGGCCAGGGAAGAGCCTACACCACTCTGCGACACAGCAGTCGTTGGCATGGGTCTCTTGTAAAAGGGGAATGTCAACTTTCTTCTGTAATAAAAAAATCCCTTAATTGAACTTTACGGACAGAGCTACATCCTCCGTTAATATTCAAGCTACAAATCGAAAAACTCATTACAAACACAAGGAGGAGTGACAACCACTCAATTTTTTGAGAGCAGTTCATTCTTAGCTTTTTGTATACACTTCTTTAACCGGTGACGTTGGGAGGAATTGAAATTAAAAACATGGGGCCGTTTTACCATCAATGTAGCGGAATGTATAAAATCAGGTAGCTCCGGAAAAAGGTTCCTATAACATTCCTTTTTCGGAATGTGCCCTTAAGAAACCTTTTTATCTCAGAGGGAGGGATTGGAGGGGTTCCTTCTTCCTTGAGGCCGCCACATTCACTAACAGTCATCTATATCAGATGGCTCAGATGATGTCATGCTGGTTTTCATCATTTACTTCCTCACCGTCATCACATCCCTCCACGTTATCGGATGGGGCATAGTCCATAGAGGGAGGGGATGGGGAGGCAGAGAAATGAGCCATCTTCAGGGGGAGGGGGGGGGGGGGTACTAATTTTTGCGGTTCAACCATATCAGTTTCTAGGTCAGTAGACAAGGGCGAGAATTCATCCACATCTTATGTCCTCCAATACAGAGAAACGATTTTCTGTGACGAGGGACAAATCTGGGGCAGGGGGGAGGGGCTGTCATTTTTCAGTTGTGGGTTTTTTAAAGAGATGACCATTTTCATATGTTGTTTGCAAATGTCTTTTTCCTTTTGGGCAGACTAATTGAAACTCGTCCTGGTTAGTGGGGAGAGATTGCAGGGGATTAGGGGGAGGGGGGGGGGGGGGTGGAGGGAGGACGTAATCATCGGGGGAGGATTTCCATCGGCTACCACGGAGAGAGATAGGATCAGTTGTAGCAGGAAACAAGCTGTGATTTAACGATGTCGCCTGGGGGGTGAGGTCTATTGTTGACAAGAGATGGCTGCAATTAGTTCCTGCAGTAGAGGGGGGGGCATTTCAAGGGGAGGGGAGGGGGTATGGCGGGGATGCTTGGATCGGTGGTAGGAAGGCTTGGGTCGGTGGTAGAAAGACTTGGATCAGTGATAGGAACATTTGGGTCGGTGGTGGGATGGCTTGGGTCGGTGGTGGGAGGGCTTGGGTCGGTGGTGGGAGGGCTTGGGTCGGTGGCGGGAAGGCTTGGGTCGGTGGCGGGAAGGCTTGGGTCGGTGGCGGGAAGGCTTGGGTCGGTGGCGGGAGGGCTTGGGTCGGTGGCGGGAGGGCTTGGGTCGGTGGCGGGAGGGCTTGGGTCGGTGGCGGGAAGGCTTGGGTCGGTGGCGGGAAGGCTTGGGTCGGTGGCGGGAGGGCTTGGGTCGGTGGTGGGAAGGCTTGGGTTGGTGGTGGGAGGGCTTGGGAAGGTGGGGGGCTTGCTTATTCCCGGTTCGGAGGGGAGGTTGTACTTGTGGAGCATTCTCTTTTCGGGGACAGTCATGCTTAACATGCCCAAGTTGTCCGCAACCAAAACATTTTAAAACGTTGGTGGACACGTAAACTGTATATTCATTCTGTTGATGCTTTAATTTAACTATAAGGTTTAAATCCTTCTGGGAATCTTTTAAAATCATAAACACTTGCCGCCGGAATGAGACCACGTGTCTTAAATCGTTGTTCCGTGACCCGAAGGGAATCATGGAGATACGAGACACGATGGTACCATATCGGGATAACTCTTTAATTAATACATCGTCAGATACAAATGGGGGGGCAATTGGATATCACGACTTTTATTGCTGGGCTATCAAGTGGGGAAACCATAACAAATAAATCTGGATCGAATGTCAAACCCTGTTCGACAATTTGTGGGACACAATCCGCGTCAGACAAAAAAATAACGATCCGCTTGTTCATCCGCGAAGCGGCAACAACCTTGTCGATCCCGACAACACGACTGGTCGCGAGGACAACGTCCTCGACACTAACCTCACATTCCGGAGGTACACAAAAGAACCCGTTCTTGCGGCTCAGGCTCTGAAAAGCCGTAAATCGAGACAGTGCAGCTGCCATGCTGGAACAGCTGCACTTACAACCCCTTCCCGACGGGGGGAGTGAATATATAATATAATCTTCCCTACCCGAACTCCGGGGATGGGAAGTAAACAGACTGCTCCGATTTCCCTAACTTCGGGAAAGGGAGGCAACAAAATAAACTGAAAGAAAGATAAACGAAAGGAAAATAGAGGTTTAAGATGAGAGAGCAAACACCGATAGGGCGACGCCCAAAAACGACGAACCCTTACCAGCAATCACCCTGTGCTCTCCGGCTCTCTCTCCCGTCTCAACATATATGGGAATCGCCGGGAAAAAACCACAAACAGACACAGGGACACAGAGGGGTGAACGGGGGGAGGGGGGGGGGGGATGGGAGCAACAACACAGAGCACTCACAGGCCTCCACAAGCAGACGCCATGACAGTACAACCAGCATACAAACGGCCAGCAGGTGGAGAGAGACAGACAATTCAGATTCATGCAGGCACGCCAAGAGAGAGAGAGCGTCATGAACACAAACACCTGGAGCAGCTTGAAATGCACGCACAAATGCCTGGCGCAGTATGAAATGCATGCACAAATGCCGGGATCGTGCACATTCAAACGCAAGCCTTAAGCTAACAAATCCCTACTTTCTTACATTCAGATTGTCTTCCTACTCGCTATCATGCTATCCTACACGGTTCTACCTCTTCTATGGTAATCTCTATCCTCCCCCATAAACGTAACAATATTTAGAACCATGTCTGAACCAACCATTGATACCTCGTCAATTATTATTAGGTGAAGATTGTCCAGCTTAGAACGAAGTGTGTTCAGCTTTTCAAATGTAAGAGTTCCATCTTGTCCATACTTTCCTGTTCTCAAAGGTAATAGACCATGGGCCGTACCTAATTTTTCTGCTTAGTTTTTGAGTTTCATAGTCTCCTCCTGGGGACTACTTGAAACCTTCCTTAATATATTCCTCATATGTGCCTGAACCCAAAATCAAATGTTCCCAAGCTTGAAAATTGAGTGTTACTGAGAATTTCACAAAAAAACAAAGAAATACATAGAAATGGTTGCTAAGGTAATTTTACCCTAGCAACGGTGACACAGGCATTTTCTGTGGGTTTAGAGCACAGAAATGTAACAAATGGGCAGAAGAAATACTTGTAAAAGACTCCATTTATATAAACACATCCATAACATTATGTTAAATGTTGATAAGAGGGTCTTTGTAGTGTCTTACACAATGAATTACGGGAGACATCAATGCTTAAATTAGTACAGTTCATAGCGGGTAGTAAACTAATTTGGAACACCACTGCCATCATCTTTTCACCAAACAGAATAGTTTAAAATGCAAACATCTCTCAACCATGTGTTTAAATGAAGAAAAAACATACCCCTTATTGTCCCCCGTCGCACAGCGGAGCGAAAGGGGGACTATGGTTTTCCCCTCCGTCCGTGTGTCCGTCCATCCGTGCGTGCGTGCGTGCATGCGTAAGCGAAGGACCGCGAATTTGGTGTGTGGGTGCAACCCACGTCAAAATCCAAGATGGCCGCCGCCATGTATATCTGATGCCATGTGTCTGAACCTTGTGAGCGGAATATCTTGAAAAATAAGCGAAGTACCAGCTTCTAATTTGGTGTGTGGGTGTATCTCGGCATAAGGAAGAACGCTATTGAAAATTGGGTCGCCACGTCAAAATCCAAGATGGCCGCCACCATATATATGTCTGAACCTTGTGAGCGAAATATCTTGAAAAATAAGCGAAGTACCAACTTCTAATCTGGTGTGTGGGTGTATCTAGGCACAAGCAAGAAGGCTGTTTACAATTGGGTCGCCACGACAAAATCCAAGATGGCCGCCTCCATGTATGTCTGAACCTTGTGAGCGAAATATCATATCATAGCATGTTTTCTGCGTCTTCCACTTTGTCAACTCACATCACTTCACCGACGGGGGACCTAGGCGTAACGCTTGTTTATTTTATATCTCTGTTCATCCAGTTTAATGTTTGCTTGAAAAACTTACATCCAGTACCATCCTCGCTTGTGCTCATACTTTATTACAAAATATTTCCCTCTTTTTACAGTGTTTTCAATTACTAAATTTTGTTTCTCCTATTTCATACCTCGTACACAGGCACTTTCCTTTCCCCTCCACTCCCTCCCCCCCCCCCCCACTCCCCCTCTCTTTCTCTTTCTTTTCCTTTTGTCCTTTCTCTCCGTCACTCTCCTCTCACATCTAAGTATTCGTACATGTAATGTTACAAACGAACTGCGTACAGTGCAATGAGTAACTTGTGTCTTGGTTGGTGTCTTTAATACAAGCTGAAGACATTATAAAAATCATCAATTCATGATAATGTCAATCACTGAAAAGAAGCATACATCATAATATTATGTTAAAACCTGCAAAATATTTATAATGATGTGGCATTATATATTTCTCAGAACATTTAAAAGCAAGGTTAAGGTTGTAACTGGTCATCATTTACGCAATGAAGCAATCTTTGTCAATTTCATTGTCATGATGAAATGAATTCAGTAATGATCTTCAAGTCTTTTTCAAGAATATGAGAGACCAAGATCTTCAATGATCTCTCATATTCAAGCTGAATGTTTTGGCATTAATCGCTTTCCTTTCATTCCAAGATTGATGATATCCTGACACACAGATACAATTTTTTTTACTGCTGGAATCATCTACATTTACACGCGAATCGTGTGGGGGGAAATCACTTGTGATGCCTGTAGTCCATGCCAGGAAATTGAACAGCTCATCTGGAACTATGTTGTGTGCTGCTTGTAGAGTCAATTCCTTGGAACTTGGTGGCCACTTCAGTGGAGGGGTGGTATCACATTTGTCTTTAATGGAATTCTTCAGTGCCAGAGCAGCGTGGTACAGGGGTCTACATTTCATCTGAGTTGTAATCCTGCTGGTTGGAGCACCCATTCTGACATCAGTGTCAGTGTCTGTATCGTCAGCACTTTCCGATGAGTCGTTCACTGCTTCCCCTGCAATCTCTGCTGTGGAAAGATCCTCAACAAACACAAGATCACTTTCATTACTTTTTGATGACTTGACAAATTTGAGGAATGGATATGACTGTACTAATCTTCTTTTAAGGCTGTATGTCTTGTAGGATGGGATTTTCATGCCCTCCTCTTCTTCTACACACTTCTTGAACAAGTAATTTAACTTTGTTAACCTCAAAATTTCTCTATTTTTGACAATTCTCTCTTCAACAACTCTTTGGCAAAAACATTTATACCCCTCGTCATACAAAAAAACCTCTTGGGGGTTTTTCACATCGTTTTTGCTTAGAAATCTAGTGTAAGACTTAAAACAGCTCTTATGATACCTAGCTTCTAGGATCTTTCCCTCTGATGTTAATGAGGAGGGCCTCATCTTTCCTCATCTCAGCTCCAGTGACCAGCTTACCAGCTGTTATAGTCTCACAATGAACCAACTGTTCCTCTCTTCTTTTTCTGCTGTGTGGTTCTACAATGTTCTTGTCTTTCTTGCAAAAGAGACATTGAGACAGCATACTGGCAGTAGATGGGAGGATCTTGAGCCCGCCGCCCTGGAATGGGATGTCTTTGACCGCAGAAGTCTGATCTTGGGAGCCACTTCGTCTTGTCCCTGGTCATGTTCAGCAGATGCATCAGCTGCATCAAAGAAAGGGGACCAGTAGGGAGAGCAGTGGGAAAACAAGAAAAATATGAGGAATGAGAAACAAAAAGAAATACACAGTTTACAACTTTACACACCCTTCAAAAATAATTAAATCATTTTTAGTTGTATGATAGGAAATTCTGACATCTATAGGTCTAGATTATCTAAGGCAAACAAGCGTCCTGTATCCAGATAATATTGTCAGTATGAATAATGAGGTGTACAGGATGGTCCGTGGAGCTACCTAACATGACTCGTGACAAAATTCATATTTCATTGCAGTCAGACATAGAGGTGACAGTTACCAGCCTCCGTAAACATTATATGCGTTACCAGCCACCTGAAAATTTGTTCAGCTTGTTCTTTTATTCCTGCATGTATGATGTCAACAATATGTGATGTAAACTTCTCTCTAAATACAAATTGATATGACGTATTGTTGACTTCATACATGGAGGAATAAGAGAACAAGCTGAACAAATTTTCAGGTGGCTGGTAACCCATAGAATGTTCACGATACGGTGGCTGGTAACTGTAAACTCTACTCTCTAGCTTAACTTATGCCGTACCTAGTTAGCCATGAAATTTAAACGTAACAGGAACTATAATTAAAATCTACAGGGTATATCCCATAAATCTTGGAAGGAACCAAAATATTTCTGAAAGAGAATTTAAAAAGCTAGCACAGAAGTAAGTGGGGCAGCAAAACAAAATAATCTGGGCTAGCAGTAGCACTGAACTGTACGATCAAAATAAACACTACACAGATCTCAGTACATGGGGCATGTGGGTGGAATGTGCTTTTGCATTTTGTAGACCAAACAAACCAACACTCAAAGTGGTGATATAATGCTGGATAAGCTCATTTTATTGAAAATATAACATAATCACATATAAGAATATATTTACTTACATTGGTCACTGCTTTGAGGCACGAGTGCAGGCTTCTTCCTCGCTCTCTCGATCTTGCACTCGTCGGTGTATCGCATGTAGCACTTGCGATGATACCTGGCTTGACAGGGAACGGCATCGAGTATTTCTGGTGCTCTGACCAGCTCCAATCCAAAAGTAGTGATTGCATTTTGTGCAATTTCAGCTTCTCTGGTATCTGTAGATTTCCACTGATGAACACTTGCGATGAATTTTTGCCAACTAACTTCCGAAAACAAAGTAATCTTTTCTCTTGCACCAGTAATAATGTGCATGCAACAATGCAACATGCCATTGCTATGCCCAGGTAGCTCAGCTGCATGGGTCAAGGGCTGTGATTGGCCAATTCTGTGACACTTGCAGATACAGCATCTGTGATTGGTCTGTTAAGGCATTCAGTATGACATCATCATGCTACATTCTGGCTGGGGAAGTGTCTATTTTTGCATGCAAATTTCTCAAAAATGCTCAGTTTTTAGTGATGGTGAAGGAGCTGGGGCTCCCACGTCGATCGGAAGAATGGACGCGACAAAAAGCTGGAATTCATCCGAGTTGCTTTATTCAAACCAAACACTCAGGCACTCTGAAAAGCCCGTTTATCGGGCAGCAATATATATACATATTATCCCGGAGCGTTTGCCCAGGAAAGGCGAGAGGGGGCGTGGCCCAGCGTGCTGGCTGCGGCCTGGCAAGTTGAGCGCGGGCCTGCCCGGGCGTCCTGGACGAGCCCGGCATGGTGATCGCTCCGCGTCCTTGATAGGTGCAAGGCGATTGTGAAAACCCAGCGGTAGCCGCTACAATTGGAACATAAAAAATAGTAATTAATGACCTAATATCTATTGCTCTTGCAAATATCCAGTAGCCCCCAAGTGGGGACTACGGAAAAGTGGATTTTTGAGTCTTGGCCCATGGTCTATAAAGCTGAGTGAACAGTCATGCCACCAATGTTAAAAGCAGCAACTCCACTTGGAGCAGTGAGAAGTGCTGTTATATCTGTTGGTTTTATGGTGTTTGACAATAGAAGTAATTTCCTGGTATCTGAATGAATCAATTTTAAAACGTGAGTTTTGCCAACACCACCAGGTCCACTCAAAAACACTCGTTCGCCTTGTTTTAGAGAAATGACTGTTTCCTTGCACCATTGTCGATGATAAAAGACAATTTGTGACTGCTCTCATTCAGACTTCTCGTCATTGGTCTGTATTCATTTCATGCTAATAACCCTGTTTCAGCAACAGCTTCATATCGAGCAACCAAATCGGCAGCCTGGTCATGTTGTGGATTTTGAAACGTGTCTGCATTAGAATCAACATCTTCTTGTTCCGAATTTATTTTTACAAAGAATATTTCAACACCTTCCTTCAGATGTTTTTTTTTTTTTTTTGGTATACAGAATCGAGGCTCGTCTAAGAGCTAATGCATTGAACATGAAAGCATGCGCAGACACATAAAACATACAATGAAGGGAGCGGGAGACAAGATCGGGAGAGAGAGGGAAGCACACAAGCACAAAACAACAGTAGAGAACAGGGACGTCGGTAGATCTGTGGAAGGGGGAATGCTGGGGGAGGAGGGAGGGGTACACGGTATAAAGCAAATGAACACTACGAGGAATTTCAGGAAAGAAATTGAGGATTGAAAGAGGTGGATTTGGGGTATTTTGATAGGGGTAGAAAAGATCAAGGTCTTGGATGGGGGAAGATAAGAGATGCTGGTGAACACCTGTTTTAAAGATTTGAAGGGAGGAGTGGGATTGAAGAGAATGAGGGAGTTTGTTCCAGAGGCAGGAGAAAAGAGGAATGAAGGTGAGCAGAGAGTCTTGATTTTGGCAGTTGCAGTTAGTTTGGTTTAGTTCCTGGGGCAACATTTGGCCAAGCATTTTCTGTCAGGTACACCGTTTACAGCATTTTCTGTCTGGTACACCGTTTACAGCATTTTCTGTCTGGTACACCCTTTACAGCATTTTCTGTGTGGTACACCCTTTACAGCATTTTCTGTCTGGTACACAATTTACAGCATTTTCTGTCTGGTACACCCTTTACAGCAATTTCTGTCTGGTACACCCTTTACAGCATTTTCTGTGTGGTACACCCTTTACAGCATTTTCTGTCTGGTACACAATTTACAGCATTTTCTGTCTGGTACACCCTTTACAGCAATTTCTGTCTGGTACACCGTTTACAGCATTTTCTGTCTGGTACACCCTTTACAGCATTTTCTGTGTGGTACACCCTTTACAGCATTTTCTGTCTGGTACACAATTTACAGCATTTTCTGTCTGGTACACCCTTTACAGCAATTTCTGTCTGGTACACCGTTTACAGCATTTTCTGTCTGGTACACAATTTACAGCATTTTCTGTCTGGTACACCATCTACAGCATTTTCTGTCTGGTACACCATTTGCAGCATTTTCTGTCTGGTACACCATCTACAGCATTTTCTGTCTGGTACACCATTTGCAGCATTTTCTGTCTGGTACACAATTTACAGGATTTTCTGTCTGGTACACCATTTGCAGCATTTTCTGTCTGGTACACAATTTACAGGATTTTCTGTCTGGTACACCATCTACAGGATTTTCTGTCTGGTACACCATTTGCAGCATTTTCTGTCTGGTACACCATCTACAGCATTTTCTGTCTGGTACACCATTTGCAGCATTTTCTGTCTGGTACACCATTTACAGCATTTTCTGTCTGGTACACCATCTACAGCATTTTCTGTCTGGTACACCATTTGCAGCATTTTCTGTCTGGTACACAATTTACAGGATTTTCTGTCTGGTACACCGTTTACAGCATTTTCTGTCTGGTACACAATTTACAGCATTTTCTGTCTGGTACACAATTTACAGCATTTTCTGTCTGGTACACCATTTACAGCATTTTCTGTCTGGTACACCATTTACAGCATTTTCTGTCTGGTACACCATTTACAGCATTTTCTGTCTGGTACACCATTTACAGCATTTTCTGTCTGGTACACCATTTGCAGCATTTTCTGTCTGGTACACAATTTACAGCATTTTCTGTCTGGTACACCATCTACAGCATTTTCTGTCTGGTACACCATTTGCAGCATTTTCTGTCTGGTACACAATTTACAGCATTTTCTGTCTGGTACACCATCTACAGCATTTTCTGTCTGGTACACCATTTGCAGCATTTTCTGTCTGGTACACCATCTACAGCATTTTCTGTCTGGTACACCATTTGCAGCATTTTCTGTCTGGTACACCATTTACAGCATTTTCTGTCTGGTACACCATCTACAGCATTTTCTGTCTGGTACACCATTTGCAGCATTTTCTGTCTGGTACACAATTTACAGGATTTTCTGTCTGGTACACCGTTTACAGCATTTTCTGTCTGGTACACAATTTACAGCATTTTCTGTCTGGTACACAATTTACAGCATTTTCTGTCTGGTACACCATTTACAGCATTTTCTGTCTGGTACACCATTTACAGCATTTTCTGTCTGGTACACCATTTACAGCATTTTCTGTCTGGTTCACCATTTACAGCATTTTCTGTCTGGTACACCATTTACAGCATTTTCTGTCTGGTACACCGTTTACAGAATTTTCTGTCTGGTACACCATTTACAGCATTTTCTGTCTGGTACACCATTTACAGCATTTTCTGTCTGGTACACCATTTACAGCATTTTCTGTCTGGTACACCATTTACAGCATTTTCTGTCTGGTACACCATTTACAGCATTTTCTGTCTGGTACAGAATTTACAGCATTTTCTGTCTGGTACAGAATTTACAGCATTTTCTGTCTGGTACACCCTTTACAGCATTTTCTGTCTGGTACACCATTTACAGCATTTTCTGTCTGGTACACCATTAAACAGCATTTTCTGTCTGGTACACCGTTTACAGCATTTTCTGTCTGGTACAGAATTTACAGCATTTTCTGTCTGGTACAGAATTTACAGCATTTTCTGTCTGGTACACCATTTACAGCATTTTCTGTCTGGTACACCATTTACAGCATTTTCTGTCTGGTACACCGTTTACAGCATTTTCTGTCTGGTACAGAATTTACAGCATTTTCTGTCTGGTACACCATTTACAGCATTTTCTGTCTGGTACAGAATTTACAGCATTTTCTGTCTGGTACACCGTTTACAGCATTTTCTGTCTGGTACAGAATTTACAGCATTTTCTGTCTGGTACACCGTTTACAGCATTTTCTGTCTGGTACAGAATTTACAGCATTTTCTGTCTGGTACACCGTTTACAGCATTTTCTGTCTGGTACAGAATTTACAGCATTTTCTGTCTGGTACACCCTTTACAGCATTTTCTGTCTGGTACACCATTTACAGCATTTTCTGTCTGGTACAGCATTTTCTGTCTGGTACACCATTTACAGCATTTTCTGTCTGGTACACCGTTTACAGCATTTTCTGTCTGGTACAGAATTTACAGCATTTTCTGTCTGGTACAGAATTTACAGCATTTTCTGTCTGGTACACCATTTACAGCATTTTCTGTCTGGTACACCGTTTACAGCATTTTCTGTCTGGTACAGAATTTACAGCATTTTCTGTCTGGTACACCATTTACAGCATTTTCTGTCTGGTACACCATTTACAGCATTTTCTGTCTGGTACACCCTTTACAGCATTTTCTGTCTGGTACACCCTTTACAGCATTTTCTGTCTGGTACACCCTTTACAGCATTTTCTGTCTGGTACACCCTTTACAGCATTTTCTGTCTGGTACACCCTTTACAGCATTTTCTGTCTGGTACAGTATTTTCTGTCTGGTACACCATTTACAGCATTTTCTTTCTGGTACACCATTTGCAGCATTTTCTGTCTGGTACACCGTTTACAGCATTTTCTGTCTGGTACACAATTTACAGCATTTTCTGTCTGGTACACAATTTACAGCATTTTCTGTCTGGTACACAATTTACAGCATTTTCTGTCTGGTACACCATTTACAGCATTTTCTGTCTGGTACACAGTTTACAGCATTTTCTGTCTGGTACACCATTTACAGCATTTTCTGTCTGGTACACCATTTACAGCATTTTCTGTCTGGTACAGAATTTACAGCATTTTCTGTCTGGTACACCATTTACAGCATTTTCTGTCTGGTACACCATTTACAGCATTTTCTGTCTGGTACACCATTTACAGCATTTTCTGTCTGGTACACCCTTTACAGCATTTTCTGTCTGGTACACCCTTTACAGCATTTTCTGTCTGGTACACCCTTTACAGCATTTTCTGTCTGGTACACCCTTTACAGCATTTTCTGTCTGGTACACCCTTTACAGCATTTTCTGTCTGGTACACCCTTTACAGCATTTTCTGTCTGGTACACCCTTTACAGCATTTTCTGTCTTGTACGCCCTTTACAGCCTTTTCTGTCTGGTACAGCCTTTTCTGTCTGGTACAGCATTTTCTGTCTGGTACAGCATTTTCTGTCTGGTACAGCATTTTCTGTCTGGTACAGCATTTTCTGTCTGGTACACCATTTACAGCATTTTCTGTCTGGTACACCCTTTACAGCATTTTCTGTCTGGTACACCCTTTACAGCATTTTCTGTCTGGTACACCCTTTACAGCATTTTCTGTCTGGTACACCCTTTACAGCCTTTTCTGTCTGGTACAGCATTTTCTGTCTGGTACAGCATTTTCTGTCTGGTACACCCTTTACAGCATTTTCTGTCTGGTACACCCTTTACAGCCTTTTCTGTCTGGTACAGCATTTTCTGTCTGGTACAGCATTTTCTGTCTGGTACACCCTTTACAGCATTTTCTGTCTGGTACACCATTTACAGCATTTTCTGTCTGGTACGCCCTTTACAGCATTTTCTGTCTGGTACACCCTTTACAGCCTTTTCTGTCTGGTACAGCATTTTCTGTCTGGTACAGCATTTTCTGTCTGGTACACCATTTACAGCATTTTCTGTCTGGTACAGAATTTACAGCATTTTCTGTCTGGTACAGAATTTACAGCATTTTCTGTCTGGTACACCCTTTACAGCATTTTCTGTCTGGTACACAGTTTACAGCATTTTCTGTCTGGTACACCATTTACAGCATTTTCTGTCTGGTACACCATTTACAGCATTTTCTGTCTGGTACACCATTAAACAGCATTTTCTGTCTGGTACACCGTTTACAGCATTTTCTGTCTGGTACAGAATTTACAGCATTTTCTGTCTGGTACACCGTTTACAGCATTTTCTGTCTGGTACAGAATTTACAGCATTTTCTGTCTGGTACACCATTTACAGCATTTTCTGTCTGGTACAGAATTTACAGCATTTTCTGTCTGGTACACCGTTTACAGCATTTTCTGTCTGGTACACCGTTTACAGCATTTTCTGTCTGGTACAGAATTTACAGCATTTTCTGTCTGGTACACCCTTTACAGCATTTTCTGTCTGGTACAGCATTTTCTGTCTGGTACACCCGTTACAGCATTTTCTGTCTGGTACACCATTTACAGCATTTTCTGTCTGGTACAGAATTTACAGCATTTTCTGTCTGGTACAGAATTTACAGCATTTTCTGTCTGGTACAGAATTTACAGCATTTTCTGTCTGGTACAGAATTTACAGCATTTTCTGTCTGGTACACCAGTAGGTGATAAATGTTGCTTCTGGGACACCTCCGTTTAACATGGGAAATCCCTATCTAATGTCATTTACCCCCCTGTTTTAAAAAAAATCATAAACACCTCTATTTCTCCCTCTATGAACCTATAATCCTTCTCGCCTTATGAACCTATAATCCTTCTCGCCTTATGAACCTATAATCCTTCTCACCTTATGAACCTATAATCCTTCTCGCCTTATGAACCTATGATTTTCTTCCTTTATGAACCTATAATCCTTCTAGCCTTATGAACCTATGATCATTCTCACTTCCATGTAAATTTTACCCTATTCCCCCCCCCCCCCCCCCCCCACTACCCCCTTAATGTAGTTCCTTAGACCACTCTGCTAATGAGCCTATAAATATATTATCTCTTTCTAACTTTTTTAAGAGTTCCATTCTCCTATAGAACTCATCCCCATCAAGTATATTTATAAAGTATACAGGTTCCTTAACCTTTTGTTGTGAAAGTATAAAGTGGTATGTTTCACGGAGGGTTCTTGTTTGACCTCCTCCTCTCCCACATACCATTTTAAAATTATAATATTTATTATCCGATTGATAACCATTAATGTTCTCACTCCACTCTAATATATTTTTCTTCCCGCCCTCCATTACCCCACTTAACAAATGAATACGTTTATCCGTCTTGAGAACCTTCTGACCAGTGATTCGCTCAACCTCTTGAATCTGATATTTTTCACATTCGTTATGTTTTCCATTTATATACCAAGGTTGATTACACCTCCACTCTTTAGTCTGGTTGATACTTGGTTCTATCATTTATATAATAGTAAAAAAGGTGGCGGTAGCCCGTTAAAATCCCTAACCCCCCTTTTTAACTTATCACTTATATATATATATATCTTATATACTTATATAACCATAAGGGAGACGATCAATTCCATTTTCTAAAATAAACCTCTTATCATCAAAAGCCCCCAATGCTTTCTTATGTGTGGGCGGGGTCTGTGTGGGTGTGGTCTGTGTGGGTGTGGTCTGTGTGGGTGTGGTCTGTGTGGGTGGGGTCTGTGTGGGTGGGGTTTGTGGGTGGGGTCTGTGTGGGTGTGGCTTATGATTTTTTTTTTTTTTTTTTTTTTTTTTTTTATTACTACTAATTAAATTAGCTAATCTGGGGGGATGAAAGTATGGATGGTTGTTGTTTAATGAATTATCAGTTTTGTTTTTTGTAATTCTTGTGAGTAAAATGAACCCAAGATTTCTTCCCAATTCATATCATATAATTTGTAAGTCCAAGGCATAGTATCCATTACATCAACGATTTTGAATAATTCATTAGTCCATCTCTTTGTATAACCTTTCTCAAAATGACTTTTCCATCTGTATATTCTTACAATATCACCAACTTTGAACTTCGGTTTTCTCAAATTAATCTCCTTTTCATATTCTAATTTTGTAAATGTTTCTGATGGTTTTGATTTTGTTGATGAATGAACTGTATTATTGTAATTATCTACAATATCCTGAATAAAATACACCCATTTTTGGGAACCGAGTTGTGTGAATTTTTTATATAATTTCTCTTTTAAAGTACGATTAAAACGCTCAATAACAACTGCTTTTCCTTCATTAAAGGTGCTGTATAATTTAATACCCTCCCCCTTAAGAAATTTCATAAATATTTTGTTATAGAACTCTGTTCCCTCATCGGTCCACAGTTTCTTTGGTTTTCTTTTACTTTTATTAAATATCTGTTGGAAGGCTAACTTCAGAGTATAACCTCTCTTGTTTTTCAAAGGAACAACCCAAGCAAATCTACTCCTCAAATCAATAACGGTTAAAGCATACTTGTATCCCTTATCATTTTTTAGTTCGATTAAATCAGCGGACCATATGTGGTCGGTGTATTTAGAATAAACTTTCCTTCTTTTAAACTTTGTGATTATAGGTTTATGTAATTCATCAGCCAAAAGCTCCTCAGTCTTGATGACATCATGAGAGCCTAATAGTTTTTTGAGGGTGAATAACCAAGGCCAAGTTTCAATTTAGCATTTATCAAATTTCTCACAATAAACCTATCAACTTTCTCTCTCAACGTTGGATTTTGTATCAAAGACAAATTATACAACATTTCTCTGTCGGCTTTATGTTTTTCAGTCAATGTAGTGGTTTTCCCATAAGCAATATCATGCTTCATACACACTTCATCAACCCTATTTGTAGGTTTAGACCAAGGTTTAGGATTGTCAGCCTCATCTAATCTTTTATCCAAGTTTGTTCCTGGGCCACAGAAAGAATACCCTGGAAGGTGTAATTCCCCTGGAATTCCAGTTGTTGTAAATTTGCTACCTGACAAAAACTTTTGTATGTCTCCTCCACTTTTAGGAGAGATGAATTGACACTTTTTAGAACCACACACTTGACATATTCCTTTTTGATAAACTCTATTATTTTTAGCTTTAACATAAGAGATATTTTTAGATTTAGTTTTCTTTTTACATTTGAGACAATAACTCATATTTATTTATGAGAAAAAGTTCTACATAGTGCCAAAACCTTTTTGGTTTTCAACATATACATTTCTATCTTGATTTTTAAAACATAAAGAATCCTTAGAAATGACTTCACTCTCTCCTCCATTTATTTACAAATAAAACTAACTAAAGTCAATAACACCAACATCATCAACTATATGTTGTATATCTGCGCTCTGAATTCATTATAGCAAATTTAAAAACCAATAAGTTCGGAAGAGTCATTAATTCTTTATTTTCCTCTTCAGTGCGTTGAGATTTATTTATTTGTCGTAATACCTTCAATCTTTCATTAATCTCAGGAATGGTCATATTTTTATATTTTTCCTCCCTCTCCTCCTCCTCCTTTTTCTCCCTTTCCTCCCTCTCCTCCTTCTCCTTTTTCTCCCTTTCATCCTTCTCCTCCTTCTCCTTTTCCTCCCTCTCCTCCTTCTCCCTTTCCCCCTTCTCCTCCTTCTCTCTTTCCTCCTTCTCTTCTTCAACTCCTTCCTCCTTCTCTTCTTCAACTCCTTCCTCATCCCTTGCTACCCTTGAGTTTGAACCCCAAAGAATATTATACATATACTCATCTGGATTTTGAGATATTCTTGTATCTATAATTATTTTTCTCATAATAGGATACCAATAAGATTTGTTGACGATTTCTAAAAGAGTTTTATATTTCATAACTTTGAGAAGTTCATTTTTATTTAATATTTTAAACAAGTCTCTATTTGTGGGTTTAACAATATCAGTATAAGGCCAGTTTTTAATGACAAAATTCCCATGTATATGCTCCAAATCATAAGGTATGTAATACCGAGCACCCTTTTCTTGTAGGTATCCTTGAATACAAAAATTATAATTCTCTTGTAGTCTTCTTCCTGCCATTTATGTATCAGAAATATATGTGAGATTAATATTATGACAGGTAATACCACCCCATCTTCCCACTACCAAATCGGTTTGTATTCCTCGGCTTTCTATCCTTATCTCATTACCTTCCTTCTTTGTCATGCGAACCATCGCTATACTATCATATATTTTTCTTTTCTTAAAATCACGTATTTGTTGTTTGCTAATTGTACTTCCACATAAATCCTTATCTTCACCAAGTGGATAATATTCTTCTTTACGAGACTGATTTAAATCATGTAGGTCTTCTATGTTTATTGAAAAAGACCAATTATACCCTAAATCAGACATATCATACCCCCATTTATTAATTCGCATATTAACTAAATGTCCTTCTTTATAAAATTCAATTGTAAGCAGGTAGTTAAATTCAATGAGGAAAGGTGTATGGTCAGTATAACCAGGTGTTGTGGTTGTAAATTTTACTTGTTTAACAAAACGTGCTGTTTTCTTTAAAAATATATATTGTGATAAATCACTTAATCTAATTAAGTCATTCGCATCTGTAGGGTTTGGATAATTGATTAATTTATAAGTATTCTTCATATTAATATTTTTACTTACACTATATTTTTGTCGTTCAGCCTGTGCCTTTGTATAATAATTTGATAAATCAATATCCTGAGAGGATTTTCCAAAGATAGAACCATCTTTTCCAACATAAGTCATTTATATTAGATTAAAAATGATATCATAAAAATTTTCATTATTGTTGAGTTTAAATAATACATATAAACATAATTGACCACAACATTTAGAATTAATTTCTTGAACTTGAAATGTTTGATAAACACCATTCTGTAAGAATTGTATTACTTCAACAGGTGGTGGCATACCATAACTATCAAAATAATATTTATCCTGACTATTATGAATACAAACCCAATGAGAACCATTCTGTGTGTCTAAATTCATAATAATATTCTTTGTATTCTTATTTATATGTATTAATTCATCTCTCATACAAATAACCACATTATCAATTTTTAGTGTTTTACAATACTTAGCGAGTTCTATATTTGACGTTGTATTCTTTCCAAATTGTTTAAACCATTTATCCATTTATTTATGAGAAAGATACAATCCATTACCCCGTTTAGTTAGTTTAACACCCGCTTGAGCGATAGAGGAAAGCATATCTCCAACTAACAATCTAGCTTTATCAGGTAGACTTTCAAGTTTTTGAGCAAAATCTACAATTACACCACTTCCACTAATTTGTTTCTCCAACTCCTTGTTATGTCTTTCCAATTCTTTTTGAGCTTTTAGTTGTGCCTTCCTTTCGTTAGCAGTTTTTATCGCTGCTGAAATACCACCAGTCAATGCTCCCGCCGCACTTAAACCAGCAAATAAAGGAATTAGAAATGGGAGAAATCCTCCTCTTGACTCGTCTATTGAATATTTCTTTAACATAGGTTTTGTCATTTTAATTTTAAGTGATCCAACATCATTTAGTGTTTTCACCTGCTCTCTTGTGAGTAAAACATCAATTCTTACAGCTCCTTTTCTTTGAAATGTATTAACATTAATAATACAAGGCTTTTGATTTTGAATACAAGATGTTAATTTATCAAGATTGATTTGATTAACATATACCCCTACCATTTATTTATGAGAAAAAACCTATGTGATATTAATCATAACACCATTATCTGTATTAATCTGTAATTCTGTTTCCTCCAAAAGCAAACAATAAGCATCAACTTCTTCATTCTCTCCTCTTTCAATGTATAGAGAAGTATCCACTCTATTAGACTTTATAGTTTCCTTTTGAGAACTCAGGTCAATTGTGTAGATTGTATAAAGTTTTTGAAACGCAACCATATCCAAAATAGGTTCATTATTACCGTTGCTTTCACACACCTTTTGGTAAGACTTGTAGGCTTCCGCATAATCATTTTTTTCCCAATCAATTTCCAATCTATCTCGCGGATAAAATGTCCCATCAAGAGAAACCCGAAGTTGTTTCACCTTAGCATTATCACTCAGGGCATTATTCTTATTAGTACCGTCCTCTCCATCTGGTTTCTTAAAAATGAGCCATAGGTATCGTGGCTTTCCTTCAAGAACACCCAAATTCCAAGTGTAGGTAGTGTGTTCCAGTTTAACGTGTTGACATCTTCTTTTAAGGTATGATACATTTAGCGGTTTCTTTGAGTTAAGTCTTCTATTTAACATCTCTTCCGTTTTAAGATTAGGAGTATATTCACTAATATACCAACACAAATCATTAATAACAAATTTATTATTGTCGCCAAAAGCATTTTCAACCCCAAAAAGCAACCTATTTACATTATCATTCCTTTGTAGTTGAAATCTAATTTTAAGCCCATACAAAACTTTATCATAATCACAAAATCCAAATATACCTTTCAGAGGTACTGCTACCGTAAAACTATTCTCTGCTTTTGCGTCATCATTATACATTGACTTCCTTTGACTATAACCAGGGTCTGCGTTTGTTCCTGTTGACATATCAGGAATAAAACCTTCAACAGCTCCCTTACCCATTCTATCACTAAACGAATATAGTGTAAATTTCATCATTTCAGATGTAGCAGAGACATAATCAACCGCTTCAACCTCTTGTGTTCCAATATACAGGCGGACACTGTCAAACATTTTCCAGAAGAAATCATTTACGAGTGTAGCATTAGTATTATTCGCAGCCTTAGTGAATTTAAATTTACACAGCAAGAAACTATCAGCTATATTCAAGTAAGTTTGTTGATTATTTATTTCAAAACTTTTTGTTCCGTTTGAATTCCAGTCTGTTCCTGTTATAGCATTTACCTTAAAATAGTCTTCCTTTTTAGTGGAGTTTGAAATGATAATCGTATCATCCAAATCATAGATACTATCAATCGCTTCCATACTTGTATTTATATAGCATTAAAATTGTTGAAACCCTGACCCAAGTATTTTAATGATTTTTTGTCGTTCTTGTGAAGATAGTTGAGTTTTACCTTTTTTAATTTCTTTGATTGCTTGTAATTTATGAGACTCCTTTTGAGCATCTTTTATACTCTTTATAGCACCCGCAACTGAGCCCACGGCAGAAGCAGTTGAACCAATTAGGTCTTTATGTTTAAGGATGGTTGAACCAATACCCATTAGAGTATCAATTATCCCATCTCCTTTATTTCTAAATTGATGTCCCACACCCCGTTGTCTCTTTGGTTTATAGTATCCTCTCCCAAGAAACATACCTTCACCCTTATAGTATGGTGAAAGGAACATCCCATCCCCTGTAATTATTTTATATTTTCCCAACTCGTGTTTTCTCACAATAACCATTATTTATTTATTGAAAAACTTCACGTAGGTGAATTCTGATGGATATAATTTCATCATTAAAGGATATCATACGATTATCTTGGTCGGTTATCCTAAAATTTACTCTGTATATGGTTTTTCCTGACACAGGTAAATAGACAAGATTTTTTGGTTCCATATTAAATTTATAACCAATCGGGGTTGAGTATGCGCTGAATGAAAATATTGTATTTGTTCTTATTCCATCGTTATAAGCACCATCAATCAAATCACAATGAATTAATACTGAATTTATACCGGAGGATATTTGAATGACATTATCACTGTAAGACGTCCCGTTAGTTTCAACCTTTTTTGAAGAGAAACCCAATAGCTCTCTAAACGATTTTTCAATGGTGAAATCAACTTTATAATTATTTTTAAGTTTAATAGTTGATTTTGAAGTGTGTTTTTGAATATCTATTACAATATTTTTTGGTTCATCACCTTTTTCTTTCATAAGGCGAGAGACTTCTGAAGATATTTGAGAAATCTCGTAAGCACCGGGTGAAACGGTTATAGTTTTATATCCACTTCCTGGATTATAACTAAACTTGTTGTTTTTCTCTGTGATATTAAACAAGGTATTATAAGTCTCCATTGACAACAAAGAAGCCTCATATTCTTTTTTGGGGTCAAGTTGTAGTGGGTAAGGGAATGAAGCTGTGTAATCACTCGTTGTGAAATTAAAACTAAGAATTGTGCTTCTCATCTTATTTAATATCTAATAAAATATCTTTGTATTGACATTTATTAATTATTTTCATATTCATCAACTGATCTAAAATGGCGGATGCTTCATTAAAACAATTGTTGTTTCCAGCCTTCTTACTACCTAACAACAATAATAACCTATTAACTAATTGTGATGGGTCATTTGGAAGAAAACTAACACCCGAACCAAGCTTACTTAAAGCATCAATAATATGTTTCTCCTTCTCATTCTTCTTACTTTTACCAGCAACAGAAACTCCATAATCAAGTGTGTTTAGCAACTCAATATACTCTCTATCTTCCTCTCTTTCCATTTCAAGCGGTTCATCAAAATAAGGTGAATTAGAATGTCCATCTTTTGTTAGAAGAAACATTAATCTTGGGGTTAATTCAACATTTGGTTGGTCAGAACTTAAGAACACCAATTTATCATTAAATATCAATAACTTTTCTTTCACAAGATGGAACTGTGCTGGTTCTTCTGTTGGAATGAGACCTGCTCTGGTTTTTGAACCCTTCAAATATTCATTGTTTTGAAGAGCTTCTACAATATAATTGGAAAGTTTATTTACCTTCTCAAGATGCCGAAATAATCCTTCATCATCATATTCTAATTCTCCAAGTTCTTGCTCTGTCATTTGACTAAAATCTTTGAGCATTTGAAATTTTTTTGGAGTAAATTCTACCATGGGAACTGTAGGTGAAATCGTTTGTTGAGTTTTTAAAAGTGGTTTAAAAAATTTCTCTTGTTTTCTTTCAAAGGCTTCTTCACCAGTTAGTTTCTGTCTCCTTTTCTTCTTTATGTCTTCCTGTTGCTTTACAACTTTTGAAAGCAACTCTTGATGTTCTTTAAACTTTCTTACTCTTTCTTCGGTATTCATTTTCTGTATTTATTTATTGAAAAATATCATTTAGTATCTCATCTTGTTTCACAACAATATATTTATATTTTCCGATCGTGTGTTTCATATTATTTTCAAATTCCTTCTTACTACGTAATGTAGAACAATTATCTCTCCAAAAATTATTTGTATCTATTGAATTTAACTTAAATAAAATAAAAGTATTAGCATTGTTTCTTATTGAGCGCCGAGGGAGTTGAAAATATGACTAAGATAAATACAATTACAAGAAGAATGTCTCCCTCTTGTATAGTAGCTATCCATTACTGTTTGGTTTCTCTCATTAACACAATCATCAAAGATAACGAGGTTCTTTTTTGATTTATCTAAATCTTGAGGTGAAGGTATATCATCCGTATTATCACTGAGAATACAAGTTATGGGTTTTAGTTTTGATTTTGATTTCTGTGTATCACAAAATAATTGTATTATATCATCAATATTATAATCATTTAGTTTGTTTTGAAGTTTAAATAAACCGATAATGTCTTCCTTTTTAAGACCCGCATTAAAACCCTGTGAGAGTAGTTGATACTCAGGTTGAAAACTTGACTTTGTAAAAATTATTAAATTATCATAATCTAAAAAATTAGGACTAAGGAGCATCTTTAAAAGTAAACAGGTTTTTCCACATCCGCTTGAACCGACTATTAGACATCTCAATGAATTTGGAAGATTTTTATGGTTATTAAATTTTATCTTATTTTCCCAAACAGGTAAAAAATCATTCATTTATATATTTGGAAAACAAGTCATCTAACTTTTTTTGAGTTTTTTGAGAAACTCTATATTTTATCCTGAGTTCAGGTTTAATTTCAAAATAATCCATTATTTTGTTTATATAGTATCTTGTATTAACATTTCCATTAAAATTATTTTGAATAATAAATATCATTAAACCCTTATACATTTCCTCAATACAAATAGTCTCTTCCCTTGTAAGAAATGGTGTATTATCCCCATAATACTTAACATTCATCTCTCTTATTAATCTTGTAAAGTAATTCATTTTTGGTTCTAATTTAAAAGAGTTATATATTTTTCTATATTTTTTATTATCATTAATTAGAAGATAATCACAGAAAATACATTGTTTATATGCTTCTGATTCTGTATTAAGCCCCACTCTACCACAAGCCGGACAATTCTCTAATTTATCATATGGAGAGTCTGGAAATTCTAAATATCCTTCAGAATTTATCATATTTATATAGTAAAATTATACTTAAAACAAAGTGCCTTTTTTAGAGGCTTTTTTAAAGATGAAACTGTGCTTAAAGTAAAACACCTTTGAGCTTTTCAACTCGTTTTATGTATATAACTTTACTTAAACTAAACGCAAATTTATTAGCTAATAAATACAATGTTTCAAAACACAAAAGACAAATTTCAATCAATCTCTACTTCGGTGGAAGATATAGAAAAATATGTCAAAGATGTTAAATTGAACAAAGATAAATATGGAAATTTTTGGATTAAACCCATAATGGAGAATAACATGTGTCCTTTTATTAAATTTACAGGACAAGCTATGTTAATTAATAACTCTATTAAAGTAAATTTGACAAAAGTTTCTCCACTACTACTAACAATTTACTCAAAGCTTGAAAAGATCATTGATAAAGAAGCTTTGAAAATGAATGATAAAACCATCAACGATTCTAGAGGAAACATTTGTATATTCTTTAATAGACCCAAAGATGTGGGTGAAATTAATAATATGAATATTAGTGGTGAACTATCATTCCGTACTCTGATTATTAGAGATTATTTGAAAATAACATTTAATGTAAAAAATATTGTGGTTATTAGTTCTAATGAAAGAAAATATATAGATATTGATGGAAGTTTAATGGTATGTAAATGAGTGATATTAACAGTCAATACTCTGAGAGTTATTATACTGAGAGTCTAGGATCTGAAGATAGTTATGATACTAATAGTTTGTGTTCAAATGATAGTTATGAGAGTAGCTTTATTGATGACTCAGATAGTGAAATTGAAATTGATGAACTAGAGTATCTAAACTTTCTGGCTAATACATAGACGCTTTACTTTAAGTAAAGTTATATACATAAAACGTGTTGAAAAGCTCAAAGGTGCTATTTTCTGGCTTTCTGGGCCCTGTGCTATTTCTGGTCTTTATCAATGACCTCTCCGACTCTCTGGAAAATCCTCTCTATCTCTTTGCTGATGACTCCACTATCTGCCGCTCCATTCCTCATCCCTCAGATCGGCAGTCTGCAGCCTCCTCACTCTCTGCAGACCTGGACAAAATCACAGACTGGTCAAACAAGTGGAACATGTCTTTCAATCCTGACAAATCTCACACTCTTACAATGTCTCTCCGAAAGGACCGACTGGACAACCCTCCCATCTACTTTCTCAACAATCCTCTCCAAGAAGTTCTGTCGCTCAAGCTTTTGGGTCTCACTATCTGCCATGATCTTTCTTGGGAAAACCCCATTTCCAAGCTCGCCTCCAAAGCCAGTCGCCGACTGGGCATCCTCCGTCGTGCGAAGTCCTTCCTTGGCACACCTGAGCTCCTCACCACATACAAGGCTTTCATCCGCAGCTCAATGGAATACTGTTCCCCCCTCTGGGCTGGTGCTCCTGCCTCACACCTTGCTCGGCTTCACGCTGTTGAGGCCAAAGCTTTCAGAATCATTGGAATCTCCTGCGATGTAGTCAACTCCGAGGGCCTTTCACTCACTCACCGCAGGCAGGTTGGTGGTCTTTCTGTCTTCTACCGACTCCTCTCTGGCCTTGCTCCCCCAGAGAGGAGTTGGTTTGTCTTTTTTGTGATTATTGTTAGCTCTTTCACGAGCCTCGATCTTGTATACAAAAAAAAAAAAAAAAAAAAAAAAATAAAAAAAAAAAAAAATAAAAAAATAAAAAAAAAAATAAAAAAAAAAAAAAAAAAAAAAAAAAAAAAAAAAAAAAAGGTGTTTTACTTTAAGTAAAGTTATATACATAAAACGAGTTGAAAAGCTCAAAGGTGTTTTACTTTAAGTAAAGTTATATGCATAAAACGAGTTGAAAAGCTCAAAGGTGTTTTACTTTAAGTAAAGTTATATACATAAAACGAGTTGAAAAGCTCAAAGGTGTTTTACTTTAAGTAAAGTTATATGCATAAAACGAGTTGAAAAGCTCAAAGGTGTTTTACTTTAAGTAAAGTTATATACATAAAACGAGTTGAAAAGCTCAAAGGTGTTTTACTTTAAGTAAAGTTATATACATAAAACGAGTTGAAAAGCTCAAAGGTGTTTTACTTTAAGTAAAGTTATATACATAAAACGAGTTGAAAAGCTCAAAGGTGTTTTACTTTAAGTAAAGTTATATACATAAAACGAGTTGAAAAGCTCAAAGGTATTTTACTTTAAGTAAAGTTATATACATAAAACGAGTTGAAAAACTCAAAGGTGTTTTACTTTAAGTAAAGTTATATACATAAAACGAGTTGAAAAGCTCAAAGGTGTTTACTTTAAGCACAGTTTCATCTTTTAAAAAGCCTCTAAAAAAGGCACTTTGTTTTAAGTATAATTTTACTATATAAATAAATATGATCAAAGCAACGTATTGCGATGTTTGTGAACAAGAATATAAACAATACAAAAGACACCTTAAAACTAACAAACACACATTTAATCTACTTCACCTACTATCTCCTATTCAGAAGGAAACAAAACACTGTTCTGCATGTAATAAAAATATCCTCAAGAAAGGCTTCGAAATACATCTTAAAACAATTCTACATTTATCAAATTTTATCACAACTAAAAACTCTGATGGCGCATTCAAAGAACATATTAAAATAAGAGTCTTTAACTTCAAACCTCCTGAACCAGAGTCTATAGTTGATGCTGTAGAAAGAGTTAAACCTGTTGTTCAAACGTTGATTGAAAAAACACTAAAAGAAATGAAACCACTTAAATTTTATATGGGAGTAAAATTAGAAATGACAAAGGACGAAGGAGTTATAGATACACCATACATGAGAACTGAGCCACACTTTATATCTTCATATCAAGATTTTAAAACATCAGGAGTCTATGATGAACTTATTAAACAAGAGCAAGATGTGGATAATTCAATCGTAGGAAGTGGATTCAATATAGGAAAAATTATTTACATAGACATTCATATTCTTAAATCAGATCCTCTAAAAGCTTCTTCCTACATTGATTTACCCAGTGTTATCAAAAATAGAAAAGCAGTTATCAATATCAAAAATAAAGACAATAAATGTTTTCTCTGGTCTATTCTAGCACACTTACATCCTCCACATTTTCATGATGAAAGAGTATCTCATTATAAAAAATATGAGAATACATTAAATACGAAAGATCTAAAGTTTCCGATGGCTTTAAATGATATTCCTAAATTTGAAAAGATAAATAATTTATCAGTTAATGTTTATGGTCTAACAGAAACAAACAGCATTCAGGTTTTAAAGCTTTCTGACAATTGTAAACAAACTCATATTAATCTTCTATATTTTAATTCAGAGGAAAATTCACATTATACATACATTAAAGATATTGCTAAATTAATAAAACCACAAGTATGTAAAAGAACAAATAAAATATATATTTGTTTGCGTTGTCTTAACTTCTTCCATACACAAGAAAGATTAGATAAACATTCAAATTATTGTGGTGAACATAAATCAACGGTAATCAATATGCCTAAAGAAGGCTCAAATATCACATTCAAAGATGAAAAGAAAAAGATCAAACATCCATTTGTTATATATGCTGATTTTGAAAGTATTCTAGAAAAAATAGATACTGCTTCTCCAGATCCAAAAGATTCATACACAAATAAATATCAAAAACATACTCCTTGCGGTTTTTGTTATTATATCAAATCATCCGTTGGTGATAAATATAACAAGTTAGAGGAGTATAGAGGCTCAAATACCCCAGAGGAGTTTGTGAAACGACTAGAAAAAGACTGTGTCCGATTAACCAAGATAATGAGAGAAACTAATAAACCAATGTCTTTGACGAGTGAACAGAAAAGGGAATTTAGAAAAAACAATGTTTGTCATATTTGTGAGGAAAAAATTGGTGAAGGTCTAAAGGTTAGAGATCATTGTCATCTCACTGGTAAATATAGAGGTCCAGCTCATCAAAGTTGTAATATTAATTATCAACTCCCCTCTTTCATTCCTGTCTTTCTTCATAACAATGCTCATTATGATACGCATCTATTTATTAATGAACTTTCAAAGACATCTGGACACATTTCAGCAATTCCTAACACAGATCAGAAATACATTTCATTCACAAAAACAATTCACACATCTCCTATTACTCATATCAGATTTCTTGATACATTTAAATTCATGGCAAGTCCATTGGCTAACTTGGTTCAAAATCTAAAAGAGTTTCCATGTCTTTCAGAGTATTTTTCAGATAAAGATTTTCTAACACAAAAGGGAATTTACCCCTATGACTATATGGACTCATTTGAGAGATTCAATGAAACACAACTTCCTTTAAAAGAAAATTTCGATAACAAATTAAACAACAGTCATATATCTGATAAAGATTATGTACACGCACAAAATGTTTGGGAAAAATATAACATCAAGAATCTTGGTGAGTATCACGATTTGTATCTCAAAACTGATGTGCTTTTATTGGCCGATGTATTTGAAGCCTTTAGATCTGTTTGTCGCACTGGATATGGATTGGATCCTGCTCACTACTACACAGCACCTGGATTGGCTTGGAGCGCGATGTTGAAAATGACAAAACAAGATTTGGATTTGATAACCGATGTCGATATGCTTTTGATGATTGAAAAGGCAAAAAGAGGTGGAATTTCACAAGTATGCTCGAGCAGCTACTCAAAAGCAAATAACAAATATCTTCCAAATTATGATTCAACGAAAGAGAGTTCTTACTTGATGTACTATGACGCAAACAACTTGTATGGCTGGGCAATGTCTCAAGCTCTTCCTTATGGGAAACTAAGATGGGTAAAGGAAAAAGACTACACAAAGGTTTTACAAGATGTATGTATCTCTACACAAAAACAATTGGATGATTCAAAGGTTGGTTATTATTTTGAGGTTGATTTAAAATATCCTGAAGAACTTCATATCAAACATAAAGATCTTCCATTTGCTTGTGAGAAAGAAAGTCCAAAGAAAGAATGGTTGAGTGATTATCAACGATCGTTTGATATAGGTGAATCAACAGAAAAATTACTTACTACATTATATAACAAGAAAAATTATGTACTACACCAAAGAAATTTGCGACAATATTTATCAAAAGGTCTAAGAGTAGAGAAGATCCACAGGGTTCTAAAGTTCAATCAAAGTCATTGGTTAAAGGGGTACATTGATTTTAATACACAAAGAAGAACAGAGTCAAAAACAGATTTTGAGAAAGACTTTTATAAATTAATGAATAATGCGGTCTTTGGTAAGACCATGGAGAATGTGAGGAAAAGACAAAATATCAGACTAGCAACATCTTGGGAACAAGCATCAAAATTAATTAATAGACCGAGTTTTACTAGAGCTGAGGTCTTTACTGAGAACTTTTGTGCGATCCATTTGGTTAAAGAGAGTATTGAAATGGACAAACCTATTTACATTGGAACATCAATTCTTGACTTGTCAAAGTCATTAATGTATGATTACTTTTATATTAATCTAAAATCAAAGTATAAGGATAATGTGTCATTGTTGTATATGGATACTGATAGTTTTATTTTGAAAATTAATACTGATGATGTTTATTCAGATATGAAAAAGGACATTAATATCTATGATACAAGTAATTACAGTCCAGAGAGTGAGTTGTTCTCTTCTAAAAATAAAAAGGTGATTGGAAAGTTCAAGGATGAATTGGGAGGAAATGTTATGAGTGAATTTGTGGGATTGAGGTCGAAGGCTTATGCTTATAAATACATTGTGAATAACGTTGAAAAGACTGATAAGAAGTTAAAAGGTATAAAGAAAAATGTCATTAAAGAAACAATAAACTTTAAGGATTATTATAACTGTTTAACAACAAAGAAAGAAGAGTTTAGAAAGATTAATGGAATAAGAAGTTATAAACATCAATTATATTCAGAAGAGGTGAATAAGAAAGCATTGGGGGCTTTTGATGATAAGAGGTTTATTTTAGAAAATGGAATTGATCGTCTCCCTTATGGTTATATAAGTATATAAGATATATATATATATAAGTGATAAGTTAAAAAGGGGGGTTAGGGATTTTAACGGGCTACCGCCACCTTTTTTACTATTATATAAATGATAGAACCAAGTATCAACCAGACTAAAGAGTGGAGGTGTAATCAACCTTGGTATATAAATGGAAAACATAACGAATGTGAAAAATATCAGATTCAAGAGGTTGAGCGAATCACTGGTCAGAAGGTTCTCAAGACGGATAAACGTATTCATTTGTTAAGTGGGGTAATGGAGGGCGGGAAGAAAAATATATTAGAGTGGAGTGAGAACATTAATGGTTATCAATCGGATAATAAATATTATAATTTTAAAATGGTATGTGGGAGAGGAGGAGGTCAAACAAGAACCCTCCGTGAAACATACCACTTTATACTTTCACAACAAAAGGTTAAGGAACCTGTATACTTTATAAATATACTTGATGGGGATGAGTTCTATAGGAGAATGGAACTCTTAAAAAAGTTAGAAAGAGATAATATATTTATAGGCTCATTAGCAGAGTGGTCTAAGGAACTACATTAAGGGGGTAGTGGGGGGGGGGGGGGGGGAATAGGGTAAAATTTACATGGAAGTGAGAATGATCATAGGTTCATAAGGCTAGAAGGATTATAGGTTCATAAAGGAAGAAAATCATAGGTTCATAAGGCGAGAAGGATTATAGGTTCATAAGGTGAGAAGGATTATAGGTTCATAAGGCGAGAAGGATTATAGGTTCATAAGGCGAGAAGGATTATAGGTTCATAGAGGGAGAAATAGAGGTGTTTATGATTTTTTTTAAAACAGGGGGGTAAATGACATTAGATAGGGATTTCCCATGTTAAACGGAGGTGTCCCAGAAGCAACATTTATCACCTATCACCTACTTTACAGCATTTTCTGTCTGGTACAGCATTTTCTGTCTGGTACACCCGTTACAGCATTTTCTGTCTGGTACACCATTTACAGCATTTTCTGTCTGGTACACCATTTACAGCATTTTCTGTCTGGTACACCCGTTACAGCATTTTCTGTCTGGTACAGCATTTTCTGTCTGGTACAGCATTTTCTGTCTGGTACACCATTTACAGCATTTTCTGTCTGGTACACCATTTACAGCATTTTCTGTCTGGTACACCCGTTACAGCATTTTCTGTCTGGTACAGCATTTTCTGTCTGGTACAGCATTTTCTGTCTGGTACACCCGTTACAGCATTTTCTGTCTGGTACAGCATTTTCTGTCTGGTACACCCGTTACAGCATTTTCTGTCTGGTACAGCATTTTCTGTCTGGTACACCCGTTACAGCATTTTCTGTCTGGTACAGCATTTTCTGTCTGGTACACCCGTTACAGCATTTTCTGTCTGGTACAGCATTTTCTGTCTGGTACACCCGTTACAGCATTTTCTGTCTGGTACAGAATTTACAGCATTTTCTGTCTGGTACAGCATTTTCTGTCTGGTACAGAATTTACAGCATTTTCTGTCTGGTACACCCGTTACAGCATTTTCTGTCTGGTACAGCATTTTCTGTCTGGTACACCCGTTACAGCATTTTCTGTCTGGTACAGAATTTACAGCATTTTCTGTCTGGTACAGCATTTTCTGTCTGGTACAGAATTTACAGCATTTTCTGTCTGGTACAGCATTTTCTGTCTGGTACAGAATTTACAGCATTTTCTGTCTGGTACAGCATTTTCTGTCTGGTACAGAATTTACAGCATTTTCTGTCTGGTACAGAATTTACAGCATTTTCTGTCTGGTACAGCATTTTCTGTCTGGTACACCCGTTACAGCATTTTCTGTCTGGTACACCCTTTACAGCATTTTCTGTCTGGTACAGCATTTTCTGTCTGGTACAGCATTTTCTGTCTGGTACACCCGTTACAGCATTTTCTGTCTGGTACAGAATTTACAGCATTTTCTGTCTGGTACAGAATTTACAGCATTTTCTGTCTGGTACAGAATTTACAGCATTTTCTGTCTGGTACACCCTTTACAGCATTTTCTGTCTGGTACACAGTTTACAGCATTTTCTGTCTGGTACACCATTTACAGCATTTTCTGTCTGGTACACCATTTACAGCATTTTCTGTCTGGTACACCATTAAACAGCATTTTCTGTCTGGTACACCGTTTACAGCATTTTCTGTCTGGTACAGAATTTACAGCATTTTCTGTCTGGTACACCATTTACAGCATTTTCTGTCTGGTACAGAATTTACAGCATTTTCTGTCTGGTACACCGTTTACAGCATTTTCTGTCTGGTACACCGTTTACAGCATTTTCTGTCTGGTACAGAATTTACAGCATTTTCTGTCTGGTACACCCTTTACAGCATTTTCTGTCTGGTACAGCATTTTCTGTCTGGTACACCCGTTACAGCATTTTCTGTCTGGTACACCATTTACAGCATTTTCTGTCTGGTACAGAATTTACAGCATTTTCTGTCTGGTACAGAATTTACAGCATTTTCTGTCTGGTACAGAATTTACAGCATTTTCTGTCTGGTACAGAATTTACAGCATTTTCTGTCTGGTACACCCTTTACAGCATTTTCTGTCTGGTACAGCATTTTCTGTCTGGTACACCCGTTACAGCATTTTCTGTCTGGTACACCATTTACAGCATTTTCTGTCTGGTACACCATTTACAGCATTTTCTGTCTGGTACACCCGTTACAGCATTTTCTGTCTGGTACAGCATTTTCTGTCTGGTACAGCATTTTCTGTCTGGTACACCATTTACAGCATTTTCTGTCTGGTACACCATTTACAGCATTTTCTGTCTGGTACACCCGTTACAGCATTTTCTGTCTGGTACAGCATTTTCTGTCTGGTACAGCATTTTCTGTCTGGTACACCCGTTACAGCATTTTCTGTCTGGTACAGCATTTTCTGTCTGGTACACCCGTTACAGCATTTTCTGTCTGGTACAGCATTTTCTGTCTGGTACACCCGTTACAGCATTTTCTGTCTGGTACAGCATTTTCTGTCTGGTACACCCGTTACAGCATTTTCTGTCTGGTACAGCATTTTCTGTCTGGTACACCCTTTACAGCATTTTCTCCTGATTGCTCTGTTAATTAGTTTCAGATATTCATTAAATTTCCATTCATTTCTTGAATTTGTCCCAAAATGGAGGGGCCTGTCAAAGCCCCCCCCCCCACCCCCAAAAAGGTATTTGCAGTATATCTCTTCCCCTCCCCACCCTCTCCACCTCCCCTCCCCACCCTCTCCACCTCCCCTCACCTTTCAAGCAGCAAGGTACATGACGACTAATTGGTCCATCAGTGAAGCGAAGGGTCGGCTCTTGTCGTGTTCATATTAATCACAATCTTGCATGTGCACGTGTAAATTGTGTGTGTCAGGTTCAGTACACCGCCACCTCATGTCGTCCCCCATCTTGACCCATGATCTTTACTAACCCTATTAACCCTTCCTAATCCAACCATCGTGTGTGTGTCTGTGTCTGTGTCGATTACGTAGAAAGGAAACCTTGCCCTGCCATATGTGAAGACGATATCTCCACAGGTGATGCAGGAAATACAATCAGCAGCATTTCCATGTACCCTGATTTTTCGAGGTATGACTTGTACACATATTTCATTATTAAATGTTGAATTATTATCGTACGTAGCAGAAATGCATGCACCTGTATTATGCATAAATGTAAAGGTATACTAGCAAATTTTACCCAGCGTTGTCTGGGAGGGGCGGGTTGCGGGGGATGGGCAGAGGAGGCAAAGGGGAGGAGGGGGCAGGGTGATGGAGAGGGAGAGGCTTCCCCTCTTCTCCTCTCACCCCTCACCGTCTGTCTCTTCTCACCCCTCCCCGTCTCTCTCTCCTCCCTCGTGTATATATGAACATGAAGAACATTCGTATTCATCTTCATTGTTACAGTTACATCATCGGTGCCACATGACATTTTATTCGGAAAGACAAATGCTTAGAATGACTGCCAATCACTATATTTTATTCAAATGGAATTCGTCTAATGTATTAATTGTCTTCAGTTGTCTCATGAGGAATCTTTGGGATCGTTCAGTTAATGGAATTTCCTAATGCAGACTACAAGCCTGATGAGGATGATCAAGACATTTCCTTTGAGATTTAAGATGTTGGGAATTTAGTTGGGTTGTGCATCCCATGTTGATCCCTTTTCCTCAAAATATGTCAACATTAATCAATGGCCCAATGAATTGTGTGGTTGTAGCGGCTACCGCTGGGTTTACACAATCGCCTTGCACCTACCAAGGATGCGGAGCGATCACCATGCCGGGCTCGTCCAGGACGCCCGGGCAGGCCCGCGCTCAACTTGCCAGGCCTCGGCCAGGACGCCCGGCCACGCCCCCTCTCGCCTTTCCCGGGCAAACGCTCCGGGATAATGTGTGTATATATATTGCTGCCCGATAAACGGGCTTTTCAGAGTACCCGAGTTGTTTTGTGACAATAAAGAAACTCGGACGAATTCCAGCTTTTTGTCGCGTCCATTCTTCCGATTACGTGGGAGCACAGCTCCTTCATTGGTGACCCACCGACATGGACACGGCAGTTGCCCTTAAACTGCCTACCTTCTGGGAGGCTCACGCGGCGGTTTGGTTCGCCCAGGCGGACTCCCTGTTCGCCCTGCGAGGCATCACGGCCGACGACACCCGCTTCCACCATGTGGTAGCAGCGCTCGGTTCAGCCACCGCGGCCCGCGCCCTGAGCCTCCTCGAGAGCCCGCCAGCCGCTGACAAATACGGCGCGATTAAAAAGCTCCTCCTCGACGCTTTCGCCCTCCCATCGGCGGAACGCGCACGGCGCCTGCTCGACCTGCCCGAGCTCGGCGACACGCGCCCGTCCGAGCGAATGGACTACATGCTTTCGCTGCTCGGCGAGCACTCTCCGGCATTCCTGTTCCGGGAGCTGTTCCTCCGTCAGCTGCCTAGCCCGGTACGCCTCGCCCTGGCGAGCACGACGATCACGGATCCCCGCGCCCTCGCCACGGAAGCCGACAAGATCTCCGCGGCAGGCCAATGCATTGCAGCAGCGACCTGGGGCCCACCGCCATCCGACGCAACGCCCATGGTGCCCGAGCACCCGGCACGGTCGACGACCGAACTGCCGACGCAATTGGCGGCCGCAACGCCGAGCCGACCACCTCCAGCACGACGACCGGGGCCTCCACCTGACCAAGTGTGGTGTTACTATCATGCCAGGTTCGGACAGAAGGCCCGGACATGCCGACCCCCGTGCACCTTCGGCAAGCCGGGAAACGGCCGGGCCGGCGTTCATTACCAGCCAGGAGCGCCGGCCACACGGGCAACTTACTTTTCATCACGGACAAAGCGTCCGGACGGCGCTTCCTGTGCGACACCGGCACCCAACTGAGCATCATACCCGCCTCCGATCAGGACAGGCAGTCCGCGGTTTGCGGCCCCTCCTTGGTTGCGGCCAACGGATCGGCCATCCGCACCTTCGGCCCGCGCAACGTCACCCTCTGCTTCGGCGGCCAACGCTTTACTTGGACTTTTGTAACCGCCAGCGTGCCCATGGCTCTGCTAGGCGCCGACCTCCTCTGCGCACACGGACTGCTGGTGGACATCCAACGGCGTCGCCTCATCAACGCCGAGACCTTCAGCTCCCTGGTATGCACATTGAGCAGCTCCGCTCCGACCGAGCTGGCATGCGCCCTCACAGCGGCGAACGAGTTTGCTCGCCTGCTCACGGAGTTCCCGGCCCTCACGCGGCCGTTTTCGGCCGTCGCAGTACGACATGGGATCGAGCACCACATACCAACCATGGGCCCGCCGGTCTACGCCAGAGCCCGCCGCCTCGACCCAGCCAAGCTCGCCGTGGCCAAAGCCGAGTTCGACGCTTTGGAACACCTCGGCATCGTGCGGCGCTCCGATAGCGCGTGGGCTTCGCCACGACACATCGTCCCAAAACCAGGGGGCGGCTGACGCCCATGTGGCGACTACCGCCGCCTTAACGACGCTACCACCCCCGACAGGTATCCGATCCCGCACATCCAAGACTTCTCTGCCCGTCTGGCAGGACGGGTCATTTTTTCAAAAATCGATCTCATACGGGGATATCACCAGGTACCTGTCAGGGCGGCCGACGTCCCTAAAACGGCCGTCATCACGCCGTTCGGCTTATTCGAATTCCTACGGATGCCTTTTGGCCTCAAGAACGCGGCTCAGTCGTTCCAGCGCTTGATGGACGGCGTGCTGCGTGCCCTGCCGTTCCTCTCCGTTTACCTGGACGACATCCTCGTCGCCAGCACGTCCCGGGCCGAGCACCTCCTCCACCTCCGAACACTGTTCGGGCGCCTCAGCGAGCACGGCCTCATCGTCAACCCGGCCAAATGCCACTTTGGCACGACGGCCGTTGATTTTTTGGGCCACCACATCACCAAGAACGGGGCCGTGCCGCTGCCAACCAAGGTCGAGGCCATCACCACGTTTGCGCGTCCCCGCTCCATAAAGGCCCTGCAGGAATTCCTGGGAATGGTGAATTTCTATCACCGCTTCGTGCCCCGCGCTGCTCAACTCATGCGGCCCCTCTACGAAGCCCTCTGGGGCAAGCCGGCCAAGCACGACATCGTCTGGTCCGCAACAATGGACGCGGCCTTCCAAAGCTCAAAGCGGGCCCTCGCCGACGCAACACTGCTCGCTCACCCGGTGCTCAACGCTCCCATCGCCCTCACCACGGATGCCTCCGACTACGCGGTGGGCGCCGTACATGAGCAATGGGTGAACGGGGTTTGGCAGCCACTCGCTTTTTTCAGCCGGCAGCTCCGGCCGAACGAGCTCAAATATAGCACGTTTGACCGTGAGCTCCTCGGTCTACACCTGGCCGTTCGCCATTTCCGCCACCTCCTGGAGGGCCGACCCTTCACGGCGTTCGTCGACCACAAGCCGTTGGTTTACGCAATGGCCAAGGTCACGGAGCCGTGGTCGGCCCGCCAACAGCGCCACCTCTCCGCCGTGTCGGAGTTTAACACGGACATCCGGCACGTCGCCGGCAAAAACAACGCCGTGGCCGACTGTCTTTCTCGGGCCAGCGCGAACGCGGTCCACCTCGACGTGGACTTCGCGCTTATGGCGGCGGACCAAACCACCGACACCACGGTGCAAGCCCTCCGGGCGGCGGACACGGGCCTCCGCCTGGCCGACATCCCCTTCGCGGACACTGTCCTGCTTTGCGACGTCTCCCAAGGCCAGCCTCGCCCCATCGTGCCCGTTACCTGGCAACGCCGCATCTTCGCCTCCCTCCACGGCCTTTCCCACCTGGGCCGGAAAGCTTCCCAGAAGCTGGTGTCGGCGCGATTCGTCTGGCACGGCCTTCGACGGGACGTCCGCGATTGGACCAGCACCTGCACAGCCTGCCAACAGGCCAAGGTCCACCGACACACCCAGGCCCCGCTGGCACCTTTCACCGTGCCCGAACGACGTTTCGGCCACGTCAACGTGGATCTGGTGGGCCCCCTCCCCCCATCACGGGGGTTCACATGTCAAGTTGTAGATTTGTTATTGCCTAAAGTTCAGTTATAGACGTTGGTTGCTAATGTGTTATGATTTAAATGTTGTTTAAAAATGCTATTTTCATAAAGTTAATAAAGGGTTTTTGCTTCAGTTTAGTTTTGGATGAGGAAAGGCTCGCTTCGGTCGTGTTGGGCAAATGGTTTTTCGTATACGTGTGCTTTTTCGAGGCTAGATAAGGCCGGTCGTAAAATCACGCTCACATGCGCGTGATTTTGTGTAACGCTAGTAGAATGATTAGATTGCAGACATAAACCTATTGTTTTTACCATATATATTTTGTATTAATCACAGCGACGCCTGACTCTGTATAAACATGCTTTGAATTACTCATGTGAACAAACCCATATATTTTATGGTCTTATCTGGCTGGCCAAGCATGGTCTTATCTGGCCAAGCATGCACTCTTCTCTCTGTGAGTTACATTTTTCGTCACCTCGGAGCTTTTGAAACTATATCTGGTCCGAATGATAAGGAAGGGCTGACTCCCCCGAATGACAGAGCGGATGACGGTGGGGGCTAGGATGGCGGTGAGGGACTCTCGCCAGTCGCTTTGTTCTCTCGGAGATTTTCTGATAATCGTATTCCTATAAAAGTGAATGAGAATCAATGCGTTTCCAGGAAGGCTTGACTTGGCATGAAGCTGGTTCTTGCTGTAGATGTCTTGTCTCCTCCGGATCTGTATAAGTTGGTTTTAATAAAAAGCTGCGTCATTCAGGCTATTTGTGGACTTCCTTTCCAAACGAAGAGCTGCTTCTTCACAGATGGTACCAGGAGTGGGGTCAGCACCGGACGACGGGAAACGGAGCCCGAGGGACAGGAGGAAGGCTGCCTGAGGCCGGCGCCGGCACGTTGATTTGATTAAAGGTGGGAGTTGTTTTATATCAGAGGGCTATTATTCCAAATTCGTACCTTCCTCCCTCGAGCGGGCTCAGTCTCCCTATCTCCGCGCTGCCTGCACTCGAACAGAAATTGTAAGTAAAGGCTCATTTTAGGCCTCAGAATGACGTGGCTTTGTTAAAGCCAGGATAAACAAGTAAGGATACCAGTAAGGACTTAACAGTAAGCTTAAAGTTACAGTTAGCACCAGGAGGGGAAAATGAGGTCGGACAGCCATATAGGCTGAAGCCAGGTGGCCAAGATTTTTCCAGGAAGGAACAGCCCAGAGACAAGATGGGGTATGCCATTGCATGCCAGGGAACGAAGGGCTGTGGCTAACTTAGAAGGGCCATAAAAACATGGCCAGTAAAAGGATTTGCGCAGGATATCGGTGAAGATAACGTTCGGTACAAGGGAAGGGGGAAAAGTGAGGTCGGACAGCCGTAAAGGTTGAGCCAGGCCGAGAACTTTCCAGGAAGGATCAGCCCAGAGCAATAAGATGGGAAGCAAGCTAATGAAAGAAGGGGAACCCCTTAAGGGAACCCCGGCATCTTTCATGTTTAAGAGGCATCATTTTGCCGCGGTAAGACCAGTAAAAGACTGGGCTGTGTTAACTAAAGATTTAAATAATCCCTGGCCAGGGGAGGGATCGTTTGCGCTTGACAAGAAGGAAGCAAGCAACAGAGGTCCAGATAAAGCAGGCCAGGATCTGGTGGACAAGAGAAAATAAATAAGCTCACAGGAAATGGGCCAGGTGGCCACAGGGTGAGAAGGACAGGAATGGTTTTTGAAATATTGAAATTTTAAGCATTGCAGCTATGGTTATTGAAGCTACACCAGACAGAGGACAAGTAAGCAGTTAAACAAGTAAATCAGCGAGTGATGCCGCTGGACCAGATACCAGACCAAGACCCCCCAACCCCCCAAGACCTGAGCTCAGTCCCGGGGCTCTAGGCAACAACCCCCACCCCCCCAAGACCTGAGCTCAGTCCCGGGGCTCTAGGCAACACCCCAACACCCCCCGCCCTGCCTTCCCTTTTTCACCTCAACCCACCCCCGTCCAACCCGTCCCAAAAATCCTTTTCCTTGAATGAGAGACGTAACATGAATGAGCAAAGATTGTTTGGGAGTGGCTGGAGAAAGGCATGATTTGAGTCGATCTGAGTTTCGCGCGAAGTCTGGGAGACTTCTATGAGTATATGAATGAGGAATGAATGTATATTGGGATGTTAATTGACGTGTGTATCTGGCCAATGTATCTGTCTGTATGACATATGCAAAGCAGAGGGTTTCGGTGTGAAGCTTTGTAAGTGGTCTGCTCGACATGGGGGAAATTCAGGCCGGGAATGTCCATTTTAGCGTCTATCCGAGAGAACAGGCGAGGTCCTGAACTGAGTCCGGATTTTCATCTGTTTGGGAGTTGTTTGGGAAGCGAATTGATATAAATCGGGTCAGGAAAGCACTCGGAGTGCCCTTGTCGACCTACTGTTGATATGAAGCGGTTTCTTGGAGATGGTTGCAGGATGGGCTGTTTTTTTCTTTCGAGCGGCAGTCGGACGGAGATTTGGAATTTGTTGAACTAAATTCAGAATTCGAATCAATATGTGTGTTTTACTTGAATCGAAGAGTTCATTCAATGGCAGATATTGTGGATTGTATGTGTGGGATGTATCGCTGAGGCAGCTCACCTTTGGAATTGGTGTCATATAGTGCATTTTGGGGTCGGGGAGGTGGAGCGTCGGAGATCCTGTTTTTTTGCGATGTTTACGAGCTAGGGATGAGTTCTGACAGCTCACTGTTATGACGGCCCTCATTCGAGAGCGGCGCGCAGTTTTGGTTGCCACGGCTACGAGCCTCGCAGGAAACCGCGAGGCGGGAGTGTTGGGATTCGTGTGGAGGCACGAGGGTGCGCGCCAAGACGGGGGGCGGCGTGGCGTCGTCGCGTTGAGATGGTTGTGCCAGGTCGATCGGCGATCTCTGAATTTAAATCGGATTTTTGACATGTGTGTTGTGAAATTAACGTCTATCCGAGAATCCTGGCGATGTTCGTTTAATTAAAGTGTGGTACAAACCTGTGTTTCCGCCGTGCGGCTCCGTGGAAGTTTGGGTAGAGGGATATTGTGCGTTCGGGCAGGAGCCGAGCGAGCCGCGAGTCACGGGTGTGCTGTATGAGATTTGCTCAGAGTGCCGGCGATAACTCGCCCACTCTCAGAGGAGGATGTGTGCCCAAATGCATTGTGGGTCATTTCGACTTTGCTGGATGTCGGACGTTCATGTCAGTATCTTGTCAGAATCTTCTTCTTCATGTCATGTCCTTCATCCTTCATCTTCTTGTCCTTCATCTTCATGTCAGAATTAGACATGAGTCATGAGCCATGTCAGAATAGTGGGCACCTGCGACATACATGCCATGCAATGTCACAAAAGGAATACGTTATTTAAAATGGATTTATATAAGGGGAAGAAACGATTTCCAAACTAAATTCGATTTCTAGAATGATTTTCTAAACGCTAAAATAAACGATTTCAAGACAGAGTAATTAATTTCCGGTGACAAGTTCCAACAGGAAGTCTTGTTCATACAGTAACAGTAAGTGAGGTACAGTGCGGAGTGGCGGCTGGAAGATGCATCGAAGGATTTGTGTTGATCGATGCGCCGGACAAAGGGTTTGCTGGCGAGCGATGCTGGTAAGGTTAAGTTATTAAAATTCAATAATTTGAGCAGAAATGTCACGTTTTCAACAGAACGCTTATCCGAGGAAAGAGGAATATCGAGGTTTCAACTGTCGGTATGTGGTGTGGCTGGTGCCAAGGTGTGCGGTGGTCAGGTGTGTAACGAAGCCATTTGTCCAGTGTCAGGAGTGGGATGGGAGCGGAATGAGTGTACTTGGGAGGATATTGTTCCAGGTACAAGACAAGATGCTCTTGCAATGACGGGGGGCAAGGAGACACCTAGATGTGCGAATAAGGTACGTCGAATGGTTGTCGGAGGTTGTGGTTTCATTGCTGTCTGTTCTGTGGAGTTATATTTCTGAGGCATGGATTTCAAGGAGGAAGTGTGTGCCCCGAGAAGATTGTGGGTCGCAGATTGGGCACTCTGGGTGGACACGGGGGTTGCAGTTGTGTGGGCGCGAGGAGGTTTGTTGATGAAGCGTTGTGCGAACGAGGAGGGATGTGCGAAAGGTGTGCACCAGGTAGAGAGGTGCTGCATTGTAAAGCACGCCTCGTACGGACGTTCCTGGGCGGATTGTGACGGTTGTTGGATTCGTAGAAGTTAGCATTATGCTATGTAGAGCCACATTAATGGTCATTTGTCCATTGTCGCCGGACTTGCATTACTTGTGGGATAATAAAGCGCTGGTTACCCCAATTTGAAGTTTGACCTTTCGAAGTTTATTTGACCTTTGTTCGAGATATGTAAGGGTAAGAGGTCAGAGGCAATTCACTAACCTTGGAAGAACGACAGGCGGAGTCAGTCTACAGGGTGTTGCTTTAACGACAGGATATAGAACTTAAATCTGGAGAGAATATCGGGACATATATTGTTGGATAAAACTGAAATCATGTACGTAATTAATGAACAGAGAATATCGAGTTCTGTTTGTCGTTGTAATTGTCGTTGAGGTCCCGATTCAGGGGTCTCAAGAAATAAACAGACTTCCGGTGCCGACCGGAAGCGTCAGGTACAGTACGCTTGAGTTTAATTTAACCGGGCCGAGCACAGTGACGTGCGTGATCGAGCAATGGGGATAGTCATGGTCAGTGAAATGCAGTGAAATGCAGTGAACATGCCCGATTTGGCTTTGCGAGGCTCCGGATAGAAATTGGCATTTCGATGCTGTGGATTATATTGTGCCTGCCCGGAAAGGTGATGTCCTGTGCTGGGGCTGGCGACATGCCTCTGTTATTTGTCTGTCTGTCGGTCTGATTGTAAGTCTTTGGTACTGGGAGGGCTAATTGAGTGCTTAGGCGTCATTGTTCCATGGAGGCAGGAGCTGTGAGTCACAAAATGTAAACGGGAACTTTGTGTAACTTTGCACCGGATCCACAAACAGAGAGATGGACAGGACAACAATGGAGTTTATATGGACGGGTTTGGGGCAGGTTCAATCTGACGATTACAGAGGGCTTTGTTCTGTTCACGAAACATGTAAAATTCATGGAGTTGAAGTGGTTTGCAAGAAGGCAGCAGAGTCAGTACTGGGATGCAACCTCGTCCAGGGGTTTTGGTCCAGCCTGCAAGGAGTCCAGGGGCTTGTTTCAGGGCTGGGTCACCAAAAATGGGATGCTGTGCCCATCTGGATGTAAAATTATCCATCAAGGACGGGGAATAATGTGCAGTGTGACTGATTGGAGGTAATAAGGATTTGTGTCGATTTCTTGATTCGAGTTGATCTGGAAACAAAGACAGATGGGATTAATGTGTATATCAGGAACATTTTGGAAAAGAAATATGGATATATGACATTACTAAAATATAACCAAGCAATTGAGAGTTCTTGGGTTAATGGGATATAAATAAATGCATCTACAAGTTGATGGTTTATAAAAATTTAGTTCTGGATGATACTTAAACGATGAACAATGTTGGCAATATACAAAGAATGTGACTTGTTTTTTGGGGGGGAAAACATGTGGTTTAAAATTGGTTGGCTAAGTTTTAAAGATGGAGATGTTTCGCAGAACTCTTATGATTATTTATATGAGTGGTGGACTATTCCATGGCGAAGCATTTTTCAGTTTATTGAAAGTTGGATTTTGTAAAATAATGGTTTAATATAACCACAGTAGAAAATAATATACAGATTTGGGACATTTTGTAAACTTTCGAATAATGAGAAGATTCATAAAATTCATTTTATTTATTTCATGGAAAATATTTGGGTTGCAAGTGGAGAAGCATGGTATGGTATAAAAATAAAGAGGGAGTATCCAGGAAAAGGATGTTCAAGTGAACTTTGTGCTGTGAAAAGAATGTCGAGTTAATGGAAGTGTTTTGTTCGATTAATTTTGTTCAATTTGTGTTCAAATGACCATCGATGTTGGGGGCAAAGTTATGGGTGGATTTGGTGAGTGGTTTTGGGGCAAACGAAGATTAATTTAGATTTATCATAGTTAAGTTCGAGGAAGTTGATTTGAAGCCAGAATTTTATTTGGATGCCAGAAAGGAGAAAGGAGATGCTGAAAGCCAGAAAGGAGATGCTGTTGTCTACTCTGAATGACAGGTGGTGGTATCCAGGGCGCTGAGGAGTTTTGTTCACGTTGTAAAGTTTGTTTATTTAGTTTGTTTATTGTAGAGAAGAGTGCTTTTGGGATTCCGGAGCCAGAGTGGATAATTTGAGAGTAGTAGGTGGTCCTTGTGGGCTTGGGAGTGAACTGATTTGGGTTTAATAGGCACAAGCTGGTCTAAACAGGGTGAGGAGGATGGTGTGATTGATGATGTCAAAGGAGGCGTTGAAGTGAGGAGGATGAAAATGTTGAGGTTGCCGGCATCAGAGGAGAGAAAAGGTCGCTGGTGATTTTGAGGAGAGCAGTTTCAGTACTGTGGCTGGAGCAGAATCCGGATTGGGATGTTTCATACAGGTTATTGGCAGAGTGGTGATGTTTGAGTTGAGTGGCCACAGCACGTTCCAAAACTTTTGACAGAAAGGGTAGGTTGGAGATGGGTCTGAAGTTATTTAGGGTGTCAGGGTTTAGTCCAGGGTTTTTCCAGAATGGGGGTGAAGTTTCACGAGTTTTTGGGGAAATCGGTATGTGAAGCTGGATTAAGTTGGAACTGCTTGATGAGCCATGGAGATGGATTGGGTTTTGTTGTTGGTTGTCTGGGAGTTCGGTTGTTGCATTGCCAAAGGTTTCTGTGTGGTGGACACACTCGTTGGCTGTTGTCTTGTGTGACGTGGAGGGAGATGTATGTGGCTGCGTGTGGCTGCCTGGAATCGGGAAGGCGGCTACAGTGGTTGATATTGGTTGTGGATTGTCCGGGGTGCTTCGATTTGCATAGGGGGTGAAGATTGGGATATTACATTATTTTAAGTAAGTATTGGCATGAGTAATTACATAAGTAATTATGAGTTATTATGAGTATTAGTTATGAGTAAGTGATTATTACCTTCGCAAAAGCGGAAGGTTATGTTTTGATCGCTGTGTATTTGTATGTCTGTGTGTGTGTGTATGTGTATGTTATTCGCATAACTCAAAAAGTATTCAACCGATTCGCATGAAATTTGGTGGGATGATAGGTTATTATCCGGGAACCATTTGATTAGATTTTGGAATCGATCGGGTCAAAGGTCAAGGTCAAGGTCAAGAAAAGGTCATGGATGTGATTACAATATCAAATTTTTGGCGGGATAGAATGGTTTAATTTGAAACAAATCTTCCCGCATGACAACGTAGGTGTGGCTTTGCTACACAGATCTTGTAGTCTTTTATTTTGGCAACAAAAGTAGCTGCGGCGAAGGTATGCGCTCTACCGAGTGCCCGTTCTAGTTTTAGTAAAGTTACATGTTTCGCTGTGTTGTGGATCTGGGGACAAGCTAGTTTGATGGGTACCCTGGGGTCTTCGGCGTGTCTATGTGTTTGGCTGTCTGTTACACCGGACTCTTGAATGGGTTTTCATGAGACGAATTTCAGACATAACAGTGAGAATCTATTTTGAGCGAATCACAGTGGGTGAGGAAAACATTGTGTGTGACCAGACACCAGAACTGACCAGAATTGAAATTGGAAGTAGACCAGGTTATTTCTATTATTTGTTTATTCGTGAATATAAATAAATAATAGGGGGAGGTTAATGGAGGTTAATGGAGGTTAATGGTGGTTTGTTTGTGTTAATGGAGGTTAATGGTGGTTTGTTTGTGTTAATGGAGGTTAATGGTGGTTTGTTTGTGTTAATTCTAGTTGAAACTCTCGCTGAAGTAATTTTCGTTTATTTTTATTATTTTATTGATTTTTTTAATGATTTTGATTGATTTTTTATTTGATTTGAGAGTTGAGATGATTGATTTTTTATTAATTTTATAATTTTATTTTTATTGATGTTGGAAACAGGTAATGGGATGCTGAGAGAAGGATTGAATTTAATTTGAATTGGACTGGATTAAATGGGATTGAATTTAAAAATTGAATATTGGATAATTTTTCGAATATTGGATAAAATTGGATCCACTGAAAAAAGTGGATTAGGAAATTGGAGAAAAGGTGTTCTATGAAACTATGAATTGAATCTATGAATTGGAGACCTGTAGACCAGGCGTTCCCAGGAGACTTGTGGACCAGGTGTTCCACCAGAGGAAAAAGACCAGGTGTTCGTGGAGCACTTCACCTGCAAGAACGCCTTGGAACCAAGGTGGAAGGGACCAGTCCAGGTGTTGCTGACTACACCAACGGCAGTCTTTTGCGAGGGCAAGACTTCGTGGATCCACGCCACGCACTGTAAGTTGGCCATACAAGCACCAGACACTACACCACAGCAACCACAGTAAGGATGGGCCTAATCATAGGTACAATACTATTGATAGCGACAGCAGCTAGGGGAAACTCCGATTCCAATAGATGCGAAAACGAAACCCGACACCTCACCGTAACATGGGGACAAAGAGTATCACTACCATGTTTCGAACAGAAAGCCCTGCACACAAATTGGGTGAACATAAATTGGCTAGCACTGTCGGCAGGGCCTGGACGCGTTGGCATGGTACTACAAAAGCAACGAGAGTTCCGGGAAGACGGGCAAGCTAGCATTAAGACCTTGGCCCAACCAGGATACCAATGGGGAACCCCTGATTTTAAGCTACAAACACGCACACGCCTAGGGAAAGACATGACCATGCAGGTCCGGTGCAGCGTCTGGACCCCTGGCGCGGCCGGTGGCGAAAAGAACTACATACCATGCATCGAATACATACTCACGCCACAACCCCAGAATAAGGCCCCAAAGAAGGGTGAAAACACATATTGGAAAGTGGCCAGGGAAGTGGCAACAATTCAAAATAGGACACACTGCTGGTCGTGCATGCGCTTTCCCCAAGCAGGCACCACAGGAATACACATGATAGTGCTACCCTCGTCCCTCAATGACCTCTGCTCACAACCTATCGATTCCCCATGTTTAGTCACCACGCTGGAAAGAGAAGGGGTTGACAACGGCAAGAGTTGCAATCGACAATTTAATTATCGCCCGTCAATGATTGCCCATGTGGCCGAGAGGCCTGCCCCCGTCTGGGTCAAACCACAGAAAGGGACGGTCTGCCTCCAGGGTTCCGGCCACTTGCGTATGGGAGAATCAGAATGCGCCTACACTCTCCCCGGGAAGCTGGGACAAGGGAGCTCGGGGATTACATTACGAATAGTACTGCAAGATAAACACAACCACAACATAACGGCTATAACATTCTCTAGGGGGGTTAGTAGGATTAATGGGGTGGTAAAGGGACTCCAGTGCTTATCCACCCACCTGGTCCCACCCCATGGGACAATGTTTATATGCGGCGACAAGGCTTACCCCTATTTACCAAATAATTGGGGGGGCACATGTTATCTGGGTTCAGTCCTTCCTGACGTTGAGATACTGGATGAGCTAGACCCAAAGTCCTTGGACAGGCGTTATAAGAGGTCAGTCATGAACGAAGATGGAACCACTAAACTACACGGGAGTCTATGGGAAAAGGTGTTTGGTTTCTTCTTCCCAGGAGCGGGCACAGTCATGGATAGTTTCCGGATAGATAAATTGGCTTTGGCCCTAGAAAAGGTGGCAAACGACACCGCTACGGCTCATGACATACTATTGGACACGGTAATTCACATGCGTACAATGGTGATGCAGAAGTGAGACTAAGGGAAACTAGCCACGCCCTGACGATCGATCGGATCGCGCGCGAAAATTCTTATACATTTAGCTGGCTCACTGACTGGTTCCAGGGATGGACGGGCACCATAGTGAAGTGGTTATTGACCGCACTGGCCGTGATAATCGGGGTAGTAATTTGGGGGGCACTAATGAAATCTCTAGTCCTCCTCTGTATGAGAAAGTATTTTACAGGATGGAAAGTGAAGAAGCCGCCGACAACGACTATGGCTCTGACCACAGAGGCCGTCGACCTGAACGGGTCCTTCAACAAGGCAGTTGCGACCGGCGCTCCAGGAAATTGCATTGAATTTTGTAATGACTGTGATACTTGTGCGGATCCCATGTGGGAACTGGCTGCTGCCTGTAACGGTGTATGTGATGACTGTGATACTTGTGCTATAAACCCCTTGCGTGTACTGGCTAACGCTGCTTATGTATTACAAGCTGACAGCTGCACGCCCCCTTTCAACCCAACTATGGATCTGATTGCGACGCTGGGTCTGGCGATCGAGGGACCCGACGTGGATATCCTAGACCCGCAAGCCGACCAGGCGCCCAAGGGAGACTTTGACATAAAGGAAGTTCCTCTCTTTGCTCCATATGTATTAAGTTCAAATGCTTCAAGTGAATCGGATTTTTACGCTCTGTACCCTGACCAGGAAATTGAGACACAAGATACTGACAATATTATGTATTCCCCAGAACAGCAGCACGTGAGGGACCTCATGGGCATGATCGTTGATTAACTTCGAAGATCTGCAAGGACTGAGTCTGCAAAGGGTGGGGGGAGCAAGTTCCGCAGGGGAGGTGATGGGCCCTCTGGCGGAGCAGAACCTCATCTGGACCAGACACCTTCGTTGTGGATCCGAAACGTTAATGGACTTTCATGTTCTGAGCCCTCAGGCTCCGAGCACGCACCACACGACACGTTCGCCAAATGCACGGGCGAGGCGCTTTGGGCGCACGATATGCCCTTGGGAGATACCCGCATTACACAATTATTTTTCAATAAAGCCCGATGTGGCACGTTGTCTCTTAAGATACTTTGTCTCGACGAGACAAGAGGAAGGAATGTCAAGTTGTAGATTTGTTATTGCCTAAAGTTCAGTTATAGACGTTGGTTGCTAATGTGTTATGATTTAAATGTTGTTTAAAAATGCTATTTTCATAAAGTTAATAAAGGGTTTTTGCTTCAGTTTAGTTTTGGATGAGGAAAGGCTCGCTTCGGTCGTGTTGGGCAAATGGTTTTTCGTATACGTGTGCTTTTTCGAGGCTAGATAAGGCCGGTCGTAAAATCACGCTCACATGCGCGTGATTTTGTGTAACGCTAGTAGAATGATTAGATTGCAGACATAAACCTATTGTTTTTACCATATATATTTTGTATTAATCACAGCGACGCCTGACTCTGTATAAACATGCTTTGAATTACTCATGTGAACAAACCCATATATTTTATGGTCTTATCTGGCTGGCCAAGCATGGTCTTATCTGGCCAAGCATGCACTCTTCTCTCTGTGAGTTACATTTTTCGTCACCTCGGAGCTTTTGAAACTATATCTGGTCCGAATGATAAGGAAGGGCTGACTCCCCCGAATGACAGAGCGGATGACGGTGGGGGCTAGGATGGCGGTGAGGGACTCTCGCCAGTCGCTTTGTTCTCTCGGAGATTTTCTGATAATCGTATTCCTATATAAGTGAATGAGAATCAATGCGTTTCCAGGAAGGCTTGACTTGGCATGAAGCTGGTTCTTGCTGTAGATGTCTTGTCTCCTCCGGATCTGTATAAGTTGGTTTTAATAAAAAGCTGCGTCATTCAGGCTATTTGTGGACTTCCTTTCCAAACGAAGAGCTGCTTCTTCACACACACACCTGCTCACCATGGTGGACAGGACCACCAGGTGGCCGGAGGCCGTTCCCCTCGTCTCCACCACCACCGCCGACATGGCGCAGGCTTTCATCGCCACCTGGGTCGCCCGCACCGGCGGACATCTCGTCGGACTGCGGACCGCAGTTCACGTCCGAGCTGTGGGGCGCGGTCGCCCGCAACCTGGGGGTCAAGCTCCACCGTACTACGGCCTACCACCCCCAAGCCAACGGGTTGTGCGAGCGATTCCACAGTTCCATGAAGGCCGCGCTCATGGCCGGCCTTCAAGACGGCGGTTGGGCCGACCGGCTGCCGTGGGTCCTTTTGGGCCTCCGCACGGCCCCCAAGGAGGACCTCCGGGCATCCACCGCCGAGCTTGTCTACGGCCAGGCGCTACGCGTCCCGGGCAAATTCGTGCCCGACGCTACCAGTCCCTGGTCCGCAGCTCACCAGCGCTCGGACCTCCAGGAGGCCGCCTGACGGTTTGCCCCCTGCCAACATCCCACCATGGTGACGCCCAGTCCTACGTCCCCCCGGCGCTTCGCACAGCGGAGTACGTTTTTGTGCGTCATGACGCACATCGGGGGCCACTCCGGGCGCCGTACGACGGGCCCTTCCGGGTCCTGCGACGGGGACGACAAGTCGTTCGTCATCGACATCAGCGGCAGGTCGGACCGGATTGCCGTGGCCCGCCTCAAGCCGGCGCACGTGGACATCGACCAACCGCCACGGTTGGCCCTTCCGCCGCGGTGAGGCCGCCCCCCGTCCACGGTGCCCCCCACTCGACCGCCCACCACCACACCGGACCCCCCCCCCCCCCCCCACGACCCGCCAGGGGTCGCTTCGGCCGGGTTATCAGGACCCCCCCTCAAATTGACCCTGCCGGTGCAAGTCGATTCTGGGGGGACGTGTGTAGCGGCTACCGCTGGGTTTACACAATCGCCTTGCACCTACCAAGGACGCGGAGCGATCACCATGCCGGGCTCGTCCAGGACGCCCGGGCACGCCCGCTCTCGACTTGCCAGGCCGCGGCCAGGACGCCCGGCCACGCCCCCTCTCGCCTTTCCCGGGCAAACGCTCCGGGATAATGTGTGTATATATATTGCTGCCCGATAAACGGGCTTTTCAGAGTACCCGAGTTGTTTTGTGACAATAAAGAAACTCGGACGAATTCCAGCTTTTTGTCGCGTCCATTCTTCCGATTACGTGGGAGCACAGCTCCTTCATGGTCATAATTATGCACTTGCACGTTGTCCGTTCATTCCCCAATTTTGGAGTACTGTGTTTGCCATCTTTGTTTTTCTTTTTCTTTTCCCACATATGTGTTGCAATTGTTACGCTCACCAGAGCAGGGTATTGCATTTGAGTCCGTTTGTTTGTCCGCACAGAATAAGTATGATTTTCTCTACAGCCGTTGGTCCGATTGACAGGAAATTTTCACCTTAGGTGCAACTCCACCTGTATAATTTTTAAATTATAAATATGACGTCATAGGTCATGTGGTGTGGCCGCCATCTTGGAAAAAACGAAAAAATTTGCACCTCTATCTTCGAAAGCGCTGCATAGAAAAAACTGAGACATGGCTCATTGTAAATAACTCTCCATGGGGGAATAAAATATGTTAATGTCATAGGTGCCTACATTATGACGTCATAATTCAACAAGTATAAAACGTCTTCCGATCAAGATGAAATTTCTTGAGCATCATCTAGGGATAAATTTGTGGAGGAAAAAAAAAGAACGATGACGTCATTGGTGGTCACGTGGTTCGGCCGCCATATTTGTTTTACCACAAAAGCTTTAAAAACCACTGAAAATACGTCCTGACGAGGGACTGCAATATATGATTGCTTTCTTGTTGGCTATGCTTTTGACCTAACCTGTAGATACAAATTGAAGAGGCATGATGAAAGAAGCAATTTATTACCTCTGCCACCAAAGGTGGATGGAGGTTATGTTTTCACCCCTGTCTGTTTGTTTGTCTATGAATAAAATATCTCAAAAAAGTTGTGGACGGATTTGGACGAAATTTGGCAGAGATGTAGCATATGTGACAAGGACGAAATGATTGGATTTTGGTGAAGATCCGGATTCGGATCCGGCTACTAGAATTTTTAAAGTGATTCTTCACCATTGGGAGATGGGGCCAAAAACGATACATAGCAGGATATCTCAAAAAGTTGTGGACGGATTTGGACGAAACTTGTTGGGCAGGTTGTGTGTGTGACGAGGAAGAATCAATTCAATTTTGGTGAAAATCTGGATCCATAAATGAATGAATTTTATAAGTGATTCTTCACCATTGAGTGATATGGCCAACCAGGCGGAGGTATGCTCTCTACTGAGTGCTGTTCTAGTTTTGATGTCTGTTTCAGTTAACCTTTGGGGTAAGGGGGGCAATGGGGTATGTATCGATTTTGGCTAATTGTTCTGTCCTGTCCATTTTCCCCCCTCCCATAATCCTGGTTTGTTTTGGTTGAGCCAACATTATGTTCGATTTCTTTTCATAAAACGCTTAATGTTTCATATATATTTAAAATTTTTGTTTGCGTGCAATAGGCCAGAGACAGTGACTTCCTCACATTGGAATCTCCTTAATTGCTTCAGGTGTTATTGTGTTCGGTTGGGCAACAGTTTAAGATTGTTTTAGAGGGTAAGAAGTACAATTTGACGATTTTGCAATCTCCCGATGTGGTATTTTATCGATTAATTCTGGCGTCTTTTTAAAGTCTTAGTAGATCAGAAAACGCTCAAGAATAAAAGGTATGGCTTTTGAAAGGTTTATATCCTCACTCTATATTATATTCTCAGCATATCACATTGTACCCATTTGATGCGGTGGCCATTTTTTTCATTATCATCCCTGTATGTGGAGTAGTACACGGAATACAGAGGTGAGTACGCAACGTCTGCGACTTCAACATTTTGCACAGGTTTTGAATTTTTTTTGATCGAATACATTTAACAGACAAAGATGTAAAGATAATTAAAAGGGAAAGTTTTGGTTCTTCTGAGATGCAGGCCTTGCCTACCTTTACACACTCAAAATGTTGGCACTGTCAGACAACAGAGTTTGCAGATCTGCGAGAACAGCTAGGTCAGCAGGATTGCGGGAGTTAAGAGTATCAATAGGAGAATGGATGAACTGAGGGAGGAGATTGATGTGCAGATGAGCCTGATGGGGAGATTGTTAAAAAAAAAAAAATCCGGCTGAGATGGGCTGGACACTTGGCGCAGATGGAGGAAGAGAATGGTGAAAAGAATGGATAGGTTGAGAGAGCAAGGGGAAGAAAAGTGGTAGAACTTACACATTATAGGCAAAAACAATGTAATTGCAGATGCTCTGTCAAGATCTGAATAACTCTGGGATTGTTCCTGTAATCAGTTGGGTAATATTACTGAGGAGAATCTGTTTTTATTTTGTATTTGTGAATGCTACTCATGGTTGTGAAAATGTTGCAAAATTTTTATTTTATTTTGTGTAAGTGGTAAAGTTCTTGCTCTGTTCAAACTTTCTTCCTTGAAGGGGAAGAGTGTTATGGGCCAGTATTTTCATTTAACTGTGCTTAGGTGAAGGTTGTTTTGGTTGTTGAATGTCCTGTCGGGTTGCAATGACACCAACGGTGGCTGCAGTGGACCTGGCCACGCCAACAACACGAGATGCAAGACACCGACAGTTTGCGGAAGATAAGAAAGACACCAACAGTTTGCTTAAAGAAAAGAAAAAAAAAGGAACGGAGGAGACAAAGGGGAGAAAAGCAACAACACGTTCTCCTGAGCTGTGGAGCTTGTTCTCATGTGGTGCAAATCATTTAAAAACCAACTAATCCAGTAAAGGAGAAATTGGGGGTCTTCTGTATGCGAACCTGGGAAGGTTCAGCGACTCCCCTATTCTCTAACTACGACGGATCAACTTCACCCCATGTATGTACACTGGTTGGTGGAGATTCGGCTTCACTTCTTGTATCAAAAAAACAACAAAAAAAACAACCAGTTTTGTATCATACCTTGTATCATAAATCTTGTATCAAAAAATCTTGTATCATACCCAATGGGGTATAATTTGCTGAACTCCCTCTACTCGTTGAATATTGCGCTGCTGTTGTCTTAAACGACTTCAAAGCTCGCATATCGTCGCTGGTGCATTATCGAGAAAGCAGCTTGCCCGTTCCTCTTCTTCCAGTAACACATTGTCCTTCACAGCGGGGAGTTCTCGTCATCAACGTCTCGCACAACCTGTGAATTTGGGTTCTTCTCCATCCTTCGGTGATACAAGGCTTTCACGTTCTTGAGGACTTTTGAGACGCGACTGGTCTGTCGGCTTCAGCTTGTGTGCACCCTCTGGACTAGATCTTTCAGAACTTGCTCACCGCCACCCTTTATCCATTTATAACCCATACAATGCCATACATACTGTTTGCTTGATATAAATTGGCACTTTGAGAGTCGTGAATCAAATTGTAGCTGCATTGTTGTCTGTGACATTTGTACTTTATTAATTTTGGGATTCTTAGGAGTCATTAAGTGTTACTTATAATCAATATTGTTGTATTTGAGTTAGACAGCATGGAAGAATAAATATTCCTTATAAAGTTATCCTTCTGTCTCTTGTCGGATGTAGGTTTCACCCGTATAACAACACAAAGGGCATAATAGTGTATTTATTTTCTGCCAGACATCCTGCGGGTTACCGGTGCACTTGCTGTGCGGTTCCTTGAGGTGGACACATAACACTACGTCCATTAATTGCATACTGTTGGAACGTAACTTTTAAACCTCTCGACCCCTTATGGCTTATACTGTCGAAGCCCTTTTTATATGTCGTTAAGCATTTACACCTCTCTATACCTTTACTCCCTTTGAGAACCGCTAGAACCTTGAAGCCCACTAAGACCCCAGAACCCTGACGACCTACCTGTAAGACCTCCAAGATCCTTTTGACCCCTAAAGCCGCCGAGATGCTTAAGAACCAAGAGCCCTCAAAGATCACCAAGACCATGCAGATCCCATGACCCTGAAGACCCCCAAGAACCTCAAGACCCTTTAAACCCCCAAGACTCTAAAAGACTGCTGACTCTTATGACCCCTTTTACCTTTAAGACCCTTTCAACCCCTTCACCCTTTAGACTACCAACACCATCATCATCAGCATCATCGTTTTATGGCCGTTTCCATGCTTGCATTTGTAAGCCATGATTCACCGAATGGCCCCCTCCAGGTTGCATGATCCGTTGCTAGCCCTCTTGTTAGACCTTTGACTCAGATCATCTCTCAGCAACTCATTCCATATTTTCCTCGGATGGCCTCTTGCTCCCCTTCTATTCACATTTATACACCTCTTCACACAGCTGCCCTCCCCCATCCTTTCCACGTGTCCGAACCACCCCATCTACCCTTACGCATAACCTCACTAATGCTCTATACCTAACTAACCTATTTCTTAATTTCATATCTCAGACCGCTAGAACCCTTAGACCTGTTAAGTTCCTTTGGACCCCTAAGACCTTAAAACACCAATTTACACCTCTTACACCCTTCAGACATGTTTGACAGCTTGGACCCTTGATCCCTTCGAGCATTTTACACCGTTTTAGATGCTTGAGATATTAGACCGTTTCGACCCCTTAGGCCCTAACTGCAATTGGAACAAACCCTTTAGGCACACAACATGCAAACATCGCTAATCTTCTTGCAAAACACAGACTATACGTTTTTCAGCAAGTGATGATGTGCAAACTCGCTCGACCCATCCAGGGGGGTGGGTATTCTGCGAATAAATATGTAATATGTCTATTTAATTGATTGTATTACAGATAACTAAAATAGTTGTGTTTACAATCAGGGGTGTTCATGCTATTTTGGCAGAGAACTTTCATATGTTATCTTCATCGAGGTCTTAGAGGGTACCCAGAAATATTGGCAGATAACGAAAAACTTAAAGACTTCAGATATGCTAGACAAGTAATTGAAAGAAGGCAAATTATCTGATAATACAATGGGTTTTTATACCTTTTCCATTGACAAAATCACCAATGTTGCAATTCCTACTATTCACAAAAAAAACCAAACTCGATAAAAATGGTTTATTTCATATATCATAATTACGATCATTACATCAATGAGGGAGCATGCAAAGGTAACAGGTGTCTAGATACTTGGTTCTAAAATTGACATATCTGGTCCCCGAATTCTCATTTGCCACCCTCATCATCTTCTTTATCCCTATCGTGCTTGATCGATTTTGCGCTAAACCGACAGATAAAATTAAATATCCTTCATAATCACATCTAAAGATCGCTGAGGATCTCAAAACGCCCCCCCCCCCCCTTCATCCTCCAAAAAAGGGCAAACATCGTTGCCCGAGCTTAATGCACGTAGTCATCCTGGGTGATATAGTACAGGCAGACAAAGAATATTTTTACTCCAAATTCTACAACTCATGCAGACAGCACAAATACGGAGAGCACAACGATGTCTGGAGACTATTGCACCGATTTCAATACGTTCAAACTCCTTCACATTCCTGATTCCCATGGAGCTGTGTGTGCATTTCGGAATGGAAATGCCTTCTTTCGAATGAAGTATTCCACAAATTCACAGGTTAAAAAAAAAAGGTGAGACTGGAAATTACGGGCAGTTAAACTAGATATAAGCTCGAAATAATTCCTTATAGTTTTGAAATTTCTCAGGGAAGAAAAGAGGGTAGGGGTAGGGGGTGAGTGGAGCTACACCAAGCAGAATTACCTGGCTCGAGCCAAAAGTCAATGGGCCCAACTAGCATAGGTCTACATTTACAGAAATCCAATTACCTTAACTGTAAGCACATTTCAATTTAGTGTTGAAAGAGTAAATTCGCACGAGCAATTTTTTTTTAATGACTTCACAGATCAGATCTTTCTCTCTCTCTCTCTCTCTCTCTCTCTCTCTCTCTCTCTCTCTCCCGCCTGTTATACCCAACATGGATGGCTGCGGGCAGTTTTGAGGTTGTCTGTCTCTCTCTCTCTCTCTCTCTCTCTCTCTCTCTCTCTCTCTCTCTCTCTCTCTCTCTGTCTCTCTGTCTCTCTGTCTCTCTGTCTCTCTGTCTCTCTGTCTCTCTGTCTCTCTCTCTGTCTCCCGCCTGTTATACCCAACATGGACGGCTGCGGGCAGTTTTGAGGTTGTCTGTCTGTCTGTCTCTCTCTCTCTCTCTCTCTCGCTCTCTCTCTCCCGCCTGTTATACCCAACATGGACGGCTGCGGGCAGTTTTGAGATGAGAAGGCCTGTATGTCCGACTTCATAGGAAACATTTGGAATGCCGTTATTGGGCTTTCGGAATGCAATAAAGGTCCTTTTAATCCTCGTAGGATACACTTAGCATAAGTGTGTCGACAACTCTGTCCCATTCAGGACACGTATTTGACAGGAAGGCAGTTCCATAGACGTGTGACCAAATGTGCACATTTCATTGGCAATTTCAGAGTTCTTCGGATCTCCGACTTGTTCCCACTTAAGTTTTGGCCAAATCGACGCCAATCCGACTTGCATTTAAATAAGTATTTGTTGATTATATCTTTTGCAAATATATCCAACCTTTTATGGAAAGGATCAATTCGATTCCACACCATTCTCTGTCCAAAACATTCCAAACCACATAAACCTATGGTACACACCATGTAGCACTGGGAGTACGTGAAACAACGGGGGATGTAAGTGAAGAAAACATGGATTCAATGACTAGATAAAACACTGAGCATATAATCTATGGTCCTTTAAATTCTATTCCCTTCCCTTCTCAAATCCGGTGTGCAAGTGGAACCTCACCACTTGAATCGATCCCACCACCTCCAATCCAAAGTCCCTGCCGGTCTCTCGGTGAGGATTGAACGGACATCGGGACAAAATGTCAGAGGACAAAACGAAGTGTAGGAGGACGGCTTGAGAGAGGTGTTTAAAGGAAAGGTATCCAAATGCGTCAACACCTAGTCGGACCAGTCCTCGGTGTCGAGCTCGGAATCGTCTTCCGAGTCGGAGTACTCGACGGCAATCCGACGGGACAAGATCGTAGCCACGTCATTGCCGACGGGCTCTCTGCGAGCCTCCATCTCTCGCTGTTCTTGCACCTTCCGCAGTTGGATGCCTGGAATTGAGATGGGGGTGGTTGAGATAAAGAAATAGTGTGTGAATATCAACAAAACTCACAACTCGACTGCAAGAAGCTTTGCTTCAACCTTCCATCAGGGTAACTTGAGTAAGCTATCACACCGCAGCATTGTGGTTTGTTTGTCTCGTTATCCAACTTGTATAGCAGGAATGGGACACATCCAGATTTGAACATTCACGAAAGTTCATTCCATGGCTTCAAATTTAATTCCTTCTTCTTTAATGGCCACAATTATTCCCACGTTATTGTGGGGATGGCAGGGGTAAGCTTGGCCCAAGTCTTTCATGAACCAACTGGGCAGGCTTGATGTTCGACGGAGTTTGGGGCAGAAATTTGTAATTTATTTATGATGCCAGCGAGAGTTCATCTACTCTGCGAGAAAGACGCCGTGGGATCACTAACGTCCACCAACTAATGCCAGCAGATTGAATGCCCAGTTTAATGTCCTTCCGAGGGACAGCACACATTGTTGAATCACCCTGCTTGTGACACACCAGGATGACAGTTTACAGCTGGGCCGAGATCTGAACCCATGATAGACAGCTTAGAGGCGAGTGTGCGTACCTCCACGGCCTATGCCATTCTGCCAGCAACAATGGCTTAAATTTCATTGTGACCCTCAAAACTTTCATTCCTCACATCATTGATCTATAATAATAAAAGGGTGTGTGGGTGTGTGGGTGTGTGTGTGTGTGTGTGTGTGTGTGTGTGTGTGTGTGTGTGTGTGCGCACATCTCCAACCTCCATAACTCCAGAACCATGAAACCTAGTGGCCTGAAATTTTGCATGCATACTAAGCGAACTTCAAGGGAGTGCATGAATGAAAAGTGGTTGTTTGGGTGTTTTAAAACCCCATTTTTGAAGACAATTTAGGGGATGCTCATCACACACAAAAAAGATTAAGCCTTACCAAAATGGCGGTGCGCCATCTTGGTCAATCCTCTTACATCGCTGGGTTCTTAAGCCACCATTATGTTTCGGGCTATTTAAACGTAATTTGCCTTGAAAACATGATCTACTCTCACAGACTAATTAAAGTATACAATCAAATTCTGGGTTCGGGTTTGAGGATCTGATCCCATAGACTAAATAAGTGCTGAAATCTGGAGTAAAATCTGTTAAATTTTAAGAAATTACCGATTCTTATAACTTAACATATATCATGTAACTAAACTTTAAGCAAGGCTGTCCTTCCTCCTTCTCCATATTGCCAAAGCATTAAACTTAACTTTTTCTGCTGTTCCAAAAATTATAATAAGTGAAGAAAATATTAAGGAAACGGGCCCAATGGTTAACTATTGATTAACGAAAGTTAAGTGCAACGAAAATGATTAACCAGCGGAATCGCCGTGAAGGCTTCCGCTGTCGCACCTGTGTACTCGGTGGGGGAAAGGAAGGATTACAATGAGTAAAGCAAGGGGACAAATGAACTCCATGCGCTCATCATCGAATGCCTCATCTTCATAAGTACGAATCGCTTGCCAAGCTAGCCATTCGTTAACCATTTTGTTGGAGTACCTAAGCCACTTGGTGAGCACTCTACAAGCTTATTAGTAATGGAACACCCATGCCCCCCTCCTCCTGCTCTGTCACCTCCTGCTCCCTCTCACTGTCCTCTTGCTCTCCTCCAGCTCCCTGCTCACCCCTCCTCCTGCTCTCCCCCATCCCTGTCCCTCTGCTTCCTTCTGCTCTCCATCCTCCTGCTTCCCCCTTCCCTCCAACCTCTACCCTCCTCCTCCCCCACTTCTTCCCCACCCTTCTCTCTCTTTCCCCCCTCTCCTCATATTACCGGCAATGCCAGGTACCTTTGCTAATATGAAATAACTGGAAAAAGCTTTGCTGCATGGTGAAGTGCATGCAGTAAAGCTGCCAGATGATAAGCTTGGGTAGTAAACTTATTTGAGCTTGAATGGCCAGCACAGCCATGACAGTTTGGAACTGAATGAAAAACATAACAGCTCAAGGGAAAAACAAAACACAACCCGACCTAATGAGCACAGTTGTGTTAGGTGAAGGATGTGGGGGTTAAGTGCAAAGGCGGTCAGTGAGATTAGATGGTTCTAAATGCAGTGTGAATGAGGAACAAAGCTCTCAAGGTGACTGACATTTACGATAAGGCCGAAACGTAAGGCCTCTTTTCACATGGGCAGATTGGTGGTGGTCTCTATTTAATGAGCACCTCGCCTCCAGTGTAGCTCTCTCTGTTCCCTCAGCCCTCCGATGCTCCCATACCTCTCCAGGATGTATGCATTCTTCCAGCAACTCCCTCCTGGTCAAACTTCCAAAATCCAAACTGACCACTGCACACCTGAACTCAACTCTTTTATTCCTCTTTTCTCCCATTTGTGGAACAACCTTCCTGAAGTTAATGAATACTACTCTTCCCTCCAGGACATCACAGTGCACCACCATCCCTCGTTCCATTTACCCTCTTACTTGCATTTGTTTTTGTCTCTCTCCATCTTCCAGGTTTACTCCCCTTCTCTCCCCCCCTCTCTCTCTCTCTCTCTCTCTCTCTCTCTCTCTCTCTCTCTCTCTCTCTCTCTCTGTCTCTCTCTCTCTCTGTCTGTCTGTCTGTCTCACTCTCACGTTCGTTCATTCCCATGCTTATTGCATCAAACTGTTGCCTCTGTATGTTATCATTTTACTGTCACCTCGCTGTTCCAATGAGCCTCGATCTTTTATAGAATTAAATAATACTTTGTTTTATGAAGTGTTTAGGTTTAATCTATGGGCTACCACTACTCGTGGGAAGGCTAATGATGCATTGTAGCCAAAACCATAGTCCAATTCACAGGATATTCTTTTTGTGGAATATTTGACAGGATGAGACATCAGATGAATGTTTCAGGTTTTTGCTTCAAAAATAAAATAAAAACAGTGCAAATAGAAAATTTCCCCTTTTTTGTGCCTTTAATCTTGTGGGTCATTGCTTCATTTCATTGTTGGATATTGAGTACCATACTTAAATCTACTAGATCTATTAATGTTTCATAGGTGTTAGCGATGAAAAAAAAACTGTCCAAAATCCTCACCAAAGGTGGTGTATATGTTACCATGGTATGTATATGGGTGAAACAACAGCAACGATTCATCAACACAGTGAAAAAGAAGAAAAAAAATGAATAACGATGAGTAAAATAAATAAAAGGGTAATTACATTTAACAAATCTTATGAGGGCTTATTGAAATCTTTATCTTATGCTATGGTTTACGATGATGGAATGAGATGTTGATTCTCCAGGTGGCGCTTCCCAGACAACAACCACACTCAGATAGCAAGGAGCGTAACCTGGTGTTAATGGGATACCAGAAAATCCGAGATCACGTGCTTGCCACAGTTGAGACAGGAATTTGTATTTTGTTCAGGACGTCGGTGATAACTCGCCTATGCTTCGTCAAAGACTAACAGCCACCAGCTAATTAATGCGAGCAGATGGGACATCCAGATTAACATCTATCTGAGGTACAGAGCACTTTGTGATGCAGGATCTTGCCTGCGAAGCACCAATCCAACAGTTTACACTCGAGTCGGCAATCAAATCCAGACTAGCAATCTCAAAGTTGTACGTGCGCGCGCGCGCACACACACACACACACACACACACACACACACACACACACGTCCCATTACACTGTACTGTTGGAATGAGGTAAGGCAGTATTTCACAAGAGAACTCCCAAAGTACAAAACTTTCCAAGAAAAACTCCATTCTACAATGAACAAAGTAGACTAGATGGAAAACATGGAAGAAGCTATCCTTCCATCAAGTGAGGTTTTGTCAACTCTTATTGCCTTCCTCCTTTGTACCACCCCTAACAATATGTCTCTGTCCAAGCCTGCGCTGAGGCATTTACTAATTTGCATTTGTATTTATTCATATATTTATTATATATTTACTGAGGCAGTGTTTACTATAGCACGCAGAACTGTATGCCATATCGGATTTGATTACAATTTATTTTTTTTAAACAAGGATGACCACACTGTGATCACAACCTGTGACAAAATCCCATTAACAGGCCGATTGAGAAACACATTTAAAGCACTCTTAAAAAATGAACAGTGCGATTGGGAAACACAAATTTAATGTGGCATTAATAGATTATCTCGACACCTCTCATCCACGTCATCCTCCCCACAATTATATCAGAAACGAGCCGATGCGTCACACAGTCAGATTGCTTAACCCCATTATTTGGCCGTTCAAAGATTACGTAATGCTATTTTTTTTTTAAAGTAATTAATGGAACATAATGCTCGATGATCTTGCGTTCTGACGTACCGTGTGATCTGATGGGTTTATTTAAACCTTACAATTATTCGACATAATTAGATTTTTCATGGTCTCTCATCATGAATAACGCTCGACCCAAACAAAGCCAATAATTGTGTAACGTAAGACTTAATTACGTAACATAATGCTTGATTACCGTGCGTTCGAACGGGCTTGATTAAACCTTACAATTATTCGACATATGATTCGATTTTTCAAGGTCCCTCATCGTGAATAACACTCGACCCAAACAAAGCCGATGGAAATCTGACGCAACAGGCAGTGTTGCATCAGCAGAGATCACGTGCTTGATCACGTTCTGACGGATCACGTTCTGACGCATCAGCAGAGGCCTACACGCCTAATGTGTTAGGCCCACTAAAAAACCAAGATGGTGGCCATATCATTTTGTCTTGGTGCTATGGTGGGTGGAGTCAAGCAACAGATGTGGGTGTGATCTGGCAGCTGTCTGACCAATGGGTGCACATTTTTAAAAATGGGCCCTCAACAAGAACCCCAACAACAGCGACACAAAGTTCAACAGCGGCACAACACGATGGAATAATATTTACCGATATGAACAGTGATATGGCTTTTGTTGAAATTCTACGTACCAAGAGGGAGTAGATCGACTCCTGACGAACTCTTCCTATATAAACGTGCGGCTCCGAAGCAACACGGCAGCGTGTGCAAAGCGACTGAGAAACAGGTGTAGTGGCCGCTTCCGTGTTACAGATTCGGCGCGCACTCTTCACACATAAATGTGCGACTGAGAAAGACGTGTAGCGGCCGCTTCCGTTTTGCAGAATTCAATCTTTTTTTCAAAATGGGCGCCATGTACTGTTTAGATTTTGATGATTTGCATGTGATATGATTCAACGGATGTTTATATGAATCGTTTAAAATAAAAAAAGCCTTCAATTTCTGATATTTTGCCTTTTCATTTGGGCTTCCCAATTGAAGCCACGCCCGCAGGGCGGGTACCGTTGCTAGTACAGGTAATGGAAGAATGCTGCTAATGCTGACCACAAAGATTCCAAGTTGAGTACTTGTTCGTCAAAACTACGGACACAAGAATAGGTGAGGTTGAGCCGAGTCTCGAAGCATGCTTCTTCAGAATATTAAAAAGAAAAAAAATTATATAAGTAAACTTTAGCTGGATGTCCTGCCTGATTCATTGTAATTCATGATCTCATTGTATTGCTTACAGGAGTTGTCCTTTCAGCAAGTCAAATATCAGATCATGTATTCTCTATAAATGGTGTCGGTTCTGCCAAAGCAGTTTCTTGGTTGGGGTTACAATACCTGAACGGGTCACCACTTGACGCAGTATATGCCACTGAATTGTGCAGAAATTTGTAATTTGTTCATGGTGCCGATAACAACTCGTCTACTTTTCACGAAAGACTAAAGTATAATATTGTTATGTTTGTGGGGGTACGAGGATGAAATACCTTTGTCGAGATAGAATTGTATAGGTTTAGAATGCTCCGTATGCCTCAAAGCCATCTCGATGTACATAAGTAGGCCGTCTGTCCGGGTAAGAGCGTTTGCATGTCGTCATAAGGAGGGTGGTTTTGTGCCAATTAATTATAGGGACTGTAAGGTTAAATTCCCCTGTATGTGATTGCCTCCCTGTGATTTTTCCCTAATGTTCTTATTACATTCGAACAGCTAGGAAATTGAGGGCTCAGTAAAACAACAGTAATTATAACAAATGACTCATTCGCTCACCACACCACCAGGTCCGACAAACCCAGCACATTTGCCGATCGGCACGTAAATCCCGCCTCACGGCCTTCGACATCATCCGAACATTCCCGAACAACGACTAGACTCTGCCCCCGACGACTCGTAACGAGGAGGCCACACCTGGCCTTCGTGATCGGTAGAGGCACGATGGGATGATTAAGTGGAGCTCGTGATTTGACAGAGTGTGACGTCATCATGGAACATTCGAGAGTGAAGGGAAAAAAAGACGCGGTCGCGCCATCTTGCTCTCTCTTTGGTCCTGGCTTTGATAGTAGCTGGTTGTGTTTTATATCACTCTCCCTGTGCCTTCAGTGGAGGCGGCTGCACTTTGAGTGGTACGCGCTAGCAAGGCGAGTGGTAGGAGCCCGGTGGATCATGACAATCGGAGGATGAGGGTTTTTGGCCACAGCTCTGCGGGTCGGTGGCTGCTACGGGCGCGACTGCGCGCCGTCTTGTGCGCTTCCTGCGCAGGGACTCCCGTTCGACGACCACCAGGCTTTCAAGGGCCGTTTGGGGACGCCAGGCTGAGTACCGGCCAACGCACCACACAAACACGTTTTCTTATATTTGTCTTCCCTTGTCGTGTCCGTGTGGAGGATCCCTCAGTTAGAATTTAGTTTCACCTCACCATTTATTTCGTTTTTATTACTCTTGCATTTATTTTCATTGAACCCATTATTTATTGCATTTCTTTGTCGTGCCTGTATATTCGTTTGGAAACACACGCAGGGGTTATCCGATCCCCACAGACACAATCAGATAAGGCCTCGGGCCCTCCCACGCGTGTGAAAAGATAATACTGCCAAGTTGGCCTCGATAATACCAAGATAATAACGCCGCGGAGTTAAGCTCGTTTTGGTCATTCGTCCTCTTGGGGTCTTAACTCCGGGGACACGACAATATTTAACATCCACCAACTTATGCTGGCAGATGAGACGCCTAGTTTAACGTCCATCCTCGGGATGGCACACACTGATACCGAGCTCTGCCTGCAAAACACAGGCCCGACGCTTTATAGGTCAATATTCAAACCCAGTCTGGACAGCTCAAATGTCTTTCTCTTAAGAGTAGGCGAACGAGGTGAGTGTGCTTACCTACCTCTAGGCTATCCTTCCAGCATTTAAGCATATCACAATTCTTGCCTCTAACCTATTCACCCAACTTAGACCAATAACAACAACTACAATGGCACAACAACTAGTAGATAGGCTTAACAGTTTACGTTTTGGATCTCACTGATAGGCCGGATTTGGATTCAGACCAGAACCAAAATTAAATCGGCTTGTTCTTGTCACCTAACCAACTCATCGACCTAGTTTTGTCATAACTCGTCCACAACGTTTTGAGATATCATTTACATATTGTTTTTGGCACCATCTCTCAATGGTGAAGATTCACTTAAAAATTCTCATATCCAGATCCAGATCTTCACCAAAATAGAGTCATTTCTTCCTTGCCACACACCCAACATATCCACCTCGTTTCGTCCGAATTCGTCCACAACTTTGAGATAGCCTGTTCACAGATTGACAGGGATGAAAACATAACCCCCGTCCACCTTAGGTGGCAGAGGTAACTAGTGAGTTCACAGAACACCTTACCCCACACAGTGATTTTAAATCACCAATCCTTGTTCATTTTAATGAAAAAAAATTAACGATTTTAACAATCGTTAAAAAAAAAGAAATCCAAAGGTTTAGTGCCATTGAATTAGTCCAGAAGTTATCTCTGATACACCACCCCATTGAACCTTTATTTACATTGAAGTACTGAAAAAAATGGAGGTTCTTGGAAGTACAGTATTATGACTTACGATTTGTTTTCTACAGTGATCAATTGTATAATTGAAGTTAAATAAAAGAAAGATTGTAAAAGTCGTATTAATTAATTAATTCCGGAATTTACCATAATCTTCCGCAGTGTCTTATTACACCACCCTATCGAACACGGCACATTCGTTATTCGTGCCTGTTGTTTGTGTCCTTTATAATATCCTTAAAAACAGTAGGTTTCCTGTTTGAAATGATTTTCAATTCCGTTTCACTGCCAGGCAGGCAAAGTACGGTAAAACGAAATACTTGTATTCCAACTCATATTCCGATTTGAGTTCAAAATATTACCTTCAATATAAAAAAAAGTTGTTCCTTGATCATAAACTGATAAGACAAACAGACGGATATGAACCAATTGCTTAATCCCACTTTTCACTTCTCGTATGTGAGGTAAAAAACATCCCTCGTTACATAAGAACCCAATAATCTTTAAGACCTTTTTGCATTATAATGTATAATTTAATAAACCTCAAACCGCTAGAGACAAATAAAATACCCTATTGGCCTGGTGTGCTTTTATTACCAAGGTAATGAGTAATACAACTAAATTATATTTCATACCTACACCATTTAAAGAGAAAATAATACAAAACCCTGGTTGCCTGTGGATAAACGAATTGAAACTGAGAATTCCAAATATCTGCCTTGTTCAAAATTCAGAGATCACTGCAGGAATGCACCAATGGACGCTGTCGGCATTGAATGGGTCCCTTGTACCTCGACCGATAATCCAATGTCCCCCCCCACTATTTGCAGCACAAAGCTAACTGTATCCATTGGTGACAATGGCAGCAGTCAAGCACTTGCAACGTCCTCTATATTCTCCATCTCTTCTCCCCCATCGGATGCAACAATGTGACTTGCAGCATATTGGGCATACTGCACTTTACCCTGTATGCTCTCTGTTGCAAGGTCATTTTTTGGTTTATTTATTTCCTCTACCAATGCTCCACAGGTAGCATCCCTGCAGGTTAGGTTTGCAATTTGTTTAGTGTGCTGGTGATAACTCGTCTACTCTATCAAAAAATACTGGGATCTAAAGTCTGCCAACTTAGGGGGTCAAAGGGTGAGGAATGACTGGGTTGGGGATGGAGAGCTGAACAACTCGTCATACATAAAATATCCCATACGGTCTGCGCCTCAGATAGCCTCTCCTATTCAAACTCCTACTGCATAGCTTCTCGTGCCGCCCCCTGTTTCGAACCAAATGCGGAAGTGTGAAAGGCGGGTGTCTGACGCCTAAAAATTTTTAAACTAGGCTTGCTTGCCTTTACATGGAACTCGTTAGCCTTGACCAGCAGTCTGCCTAAGATAATCTTTTCATGTGTTCCAACCCAGATGGAATGTGTTGCCAAAGTTTTGCCTCCAATTGGTAACTCGGATCACTCAACTGTTTCTGTACATCTCTCATATTCTTTATCCACAACTACATTCCATCCTTTTCACCATATTGTTTTTCAGTTTGGGAAGGCCGATTGGGATGGATTTCGGTATTTTCTGGCTGATAGGCCATGGACATCTGCTTTAAGACAGGGTCCTGGTTTGGCTACTGAGGAAATATTGGTTCACGAGTTATCAAACAGAGTGACCACTATATTCGTCATGGGTGTGTGTCTGTCTGTCTGTCTGTCTGTCCACAGCATAACTACCCGATGATATTATTCGATCTTGATGAAATTTGGGTGCGAGGTTGATATCATGATCTAGTAGTGTCCTGCCTAGAGTGGGCGTATTGCGCCCATTGTGGGTGGAGCCACGCCCGAAAAAGATGTCTTTTTAGGGGGTAATCAAGTTCAAGCTAGATCTTCTCCGAGGGAGTTGGTGGAATCTGACAGGGGTTTCGGTATTTGGTTAGACCAATGTCGTGTGTCTAGCCCCACGGAGCACGATTTTTCATTTTCGCCCCAAGGTCAAGGTCACAAGGTCACGAAATTTAGAAAAGTCGATTTTTGATGGTTTTATTACATTGTTCGCTTCCTGATGGGGTGAAATGTCATACATGATCTTATATTATCACATACATCATGAAATACATGTTTTCCAACAAATTTCAGAATCTTCGACCTTTGATCTTTGAAGGTCACAAAGTTTCAAAGTTGTCGGAATCGAACCGAATTTTCGGTATTGTGTAGCTAACTAACCTCATAACTGATTATATGTTATTTTCTATCCCATTTCAAGGTCAGTACCCTTCGTTTTGACATTTCCAGGCCTGGCCTGTCTGGGCCTGTTTCGGTTATAGTCCGTCCTTTGTCATTGAATACCGCTTGCTCGTGAACCATCGTCGTCTCCTGACTTGTCTCAATATTATATTCCTTCACATAACTATCAGATAAAGGCTCATTCTCAACCTTGAGTCACTCCTGCTTGTGTGGCAGCGATTGCTCATCGGAGCCACTCTTTGAAGCAGTACCATTTGCTGGGGACCTCTGATTCAAAACTCCTGTTTCATGAAGCTAGTAATCGCTGTGAGAGAGTTTTGGAGGATGCCAAACAACAATATATAGACTGTTGGTGTTTTTATTACGATTCAGCGCCTTGGCTCTAGAGACCTCTGGCGGATTGCCAACAGTGTCCTTAACCGCAACAAGTCCTTTATTCCTCCTCTCGTTCAGGGTCCTGAGGTTCTTAACTCCCCGATGCATTGGGCCAATCTTTTTGCAAAGCAACTTGCCTCTAATTCCTCACTTAACGATGACGGACATTCCCTTCCTGTTTTTCCATCTCGTACCGATAAGGATATTTCTGTCCCCCTTGTCACTTCTAAGAATGTTGCCAAAATGATTCATTCTTTGGATGCCTCAAAGGCTACTGGTACGGATGGGATTCCTCTAGTTACATTGCAAAGGTGTTGCCCTGAACTTGCACCAATTCTTGCCAAGCTATGTGATATGTGCTTGGCTGATTCAGTGTTTCCCTCATCATGGAAAGTGGCTTTCCATTGTCCCAGCTTTTTAAGGGAGTCTGTGAGCGTTCTCTGGCTATTAATTACCGCCTCATTAGTCTTCTTCCTGTGATTTGTAAGATCTTTGAATGCCTTAGCAATCATAAGCTTAGTCACCTTAAGGACAATTAACTTCTTACTGACCGTCAGTATGGCTTCTGCTTTTCCAGGTCGACTGGTGACTCACTCTCCCTAATTACTGATCATTTTAACAGGGCCTAAGATTTTAGGGGTGAGATATATTTAGTTGCTTTGAATATTTCAATGGCCCTTGACAAGGTGTGGCATAAGGGACTACTGTGTAAGCTTCATTCGTATGGTTTGTCAGGTGGAATAGAAGAAGAAGAAGCACCTTTAGAGGCCATTTTTCCCGCAGTGCAGGGGTTGGCCTTTTTCAGGTACCGTGGTCCCCTTTTTGAAGCAATGTTTTATAGCCGGATGCCCTTCCTGCCAACCCTGTTGGTCGCCTCTTGCAACACGCAGGGAATTACCGGTGAACTGGTACTCAATTTGCCGACCTCAAAAGGATGAGAGGCTGAGTCAACCCCACTGGTGTTAATTCAGCGATCGACCGGGATTCAAACCCAGGATTCCAAGCCGGCACCCTAACCGCTAAGCCAACACCAGGTTGGCTAAGCCAGGTCGGGTGGAATGGTGTCCATAATTTCTCCTTTCCTTTCTAACCCAAAGTTGAAGGTGGTCATTCATGGGAAATCATTCCTTATTTGCTCTGTCAATTCTATTGTTCGTTCAGGGTCCTACTCTTTTTCTGGTATATATCAATGACTTGTCTGATAACGTTTCATCCCAGCTCGCCATGTATGCCGATGATTCCACACTCTACTGTGTATCCCCTAATTCAAGTAACACTTCTCGTAGTGAGGTTTGTGCCTCACTAAACAATAATTTGAAGAATGTTGAAGAGGAATCAGAAAATGAAGAAGAACGTGTTGAAGTGGAGTCACGATTGGCTGGTAACTTGCAATGCTAAGAAGACTAAATTGCTGCCCTCGTCTCGTTCTAGAGACGAGTCTTTTCCTCCTGTGCACATGGGTCCTTTGATCTTGCCGGAAGCATCAGACCTGTGCCTACTTGGTCTTGATATCTCCCCAATCTCAGCTGGGATAAGTATATATCAGGTATTGCAAAGAGTGCATCTATGCCAGTTGGTTGTCTCTATCGAACCCAGAAATTTATATCCTCTATTTGTACAAGAGAATGATACGCCCCCTTATGGAATACGGTTGCCAGATTTGCCGGAACACCAGCTTGTCACCCGTCCTTATTAGGACTGTCCTCATCTGTCCTTATTGTGCCATCTGTCCTTACATATGTGTGGTCAATTTGGTCGGAGTAGTGGTCAGCTCTTCTCTACGAGCACTTTCACATCGTAGGTCTGTTGCTACTCTTGTTTGTTTTTGCAGATATTTTCATGGTAACTGCTCTACCACTCTTCAATTTGGTACCTTCCGTTTTGCCACCACTTCACACCTATACACACTGGCCATACCTAGGTGTAGGACGAAGTGCTATGTAAGTAGCTTTTTTCCATGTGCTGCATCAATTTGGAATTCTTTACCAGTCACATGTTTCCCCACATCTTATAATCCATTTTCTTTCAAGAAGAACATTAATTTCTACCTACTTCGTCTTTGATCATTGTTCTTTTCTTTTGCAGCTCTAAACATTTAGTGGATCTCAGCCTTGTGTAGGGTGAATTCTCATTAAAAAAAAAACAACCTATAACACCTCATCTTGCCAGATCCCCTCAAATGCTGAACCCAAAGGCATGAAATGGCTCCTAGCAAGTTTACGCCACGAATCGTAGCACATTTGGAACAAAGTCACAAAAACAGATGGTCTGGTGAATATATTTTTCATGTGAAAATCCTGCATTCACCTGAATCATGTATGCGCACACACAAAAAAATAACTCACCCATTCGGATGGCAGCCAAGAGGTCACTACGAGCATCGCTCACCTGGCCCTCTCCTACTCCACCCCTCCCTTCTTGTCCATGTGGGGGAGGGGTGCCCACCATCCCCGGAGTTGGAGGAGGGGGAGGGGGAGCTGCAGGGGGACCTGAAGGAGGTGGTGTAGGAGTGGCTGGTAATGGTGGTGGGGGTGGAGGAGCTGGAGGGGCCAAACCCAAGGCAGAAGGTGGTGGGGGTGGTGGAGGAGGGGGAGAAACCGGGCTTAGGAAGGCCGTATGGGGGGAAGGGATGAGAGCAGGTGGCGGAGGAGGGGCAGGAGGAGCTCCGGCGTTTGCGTAATATCCGGCTAAGTGTGCTGGAGAAGGGCTGGGAGAGAATTGGACAAAATAGTTTAAAACAATCTTGTGATGTACATTATAGTAATACAAATCATATTACTATCTCTCGTTAATAAATAATAATCATATTCTCAAAGTTACCGTAGTTCAATTGACTGAAGGTTCGCTGGACACTTCCACAAACCTGTAATCGTGCGGTGGCGGAGGAATGCTTGGGGACATGGGAGGTGGCGGTGGCGGTGGTTGTTGCGGTCGAGCGATTCCACGGCCGTGGGTTGTGGACGGTGGAGGCGGGTGAGAATCGTAGTCGTGAGGTGGCGGAGCAGGGGGAGGAGGCGGTGGTCCAATGTACTGAGGGTGTGAGGGGAGGCCAGGCGGAAGAGTACCGTGGCTGGGGCTTGCTGGGTACGGTCCATCAAGACCATCAGAGCCATGGGAACTGAGAGCACAAAATAAAGTTTTCGTTAAAAATAAAGTAAGATTATCACAAGAGCCTGAACTTCCTTGGAAGGAAGATGTATTTAAAGAAAGGAGAGCAAAGGATAGACAGACCTACAGAAGGCTAGATGAAAGATTGCAATGTTATAAACACAGAAAGCTACACGACCCTTAGTAGGAGGTATAACGATAAAGATGGGTGTTTAACGTTAATACTCATGGTTATGAAAAAGTCATGGTGAATGAGAAAGACAAGGAGGAAAAGAGACAGACAGTACGAATACAACCGGGTGTCTGGAGAAAGCGAGCCATCAGATGGAGCAGCGTGGGTAGCAAGTGGCCGCCCAGTGCGGAACTCGATATCATAGGCCATGAGGTTCCACTCTTGACGTCTGTTCCGTGCTTTGCGCACACTCTTCACCTCGCGTGGAGCACCATCACGTCGTTGTTCCTAAAGGACAGGGCCAGAGATGAAAAACAAGCACAAGGTTCACTACTGTGCACCAAAGAGGATGGAGTTAAGGACAAGAGGCAGATCTTGAAGGAAATACCGCAGGACCAGACCAAACACTTGAATTGGAATAAGCCTTTATACACATACCTTTTGCCTTCGTCGCTCCTTACGTTTGTCTTCTGTATCCTGGAGCATCTTTTCTTTCCAAAGGTCAAAGAAGTATGAAGGATCTGTGTAAAACTTCATCCCATCTTTGCCATCGTCTCTGGAAAATTGGACAAGCAGCTCCATTGGTGTGAGATTCAAAATTTGTGATTGCCAGGAATGATTGATTCAACATCTCAAGGGCTTCATAAGACACCGTTATTCCCTGGAGTGAATGTTTAGTATAGGAGTAAACTTAATTGAATGCGATATTAGATATGCGTCACTTTTATGTATAACTAGCCGAAAGCACCCGGCGTTGCCCGGGTTCTTTTTGAATGAATTTACTACTATAATTCAGCTTTTACTCGCGGCCGTAAAGATTGACTACTATAATTCAGCTCACCGTTTAATTGCGAAATGGGCCCAGCCCGGCCGAAGCGGCCTCGACCGGCCTCGCCAATAACCTTCCCGGGGCCCGTCCCGACATTTTTAGTTCTTTTTGAATGAATTTACTACTATAATTCAGCTTTTACTCATGGCTGTAGAAGATTGACTACCGTAGATTTCTACGTAGGCCGTAGAAGATTGAATCGTAGAAGATTGACTATAATTCAGCTCAGCTTTTAATTGCGAAATGCGCCCAGCCCGGCCGAAGCGGCCTCGACCGGCCTCGCCACCTAGCCTATAACCTTCCCAAGGCCCGTCCCGACATTTTTAGTTCTTTTTGAATGAATTTACTACTATAATTCAGCTTTTACTCGCAGCCGTAGAAGATTGACTACTATAATTTAGCTCAGCTTTTAATTGCAAAATGGGCCCAGCCGAGCCGAAGCAGCCTCGACCGGCCTCGCCACCTAGCCTATAACCTTCCCAAGGCCCGTCCCGACATTTTTAGTTCTTTTTGAATGAATTTACTACAATAATTCAACTTTTACTCGCGACCGTAGAAGATTGACTACTATAATTTAGCTCAGCTTTTAATTGCGAAATGGGCCCAGCCCGGCCAAGGTGGGCCTCGACCGGCCTCCCCACCTAGCCTATAACCTTCCCGGGGCCCGTCTCGACATTTTTTGTTTTAGAGGTTTCCTCCTATCTTTCACCGTTCAGGAGATTAGCGCGTGCAGACAAACAAACAAACAAACAAACAAACAAAAACTTTCTTTTATATATATAGATTAAAGCCTGGTGTTGGCTTAATGGTTACGGTGGCTGGCTTAAGATCTCCGGGTCTTGAGTTTGAGCCCCTGTTGTGCCTTTAAATAACACCAGGACGGTTGACTCAGCCTGTCGTCCTTCTGAGGTCGGCAAAATCCCAGCTTACTGGAAATGGGGCACTGCATCAACCTTGTAGTTCGCCTACAGGACAACAGGAAAGGGCTCAAGGTTTAGAGTGCAAACCCCACCTGTACGGCGTGAGGATGTTGAGAGGAGGCGGCTTGTCAGTGGTATTGTACGTGTCCAGAAGCGGGTTCGGGACAGAGTTGCGGGCCACGACTTGCTGGTCCTGGCATGCAGAACTGCGAAACGCCTTGCGTAAGTTGATGTCTTGCAAAGAAACTAAGGGATAAAGGGTTAAAGAAAACTGAAAAACCTTCACAAAAGAACCACTGTGGCGGACACAAAAGCCCACTGGCGTGGTGACATCATTCCACGCACCAAGTGGGCGGTGGCCACGCCCGAGGGGTAGGCGTGGCCTCATGATATACCCCGGGCGACCAGCCCGGAGGAGTACAGTGTTACAGTGTAGTCTTACAATAAAGACGTTTATATGTTACCGCTTGTCCGCTTCCTCCTTGCTCACAAGCAGCGCGCGTAACGCCGCGCTTTACTGGTGACCCTCGACGTTGGATCTGCCGGAGCGATCCTTCCACACGCGACGCCATCGCCATGGCCGCCTTCGTCAAACTTCCGGAATTTTGGGAGGCTCAGGCCGAAGTCTGGTTCGTCCAGGCCGAAGCCCAATTTCAGCTTCGGCACCTCACCGGCGATGACACGCGCTACTGCCACGTCGTCGCCTCCCTCGGGCCCGGCACGGCCGCTCGAGTTGTGTCCGTCCTTCGCCACCCACCGGACGGCCACAAGTACGAGGCACTCAAGCGGCTACTCCTAGCCACGTTCAGCCTCACGGACGACGCACGGGCCGATCGCCTCCTGGATCTCCCCGAGCTCGGTGAGACGCACCCGTCGGTCCGAATGGACCATATGCTGTCACTGTTGGGCGACGAAGCCCCCGGTTCGCTATTCCGGGCGCTTTTCCGTCGCCAACTTCCAGCGCAGGTTCGCCTCGCGTTGGCCGGGACCGGGCTAACGGAACCCCGAGCATTGGCGGCCGAGGCGGACAAGTACTTCGCCGCTTCGGACACGCGGGCGAGCGTTGGCGTGGCCGTCACGGCCTTCGACGCTGCTGTTCCACAGCATCATCTTCTACAGCACGCTGAGTTTCAGCAGCATGCTGATACGCACCTCGTGAACGCCGCCACGCCCCGCCCACCACCGCGGCGAAAACCGCCACCGCGGGGAAACCCGTCGACTCCACCGGCCTGGCGGAGCCAGCCGCGCTCCTCCAGCTCCACCACCTGGTGCTGGTTCCACGCCAAGTTCGGCCACGAAGCTCGGCGGTGTCATCCGCCGTGCTCCTTCAACGGGTCGGGAAACGCCCGGGCCGGCGCTCAATTGTGGCGATGAGCGCCGGCCGTTCGAGCAGCCTGCTGTTCATAACGGACACCTTCTCCGGGCGCCGTTACCTGTGCGACACGGGAGCACAGGTGAGTGTCATTCCCGCCGGCACGTCAGACAAGCACGCCGCGGGTGGGGGCCCCGCGCTGCTTGCCGCGAACGGGACGCCCATCCGTACGTACGGAAAACGCTGCCTCTCTCTGCGGTTTGGAGGGCAGGTTTTCCGATGGACGTTCGTCACCGCCGACGTGCCCATGGCACTGCTTGGCGCGGACTTCCTGTGCGCTAATGGGCTCCTGGTCGACGTCAAGCGCAGACGGCTTGTCCAGGCCGAGACGTTCAGCTCGCTCGCATGTGCGTTGCCCAGCTCAACGAGCGGCTTGCCAAGCGGCTTGCCGAACGATTCGGTTCCGGCCACGTTGGTCTGTACGCTTCCGGCAGCGGACGCATTCACCCGCCTCCTCGCCGGCTTCCCGGCCCTCACGCGGCCCACCTTCTCGGCGGGGGCCGTCAAGCACGGGGTGGCCCATCACATCCCCACCGTCGGGCCACCGGTCTACGCCCGGGCACGCCGCCTCGAGCCGACGAAGCTGGCGGTGGCAAAAGCGGAGTTCGCTACCCTGGAGCGACTCGGCATCGTTCGGCGCTCAGAGAGCGCTTGGGCGTCGCCGCTGCACATCGTGCCGAAGCCCGGCGGGGGATGGCGACCGTGCGGGGACTATCGCCGTCTCAATGACGCCACGACTCCCGACCGCTACCCCGTCCCCCACATTCAGGACTTTTCCGCCCGTTTGGCGGGCAGGTCCTTCTTCTCGAAGGTGGACCTCATACGCGGCTACCATCAGGTCCCCGTCAGGCCGGAGGACGTCCCGAAGACGGCGGTCATCACGCCATTCGGACTCTTCGAGTTCCTGCGCATGCCCTTCGGTCTGAAGAATGCGGCTCAGGCGTTCCAGCGACTGATGGACAGCGTCCTGCGCGACTTGGATTTTGTCTACGTCTACCTGGACGATATCCTCGTCGCCAGCGCGTCCCGCGAAGAGCACCTACGCCACCTCCGCACGCTCTTCGAACGCCTGGGCCAGCATGGCCTGATTGTGAACCCCGCAAAGTGCCGGTTCGGCGCCGCCACAATCGATTTTCTGGGGCACCGTGTCACCAGGCACGGAGCCGTCCCCCTGCCGGCCAAGGTGGAGGCGGTGAAGGGGTTTCCGCGCCCCCGCACGATCAGAGGGCTGCAGGAGTTCCTGGGCATGGTGAACTTTTACCATCGGTTCCTGCCCCGTATCGCCCAGCTCCTGCGCCCCCTGCACGAAGCTCTCCGAGGTAAGCCGGGCAAAGGCGACGTTACCTGGACCGAGCAGATGGACACGGCGTTCACGGGCGCGAAGCTCGCCTTGGCTAACGCCACCATGCTCGCGCACCCGGCGCCCGATGCACCGATCGCCCTCACCACCGATGCCTCGGACTACGCGGTGGGCGCGGTGCACGAGCAATGGGTGCGTGGAGCTTGGCAACCGCTGGCGTTCTTTAGCCGGCAGCTTCGCCCGCCCGAACGCCGTTACAGTACCTTCGACCGCGAGTTGCTCGGACTTCACTTGGCGGTCAGGCACTTCCGCCATCTGCTCGAGGGCCGGGCGTTCACTGCCTTCGTCGACCACAAGCCGCTGATCTTCGCGATGGGCAAGGTCACCGAGCCGTGGTCGGCCCGGCAGCAGCGTCACCTCTCGGCCGTGTCCGAGTACACGACGGACATCCAGCACGTCGCGGGGAAGGACAACCCGGTGGCGGATTGCCTTTCCCGGGCCGTCGCCCACGCAGTCCACCTCGGCATCGACTATGCCCGGATGGCAGCGGACCAGGCCGCTGACCCCGACGTCCAGGCCTTGCGGACCGCCGTCACGGGCCTCCGCGTCACCGAGGTGCCGTTCGGCGGCGCGGGCGCGGCCCTCTTGTGCGACGTCTCCCTCGGGCGTCCCCGCCCCATTGTGCCCGCGGGCTGGCAGCGCCAGGTGTTTGACGCCATCCACGGCCTGTCCCACCCGGGCGCGAGGGCCTCCCAAAGGCTGATCGCCGACAAGTTCGTCTGGCATGGCCTCCGGAAGGCCGTCCGCGGCTGGGCCAGGACATGCCTCGCGTGCCAGCGCGCCAAGGTGCACCGGCACACCCAGGCCCCGTTGGCCCCGTTCACGGTGCCGGAACACCGGTTTGACCACGTCCACGTGGACCTGGTGGGACCTCTGCCCCCCTCGCGGGGTTTCACCCACGTCCTCACCATGGTGGACCGCACCACCCGGTGGCCGGAGGCCGTGCCGTTGGCATCCACAACGGCGGCCGATGTCGCGCAGGCTTTCATCGCCACCTGGGTCGCCCGGTTCGGCGCCCCCTCAGACATCTCATCCGACCGCGGCCCCCAGTTCACCTCGGAGCTCTGGGGGGCGGTTGCGCAGGGGCTCGGGGTCCGGCTGCACCGAACCACGGCCTACCACCCCCAGGCTAACGGCCTGTGTGAGCGATTTCACCGCTCATTGAAGGCCGCGCTCCGGGCCACCCTCCGCGACGGCGGCTGGGTCGACAGGCTCCCCTGGGTCCTGCTGGGCCTCCGCACGGCGCCCAAGGAGGACCTGCGCGCATCCGCGGCGGAGTTGGTCTTCGGGCAACCGCTGCGGGTGCCGGGCGAGTTCCTCCCCGACTCCACGGCACCATGGTCCGCGGCACAGCAGCGCTCCGCTCTGCAAGAGACCGCCCAGAGGTTCGCCCCGGTGCCAACGGCATGCCACGGGCACCCACCGACGCACGTCGCCCCGGAGCTTCGCACGGCGGAGTACGTCTTCGTCCGCCACGATGCCCATCGGACACCACTGCGGCCCCCGTACGACGGGCCTTTCCGCGTGCTGGAGACCGGGGCGAAGCACTTCACCCTGGACATCGGCGGTACTCCTGACCGCGTTTCGGAAGACCGCCTCAAGCCGGCCCACCTCGATGTGGACCATCCACCGCCAGTGGCCCGACCCCCACGTCGGGGCCGCCCTCCTGCGGGCGGACCCCCGGCACCGCCCAGCCCCGCCGCCACGCCGCCCCCCGGTCCTGCACCCATCCCAGGAGCAGCCAGGGGCATCCCACCTGGCATCCCTGCACCCCGGACGCCGCCGATCGCCAGGGGGCGCTTCGGCCGGGTCATTCGTCTGCCCCGCAAACTGGCCCTCCAGGTGCGCGGGAATTCTGGGGGGGCGCGTGTGGCGGACACAAAAGCCCACTGGCGTGGTGACATCATTCCACGCACCAAGTGGGCGGTGGCCACGCCCGAGGGGTAGGCGTGGCCTCATGATATACCCCGGGCGACCAGCCCGGAGGAGTACAGTGTTACAGTGTAGTCTTACAATAAAGACGTTTATATGTTACCGCTTGTCCGCTTCCTCCTTGCTCACAAGCAGCGCGCGTAACGCCGCGCTTTACCACTACCTATAACGTTATGTTTGCTTCCTTAAAAAAATTCAAGCCATGACCTCAACCACCTTAGCCTGGGACTTACTGTCCACCAGGCCATGGACATGGTCCACCAACGACCAGTACCCATTACAATGTTGTTTATAAATCTGTATTGGTCTTTCACCTCCATGAGCTGTGATGCACATGTGCAAGGTTACAAGGTAGGGGTAGTAAAGGTTACCCTTACCTTCCTCCACAGTCGAATCCAGCTGAGTGACCTTGATAGCGAGGCGGTCGATCCTTTCCTGGAGGGAATTTGCCCGGAGGTACACCCCGCTCGCCTCGTGGAAGAGCTCCCCAAACAAATCCTCTGCATGCCGGCCTGTTGTGGATGAAATACGACCGAGTCCGGTTATAAGGAAACCACTCGAGTTATTGCACGGAAATCAAATAGAACTCTCCATTAAGACCCTTTCATTAAGCACTATTATGGCCAAATAGGAACAGCAGGCCCAAGCATCTATGGTTAAGTGCAGAAAGTTTTTCAAATAAATGTATGGCCATGCCACGGCGGTATGGCCCACCATGCACCGTTGGGCACAGGTAGGTGTCATCTTTAAGGGAAGCGGGAGACAGAATTAAATAATTATTGACACAACAACCAATCCAAGGAACGTATCTGTTAGTTATAGCGAGACTAAATATGTCTATAGTTATAGACGTCTAAATAGCGTGGGCGTAGGGCAGGTATCCCCGATTGGTCAAACAAAAAAGGTGATGTGGTAAAGGGCGTATTGCGGCCCTTGGAGTTGTTTGATGGCCGGACGTGTGGCTCCCTGATTAGCTTAGGTTGTTCACCACTGATCCACTACCATTTATCATTTGGCCAACCTTGTGTGCACATTTCAATACGTTGGTCAAGGCTCATGGTAAAGAAGAAACTTGGAAACCATTTGGGGTCAGAAAAAAGAAGCAGAAGGACTTGAGACTTGGATTGACACTGACAAACAGGGTTTGTGCGGAGTAAAACGCAGGACAATCAGAGGCAGGATTTGATGAGTGTTGGATGGACAACTTGAGAGCCTGTAGGAAAGGGAAAGGAGTGCTGTGCAATTAGATCGGCTACTCTGGAGACAGGAAAAAGGCAGAGCGTTGGTGGAGATGGAAAGGGACGTATGACAGGATCAGAGAATTGGGCGGCAATGGGCGTCCCGGTGGGAATTTTGGAAAAATTAACATCATGAAAAACAAACACGAGTAACCAAGATGTACGAACGTATTCAGCCTGTCTGCAAATCCAACTTCATCTATTACTCAAAGCAGGTGTGTCTATGTGTTTGGCTGTTATCTCCATATGCGGGTTTCAGGAGATGGAACGGAGTCCTCCCAGGTCTCGAAGCATGCACCTCCATTTCAGTAAGGGATTCATGGACCAGTTTGTGAAGTTTTCTTATTCTCAGAGTTTTGTTAGGAGGGCCCTTTTCAGGATTGTCACCGAGCCCCGGACAGCTTACAACTGCAGTTTGTTTGTAGTAATATTCCCCGGGATGGTTTTTTAAGATCTCTGTGAGGTTCTTCTTTATCATTCCCGTTGCTCCAATTAATCACCGGTACAATTTCGGCACTCTTCTTTTTCCAGGAAGTTTGTGTGTATGCGTTCTACAGTTTTCTCGACTGCACCACATCTGCAGCTCATAGGGTAATTTGTACCGATTGGTCCGCAAAATCAAGTGCATGATAGATGGATCACGTTATTTAGGCGAAATTTGTAAATCGCGGTGAAAAGTTGGTGATTCAACCAAGTTTTGCATAGTTTTAAAAACCATGCTGATCGAAGTGCTTTTATATCGGTTTATATCTTGTTGATCCAAAGCACAAATACTTCCTCCTTTGTCTTCACGGTCATCACAGTACATGACAATTTTATCAATTTCTGGCAAAATGGAATGCATTTTGTGGTCCCGTGAGCTGTTGCAAAATATGAACCACCTTTAGAACCACCTTTAGAGGCCATTTCCCCCCCCCCCCCCCCCCCCCACAGAGCAGGGGTTGGCCTTTTTCAGGCACCGTGGTCCTCTTTTTTGAAGAAATGTTTTATGGCCGGATGCCCTTCCTGCCAGCAACCCTGTTAGTTGCCTCCTGCGACACACAGGGAATTACCAGTGAACTGGTACTCAATTTGCCGACCTCGGAAGGATGACAGGCTGAGTCAACCCCCCTGGCGTTAATTCAGCGATCGACCGGGATTCAAACCCAGGATCCTAGGATCCCAAGCCGGCACCCTAACCGCTAAGCCAACACCAGGCTGCCGTTGCAAAATATGCACACGTGTGTATAAGAAACAGGCATGGGACCTCTCGTCCTTACTCAGGCTGCTGAGCTGGCGGATTATTCCAGCAAGCGTGTGGTTGGTAACACATTCCAGCTCACTGGGCAGGCTGGGTGGCAGTGGCCTACGGCACAGGAAGCGTGGTTCTATGTTGCGCTTGATGAGAGGCATGGTGGCTCGTCACGTAGGCCCTGGAAAGAGGTCACAACACATTGTATGTTTTAGCACCGAGCAACGGGCAATCATATTGGAGATTATCTCAAGAAATATTTACAAAATTCCACAACTCGCATCCTTAGAGTTAGTCCACAGTCGCACATTGTCCCCTGTCCTACCATGCTCATTGGCTGTATACAATGGGAGTACAGCACTGATTTTTAAACGCGAGTGCTCTCAGAAAAGACAGTCAGCTTAGCCTCCGATATGAACCAGTTCTGGGTATGTAGCTGTGTAATTAGTTGTTACAGGTTATGAGTTTCCACTTTCCATTAAACCAATCAAACAATTCCTACTACAGAATGAAAACCTAGTCGAGTTGGTGAAGGCCAGCGTCGGCGGGGAGGTAGAACGATGGATGAAATCACAGGGACGTTGAGGTATGCTAGCCGCCGTGAGAAGCAAAAAGCTGATGTTTCTGGCGTTAATCCTTCGTTGGAGCAAAAGAGGTTTGGGCATTTTCCCTTCATTGGAGAAAAAGAGGTTTGGGCATTATCCCTTCGTTGGAGCAAAAGAGGTTTGGGCATTTTCCCTTCGTTGGAGAAAAAGAGGTTGGGCATTTTCACTTCGTTGGAGATGGAGGTTTGGGCATTATCACTTCATTGGAGAAAAAGAGGTTTGGGCATTTTCACTTCGTTGGAGAAAAAGAGGTTTGGGCATTATCCCTTCGTTGGAGAAAAAGAGGTTTGGGCATTTTCACTTCGTTGGCGAAAAAGAGGTTTGGGCATTATCCCTTCATTGGAGAAAAAGAGGTTGGGCATTTTCACTTCGTTGGAGATGGAGGTTTGGGCATTATCACTTCATTGGAGAAAAAGAGGTTTGGGCATTTTCACTTCGTTGGAGAAAAAGAGGTTTGGGCATTATCCCTTCGTTGGAGAAAAAGAGGTTTGGGCATTTTCACTTCGTTGGCGAAAAAGAGGTTTGGGCATTATCCCTTCATTGGAGAAAAAGAGGTTTGGGCATTTTCACTTCGTTGGAGAAAAACAGGTTTGGGCATTATGTCTTCGTTGGAGAAAAAGAGGTTTGGGCATTATCCCTCCGTTGGAGCAAAAGAGGTTTGGGCATTATCCCTTCGTTGGAGAAAAAGAGGTTTGGGCATTATCCCTTCGTTGGAGAAAAAGAGGTTTGGGCATTATCCCTTCGTTGGAGAAAAAGAGATTTGGGCATTATCCCTTCGTTGGAGCAAAAGAGGTTTGGGCATTTTCCCTTCGTTGGAGCAAAAGAGGTTTGGGCATTTTCCCTTCGTTGGAGCAAAAGAGGTTTGGGCATTTTCCATTCGTTGGAGCAAAAGAGGTTTGGGAATTTTCCTTTCGTTGGAGCAAAAGAGGTTTTGGGCATTATCCCTTCGTTGGAGAAAAAGAGGTTTGGGCATTATCCCTTCGTTGGAGAAAAAGAGGTTTGGGCATTATCCCTTCGTTGGAGCAAAAGAGGTTTGGGCATTTTCCCTTCGTTGGAGCAAAAGAGGTTTTGGCATTTTCCCTTCGTTGGAGCAAAAGAGGTTTGGGCATTTTCCATTCGTTGGAGCAAAAGAGGTTTGGGAATTTTCCTTTCATTGGAGCAAAAGAGGTTTGGGAATTTTCCCTTCGTTGGAGCAAAAGAGGTTTGGGCATTATCCCTTCGTTGGAGAAAAAGAGGTTTTGGGCATTATCCCTTCGTTGGAGCAAAAGAGGTTTGGGCATTATCCCTTCGTTGGAGCAAAAGAGGTTTGGGCATTATCCCTTCGTTGGAGCAAAAGAGGTTTGGGCATTATCCCTTCATTGGAGAAAGAGGTTTGGGCATTATCCCTTCGTTGGAGCAAAAGAGGTTTGGGCATTATCCCTTCGTTGGAGCAAAAGAGGTTTGGGCATTATCCCTTCATTGGAGAAAGAGGTTTGGGCATTATCCCTTCGTTGGAGCAAAAGAGGTTTGGGCATTATCCCTTCGTTGGAGCAAAAGAGGTTTGGGCATTATCCCTTCGTTGGAGAAAAAGAGGTTTGGGCATTATCCCTTCGTTGGAGCAAAAGAGGTTTGGGCATTATCCCTTCGGTGGAGAAAGAGGTTTGGGAATTTTCCCTTCATTGGAGCAAAAGAGGTTTGGGCATTTTCCCTTCGTTGGAGATGAAGAGGTTTGGGCATTATCACTTCATTGGAGAAAAAGAGGTTTGGGAATTTTCACTTCGTTGGAGAAAAAGAGGTTTGGGCATTATCCCTTCGTTGGCGAAAAAGAGGTTTGGGCATTATTCCTTCGTTGGAGAAAAAGAGGTTTGAGCATTATCCCTTCGTTGGAGAAAAAGAGGTTTGGGCATTATCCCTTCGTTGGAGAAAAAGAGGTTTGGGCATTATTCCTTCGTTGGAGAAAAAGAGGTTTGGGCATTATCCCTTCGTTGGAGAAAAAGAGGTTTGGGCATTATCCCTTCGTTGGAGAAAAAGAGGTTTGGGCATTATCACTTCGTTGGAGAAAAAGAGGATTGGGCATTATCCCTTCGTCCCATTTTACTCTGATGAAGGATTAACGCTCAAAATGTGAGATTCTCCTTTATCCCCATGGTGGTTACCATACCTCCATCAACGTTCTGTTGATTTCATTGATAATTCCTTCCATAATTGTTGAACAAAACCCCATCCACACGGGTTCATCACATCCATCCACACGGGTTCATCACATCCATCCACACGGGTTCATCACATCCATCCACACGGGTTCATCACATCCACCCACACGGGTTCATCACATCCATCTACACTGGTTCATCACATCCATCCACACGGGTTCATCACATCCATCCACACGGGTTCATCACATCCATCCACACGGGTTCATCACATCCATCCACACGGGTTCATCGGTCATCACATCCACACAGGTTCATCACATCCATCAACACGGGTTCATCACATCCATCCACATGGGTTCATCACATCCATCCACATGGGTTCATCAATCATCACATCCACACGGGTTCATCAGTCATCACATCCACACGGGTTCATCACATACATCCACACGGGTTCATCAGTCATCACATCCACACGGGTTCATCACATCCATACACACGGGTTCATCACATCCTTCCACATGGGTTCATCACATACATCCACACGGGTTCATCAGTCATCACATCCACACGGGTTCATCACATACATCCACACGGGTTCATCAGTCATCACATCCACACGGATTCATCACATACATCCACACGGGTTCATCACAAACATCCACACGAGTTCATCAGTCATCACATCCACACACGGGTTCATCACATCCATACACACGGGTTCATCACATCCTTCCACATGGGTTCATCACATACATCCACACGGATTCATCAGTCATCACATCCACACGGATTCATCACATACATCCACACGGGTTCATCACATACATCCACACGGGTTCATCAGTCATCACATCCACACGGGTTCATCACATACATCCACACGGGTTCATCAGTCATCACATCCACACGGATTCATCACATACATCCACACGGGTTCATCACAAACATCCACACGAGTTCATCAGTCATCACATCCACACTGGTTCATCACATACATCCACACTGGTTCATCACATACATCCCCACGGGTTCATCAGTCAGCACATCCACACACGGGTTCATCAGTCATCACATCCACACGTGGGTTCATCAGTCATCACATCCACATGTGGGTTCATCAGTCATCACATCCACACGCGGGTCCATCAGTCATCACATCCATCTACATGCGGGTCCACCAGTCATCACATCCATCCACACACGGTTTCATCAGTCATCACATTCATCCACACACAGTTTCATCAGTCATCACATCCACACGTGGGTTCTTCAGTCATCACATCCACACGCGGGTTCATCAGTCATCACATCCACACGCGGGTTCATCAGTCATCACATCCACACATGGGTTCATCAGTCATCACATCCACACATGGGTTCATCAGTCATCACATATACACGTGGGTTCATCAGTCATCACATCCACACGCGGGTTCATCAGTCATCACATCCACACGTGGGTTCATCAGTCATCACATCCACACGCGGGTTCATCAGTCATCACATCCACATGCGGGTTCATCAGTCATCACATCCACATGCGGGTTCATCAGTCATCACATCCACACACGGGTTCATCGGTCATCATTTCATCCACACGCGGGTTCATCAGTCGTCACATCCACACGTGGGTTCATCAGTCATCACATCCACACGTGGGTTCATCAGTCATCACATCCACATGTGGGTTCATCAGTCATCACATCCACACGCGGGTCCATCAGTCATCACATCCATCTACATGCGGGGTCCATCAGTCATCACATCCATCCACACACGGTTTCATCAGTCATCACATCCACACGTGGGTTCATCAGTCATCACATTCACACGCCGGTTCATCAGTCATCACATCCACACACGGGTTCATCAGTCATCACATCCACACATGGGTTCATCAGTCATCACATCCACACATGGGTTCATCAGTCATCACATCCACACATGGGTTCATCAGTCATCACATCCACACATGGGTTCATCAGTCATCACATCCACACATGGGTTCATCAGTCATCACATCCACACGTGGGTTCATCAGTCATCACATCTACACGTGGGTTCAGCAGTCATCACATCCACACGTGGGTTCATCAGTCATCACATCCACACGTGGGTTCATCAGTCATCACATCCACACGCGGTTTCATCAGTCATCACATCCACACACGGGTTCATCGGTCATCATATACATCCACACGTGGGTTCATCAGTCATCACATCCACACGCGGGTTCATCAGTCATCACATACATCCACACGCGGGTTCATCAGTCATCACATCCACACGCGGGTTCATCATTCAGCACATTTACCTGCGGGTTCATCAGTCATCACATCCACACACGGGTTCATCATTCATCACATCCACACATGGGTTAATCAGTCATCACATCCACACATGGGTTCATCAGTCATCACATCCACACATGGGTTCATCAGTCATCACATCCACACATGGGTTCATCAGTCATCACATCCACACATGGGTTCATCAGTCATCACATCTACACGTGGGTTCAGCAGTCATCACATCCACACGCGGGTTCATCAGTCATCACATCCACACGCGGGTTCATCAGTCATCACATCCACACACGGGTTCATCGGTCATCATATACATCCACACGTGGGTTCATCAGTCATCACATCCACACGCGGGTTCATCAGTCATCACATACATCCACACGCGGGTTCATCAGTCATCACATCCACACGCGGGTTCATCATTCAGCACATTTACCTGCGGGTTCATCATTCATCACATCCACACGCGGGTTCATCATTCATCACATTTACACGCTGGTTCATCATTCATCACATCCACACGCGGGTCCATCAGTCATCACATCGATCGACACGCGGGTACATCAGTCATCAAATACATCGACATGCAGGTACATCAGTCATCACATCCATCGACATGCAGGTACATCAGTCATCACACACATCCACACGCGGGTTCATCAGTCATCACATATATCCACACGTGGGTTCATCAGTCATCACATCAATCGACACGCGTGTGCATCAGTCATCAAATACATCCACACGCGGGTTCATCAGTCATCACATCCATCGACACGCGGGTTCATCAGTCATCACACACATCCACACGCGGGTTCATCAGTCATCACACACATCCACACGCGGGTTCATCAGTCATCACACACATCCACACGCAGGTACATCAGTCATCACACACATCCACACGCGAGTCCATCAGTTATCACACACATCCACACGCGAGTCAATCAGTTATCACACACATCCACACGCGGGTTCATCATTCATGACACCCATCTACACGTGGGTCCATCAATCATCACACATCCACACGCGGGTCCATCAGTCATCACACACATCCACACGCGGGTCCATCAGTTATCACACACATCCACACGCGGGTTCATCATTCATGACACCCATCTACACGTGGGTCCATCAATCATCACACATCCACACGCGGGTCCATCAGTCATCACACACATCCACACGCGGGTCCATCAGTCATCACACACATCCACACACGGGTCCATCAGTCATCACACACATCCACACACATTCATACAAGCACAAGACTCACAGATTCAATAAAAAATATCTCGACACACAGTTAGGGACAGAAGCCTTATTCACTTAAATCATAATGGACACCTGACTTTTATTTAAATTTTTTTTACCTCCGCCACCGCGTGTGGATGGAGGTCTTATGTTTTCACCCCCTGTCTGTCTGTCTCTGTCTGTCTGTTTGTGAACAGGATATTTCAAAAAGTTGTGGACGGATTCGGACGAAATTTGGTGGAGAGGTTTGGTATGTGATGAGGACAAAATATTTCGATTTTGGTGAAGATCCGGATCTGGACCTAAGAATTTGGAGTTTTAAAAATTATTCTTCACCATTTAAGTGATTGGGGCCAAAAACGGTATAGGACCAGGTGAAGGTATACACCATTTTATACAATCCCCGTCATGAGACTTCCACAAAACAACTGAAACCCCTTCATTGCCGAAAAGACCGTGAAGGAAGAGGAAGAGCCGCGGGTGCATGGCAAATTTTCACAGGGAAATAAATAATCAATACAGTGAAGAGGAAGAGGAAACAATGGATTACCGCAACAGGCAATTGCGGATGACCGCAAAACCGCGATAAAGCCACGCCCACGTTCCAAAAAATCTCGCCACGTGACTTCATTAATTAGTCGAGATCCGCCATTTTAACCCCGCGCTTTCAGCATTCCCCACGCTAACAGCGACACAGCGTACAATTCCTCCACAGAGTGGAGTATAATTATTACCCCGAACGCACCCGACATCATCGCATCAGAACAACCCGCTGTCATTACAAATTCGACTTTTGCTTTATGGGGTCTTTCGGTCCATATTGTATAACTTTACAGCTATTTTACAGTTTACAGTACACTGCCCTTCAGAACTCACAAACAGCGTTCGTTGATTGAGCGTGGTATAAAACCATGACGGTGTTGTTTGCGAAGGCGTCTTAGGAATTTCTTTTCACCGGATTTGAATTTTATTTTACTTCATTCTCACCTCATTCTTCAACCATCTTACTCACACCATTCGCTGCTCACTCTTCACCATTAACTGCTAAACTCACTCAACCACCATTCATTGCTCACTCTGCCTTCAAATCACGTCAGAGTTCATTCAAATCACTTGCCACGAAATCAACAGAGAACAGAAGTCTTCATTCAAACCACTCACACGGGTCACTCTTCAATGTTACGCCATGTGTTCTACCAGGTCCCACGATCACATCTTCCTCTCATTTATTTGCTGACTCTTCACTCAGTTCTTCATTCATATTGCGCGCGCAGATCATTCCTCACCATGGACTCTGCACGCCCGTTAACGTCAACTTTGAATGAATGAATGAATGACCTCTTCTTATGTCAGTCATTCATTCATTCCGTCATGCCCTGTCATCATCATCATCAACACCACATTCATCCAATGTATCAGTTTATCGACTTCATTTGGATTTGGCGAAGACTGGAACTCGGGGATAAATAATCAGCACATTCATTTTATTATTCATTTGTTGTTTTTGTTTAAACTTTCAAAAAAGTCCTCCTTTTTTTTTTCGACACGATCTCCTCACCACAGCTTTTGTTACAGCTCACTCCCTCACTACATCACCACAGCTCACTACATCCACACCGTTCACTACATCCACACAGCTCACTACATCACCACCGTTCACTACATCACCACAGCTCACTACATCACCACAGCTCACTCCCTCACCACAGCTCACTCCCTCACCACAGCTCACTACATCACCACCGTTCACTACATCACCACAGCTCACTCCATCACCACAGCTCACTACATCACCACAGCTCACTACATCACAACTCACTAACTCACCACAGCTCACTCCATCACCACCGTTCACTACATCACCACAGCTCACTACATCCACACAGCTCACTACATCCACACAGCTCACTACATCACCACCGTTCACTACATCCACACAGCTCACTACATCACCACCGTTCACTACATCACCACAGTTCACTACATCACCACAGTTCACTACATCACCACAGCTCACGACATCACCACAGTTCACTACATCACCACAGTTCACTACATCACCACAGCTCACTACATCACCACAGCTTTTGTTACAACTCACTCCATCACCACAGCTCTCACTCACCACAGCTCACTCCATCACCACAGCTCACTCCATCACCACAGCTCACTCCATCACCACAGCTCACTCACTCACCACAACTCACTCACTCACCACAGCTCACTACATCACCACAGCTCACTCACTCACCACAGCTCACTCACTCACCACAGCTCACTCACTTACCACAGCTCACTCACTCACCATAGCTCACTCCATCACCACAGCTCACTCCATCACCACAGCTCACTCCATCACCACAGCTCACTCCATCACCACAGTTCACTCCCTCACCACAGCTCACTCCCTCACCACAGCTCACTCCCTCACCACAGCTCACTCCCTCACCACAGCTCACTCCCTCACCACAGCTCACTACATCACCACAGCTCACTACATCACCACAGCTCACTCCATCACCACAGCTCACTCCATCACCATATCTCTCTCCCTCACCACAGGCACAGCTTTCTTTATACTATAGCTCGGTCTCCTCTCACATCTCACCCTCCCAAATGAATATGATCTGACACGTTCTCCCGCCATCACCCACACGCGTCTCCCGCGGTCACGAAACCACGCAGGTAAACAACCAACCAACCATCACTCACTCACCTTATCGATACCTCGACATGTATTTCAATTCCTCACAGACGTCCTGCTTTTTATCGGCTCTCCTCTTTTTCATGCTCATCCCTACGATCCGGCGATTTAGACAAAGGTTGCTACCATTTCCCGAGCAGGGTGCAACGTATTGACCGAGGATGCGGTGTCTTCGCACCAAGTGTTTGTGCAGCATTTTTGTTTTTAACTAAACCGATAATTATATTCATAGCTCTCATTTCCTTCATTGATTTTTATTGAGTTCGAAATAATCTCGAAGGGATACAAACCATTTTCCGGCCATTTTCCCCACCCTGCTCCGTCTGCAGCAAACGTGGAACGGTCCGCGCGCGGTCATTCTTCGGACAAACCCACGTGGTGAGGGGGAGGAGTCACGGTGAGACGACCCGTTTTGCGAGATGTTTCGCCGCGTTCCTTTGCTCGTATCACGTCCATTGAACGGTCACGTGGTCGACTGCCCAACCGTATTGCCTTCAATTTGTATTCTGAAAGCGTCAATGTATATATATATATATATTGGAAAGTCGTGTAATGCTTGTGCTGAGCCCACTGGTGATGAACCTGCTCAGGGGCGGATCCAGGAATTTCAAGACGGGGGGGGGGTGCATGAGACAAAAGCGCTGGGGAGGGAGGGGGTGGGTTAAGGGGTGTCTGGGGGCCCTCCCACGGGAAAGGGTGTGTGGTGTGTGTGTGTGTGGACGGTGTGGTGTGTGTGTGTGGGGTGTGCATGCGTGCGGCATGTTTTTTGTGTAGTTCTCGCGAAATGATCGTTATGATCTCCTGAGTTAATTAGGCTCATTAACTACAAAGAATCCAGAAGAATTCCCATGTTTCTAAACGCACGCCATGTTAAGGTGTATAGTGTGGTGCTGTGCACACACGACTCGATTGCCAGAGAGGTCGGCCACAACGCGTTGATACAACAAGTCTTTATTCAGAGCTCGCACTTCAGCACTGGGCGGGCTCGAGCTTAGAGCCCGCATATATCTCCCGAGGCCACGCCTTGCCCCCGGGCGTGGCCGATCGGCTGAAAGGCGGGGCATGCATTTCAGTTCCCCGCCTGGACGCTCGCGCCACCCACTGGTGCGCGAAATTATTGACCCTTGTGCCCGCCACACGCGCCCCACCAGAATTCCCGCGCACCTGAAGGGTGACCTTGCGGGGAAGCCGGATGACCCGGCCGAAACGCCCCCTGGCGATGCGTGCAGGGCTGGGGGGTAGCGGGGCTGGGGGGTGCCGGGGGTCTGACCGCCGGGGAGCGGCCTCGACGCGGAGTCAGAGCTGCTTGCGGGGGGTGGTCCAGATCGAGGTGGGCCGGCTTGAGGCGGTCCACGGAGATACACTCCGGAGCACCGCCGATGTCCACAGTGAAATGTTTGTCCCCGGTCTCCAGCACGCGGAAAGGCCCGTCGTATGGGGGCCGCAGCGGTGCCCAGTGGGCGTCGTGTCGGATGAAAACGTACTCCGCCGTGCGAAGCTCCGGGGCGACGTTGGAGGGCGGGCAACCGTGGTGTGCCGTGGGCACCGGGGCGAACCTCCTGGCGGCCTCCTGCAGGATGGAGCGTTGTTGCGCCGCGGACCAAGGAGCCGTGGAGTCGGGGATAAACTCGCCTGGCACCCACAGCGGCTGTCCGAAGACCAGCTCCGCCGAGGACACGCGCAGGTCGTCCTTGGGCGCCGTCCTGAGGCCCAGCAGGACCCAGGGGAGCCTGTCGGCCCAGCTGCCGTCGTGGAGGCTGGCCCGGAGTGCGGCCTTCATGGAGCAATGAAAGCGCTCGCACAGGCCATTGGCCTGTGGGTGGTAGGCCGTGGTGCGGTGCAGTTTGACGCCGAGCCCTTGCGCCACCACGCCCAAGAGCTCCGAGGTGAACTGGGGGCCGCGATCGGACGAGATGTCCGAGGGGGCACCAAACCGGGCAACCCACGTGGCGATGAAAGCGTGTGCGATGTCAGCCGCAGTCGTCGCCGCCAAGGGCACGGCCTCCGGCCACCGGGTGGTGCAGTCCACCATGGTGAGGAGGTGGGTGAACCCTCGCGAGGGGGGCAGAGGTCCCACCAAGTCGACGTGGACGTGGACGAACCGACGCTCGGGCACCGTAAATGTGGCCAACGGGGCCCGAGTGTGGCGGTGGACCTTTGCGCGCTGGCACGCGAGGCACGTCCTGGCCCAGTCGCGGACGTCCTTCCTGAGGCCATGCCAGACGAACTTCGCCGCGACGAGCTTCTGGGAGGCCGTCGTGCCCGGGTGGGAAAGGCCGTGGATGGCGTCGAAAACCGGGCGCTGCCAGCCAGCGGGCATGATGGGGCGAGGCCGGCCGAGGGAGACGTCGCACAGGAGGGCCGTGCCCGCGACGTCGAACGGCACCTCGGTGATGCAGAGGCCCGTGACGGCGGTCCGCAAGGCCTGGACGCCAGGGTCGGCGTTCTGGTCCTCCGCCATCCGGGCAGAGTCGATCCCGAGGTGGACCGCGTGCGCGACGGACCGGGAAAGGCAATCCGCCACCGGGTTGTCTTTACCCGCGACGTGACGGATGTCCGTCGTGTACTCGGACAGGGCAGAGAGGTGACGTGCTGCCGGGCCGACCATGGCTCGGCGACCTTGGCCATCGCGAACACAAGGGGCTTGCCGTCGCCGAAAGCCGTGAACTGGCGGCCCTCGAGCAGATGGCGGAAGTGTCGGACCACCAGGTGGAGCCCGAGCACCTCGCGGTCGAAGGTGCTGTAGCGGCGTTCGTGCGGGCGGAGCTGCCGGCTAAAAAACGCTGGCGGCTGCCAAGCACCACGCACCCACTGCTCGTGCACCGCGACCACCGCGTAGTCCGACGTGTCGGTGGTGAGGGCGATCGGTGCTTCGGGCGCCGGGTGCGCCAGCATGATGGCGTTGGCTCGGGCCAGCTTTGCGCCCGCAAACGCCGCGGCCATCGGCTCCGACCAGGCGATGTCACCTTTGCCCGGCTTGCCCCGGAGGGCCTCGTGCAGGGGGCGGAGGAGCTGGGCGACGTGGGGCACGAAGCGGTGGTAAAAATTTACCATGCCCAGGAACTCCTGGAGCCCCTTGATCGTGCGGGGGCGCGGGAAACCCCTGACTGCCTCCACCTTGGCCGGTAAAGGGACGGCCCCGTGCCTGGTGATGCGGTGCCCCAAGAAGTCGATGGCGGCGACGCCGAAACGGCACTTTGCGGGGTTGATGATCAGGCCATGCTGGCCCAGGCGTTCGAAAAGCGTGCGGAGGTGGAGCAGGTTCTCCTCCCGGGACGCGCTCACGACTAGGATGTCGTCCAGGTAGACATAGATGAAAGGTAAGTTGCGCAAGACGCTGTCCATGAGCCGTTGGAACACCTGGGCCACATTCTTCAACCCAAAAGGCATCTGCAGGAACTCGAAGAGGCCGAAAGGGGTGATGACGGCCGTCTTTGGGACATCATCCGGTTGTACGGGGACCTGGTGGTAGCCCCGGATGAGGTCCACCTTGGAGAACACGGTCGTGTTTGCCAACCGGGCGGAAAAGTCCTGGATATGCGGGACCGGGTAGCGGTCGGGGGTGGTGGCATCATTGAACCGGCGGTAGTCACCGCACGGCCGCCATCCGCCGCCGGGCTTCGGCACAATGTGCAGAGGAGAGGCCCAAGCGCTGTTGGAGCGCCGTACGATACCCAGCCATTCCAGCGTGGCGAACTCTGCTTTCCCCACGGCGAGCTTCGTGGGGTCGAGTCGGCGTGCCCGGGCATAGACCGGCGGCCCGACCGTGGGGATATGGTGCTCCACCCCGTGTTTGATGGCCACCGCTGAGAAGGTGGGCCGCGTGAGGGCCGGGAAACTGGCGAGGAGGCGGGTAAACTCATCTGCTGCCGGAAGCGTGCAGACTAACCTCGCCGGGACGAACCTTTCAGCAAGCCGCTTGGTAAGCCGCTTGGTGAGCCACTCAGCGAGCTGCTCAACGAGCCGCTCAGCGAACAAGCGAGCAAGCTGAAGGTTTCGGCCTGGACGAGACGTCTGCGCTTAACGTCGACCAACAGCCCATGCGCACATAGGAAGTCCGCGCCGAGCAGGGCCATTGGCACGCTGGCGGTGACGAACGACCATTGAAAGCGCTGCCCTCCGAACCGCAGTGAGAGGCAACGCTTCCCGAATGTGCGGATGGGTGTACCATTGGCGGCAAGCAAAGCGGGGCCCCGGCCTGCGGCTTGCTTGTCAGACGCGGAGGCAGGGAGGGCGATTACCTGCGCTCCCGTGTCGCAAAGAAAACGGTGCCCGGACAAGGTGTCCGTGATGAACAGGAGGCTGCCGGAATGGCCGACGCTCAGGGCCGCAAGTGAGCGCCGGCCCGGTCGTTTCCCGACCCGTCAAAAGAACACGGCGGGCGGCACGTTTTAGCCTTGCGGCCGAACCTGGCATGGTAGTAACACCAGGTTTGCGGCGGTGGCGGCCGCGTCGGCCGTGCCGGCGGCGGTGGTGGTGGCGGCGGTAGTGGGCGGGGCGCAGCAGCAGCCACGAGGGAAGCCGGGGGCGCTGTAGCTTCTGCACCGGGATCCACTACGGCAGCACCGTAAACCGACCGCGTGTCGCAGGCCGCGAAAAACTTGTCGGCCTCTCCGGCCAGGGCGCGGGGTTCCGTGATGTTGGAACCGGCCAGCACGAGGCGCACCTGTATCGGTAGCTGGCGGAGGAAAAGTGCGTGGAACAAGAAATGCGGGCGCTGGTCTCCAAGCAGGGACAGCATGAAATCCATCTGGACGGATGGTCGTGTGTCGCCGAGGGCGGGAAGGTCCTGGAGGCGGTCGGCACGTTTGACCTCGTGAGCCTGAACGTGGCGAGGAGGAGACGTTTGAGCGCCTCGTACTTGTGGTTGCCCGGCGTGCGCCGAAGGATGGACACGACGCGGGCGGCAGTGCCGGGCCCGAGGGCAGCGACCACGTGGTAATTCCGGGTCTCGTCCGCCGTGATGCCCCGGAGTTGGAATTGAGCTTCGGCTTGCATAAACCAAACGTCGGCTTGCGCTTCCCAAAACTCCGGGACTTTGATTGCGACGGCGTTGATAGCCATGGCGCGTTCGGGGGTCAGCAACGGCTGAACCAATCGGGGTCACCAGTGTGGTGCTGTGCACACACGACTCGATTGCCAGAGAGGTAGGCCACAACGCGTGGATACAAACAAGAGTCTTTATTACAATCTCGCATATCAGCACTGGGCGGGCTCGAGCTTAGAGCCCGCATATATGTCCCGAGGCCACGCCTTGCCCCCGGGCGTGGCCGATCGGCCGAAAGGCGGGGCATGCATTTCAGTTCCCCGCCTAGACGCTCGCGCCACCCACTGGTGCGCGGAATTATTGACCCTTGTGCCCGCCACAATAGAGTAGTTTAATAGGTGCTGGTCAAAGCCCGGCCCCACCATGCGCCTCGGTTGTGAAGCTCAAGGTAGGGGGTTCTCCCCACAAAAGAGATCAGATTGGACAGCGGAATGTGAATTATTTTATTAATCGTAAATTATGTTATTTTGGAATAGACGACGCTTGTGTTTCTGAATGAAAATGTCACACACATCATGTAGGGATATGTTCATGAGGGCCAGAGATCCCATCCGACTTTCTCCCATGGAATCTTAGGTAGGTCTTCAGACGACGCAGGGAAGAAAATGAGCGTTCGGCCTCACAGGAGCCCACAGGGAGGGTGTATCCAATATGGAGTAGGACTTTGATGGATGGAAATTCGTCTCCATCTACTGCGTAGAAACAATCCATGAATGTACTTGGAAGCGTGTTGTTGGGCTTCCTTCTCCAAAACATCTGCCAGTCTCTAAGCTCATTTATCAGTCCTGCGGGATGTTCCATGTCGTTTTTCCAACGCAATAGCTTCTGATGTTGGGCTGGAATGTCGCAGGTATCGGCGATTATTGCGGATGGCATCAGCATAAACAGATCACTACCTTCCCGATTTTCAGCACAGAATCGGGTGTCCATTTCCTGGCTGAGGTGGTCGAGAAATGGAATGGACATGTTTCTGAGGTAGAAGAGCAGGAGAGTATTGGCGGCAGAGTTTGGACGATGGATTTGTGGTTTTACAACTCTCGGCATTGTGACATCACCTCCTACAGATTATATCATGGCCTTGGCGTGATCGAACCAAAGAGAGAATTCAGTTTCATCATTTGACCGTAGTTGAGTGAGCGCGTCCTTCTTGTCGTCAATCATGGAGTATGCCTCCAGCACATCCATGCCGTTGCGTTGCAAAGGGGAGGTGGGGGGGGGGGGTGCGCACCCCCTGCACCCACCTCCCCCTTGGATCCGCCCCTGCTGCTGTCACTTTTGAAAATGTTAATCCTGAACATGATGACGCTGAATCCTTGTCAGCAGAAAATAGCGAATCTGTCCCAGTCACTGCTCCCAGTCAATCACCTGGTGAAGCTGGAATCGTAGAAATCAATGTTTTGCAAGAGACTCCTATTGTGCTAGATACCGCCACACCATCTGAGGTTGTTGCAGTCGGGTGAAGCAACATCGCTGCATCTGCTGATGCTGTTTCTGTTTCACCAAATCCACAGATTGTTGCTGTTATTCCACAAAGCAATGTTCCCACGGTGGGAGAGCACACAGATGTTACAACTAGTGCAGATCCGTGTGTCGATATTGATGACAGTATCGACATGCAGGACTATACAAGCTTGTGTGATTCGGAAATTAAAACTGACTGATGAATTTGACCTGGAGGAAGCAAACAGCTAGGTGGAAGCAGTGGAGAAGCTTACCAGTCTAGGTCCTACTTCCCCTGAACAAATAAGACTTTTCTTGCAAAATACGTACAGGAAACGCATTGTAAACCTAACAGAATACTTTCCAGATTTACCGTCCTTCCTTGAGTGTGCTCAGGCTGTTGTACGCAGGCCTGACTCATTCAACTTTCGTCAGACACATTGTCACCGTTTAAGAAAATTGATCGCCAAGGCGAAAAAGACTCTAAGTTAACTCATGGTAAGTTTCAAGATTGGAACAGTAAATGTCAATGGTGGTGGAAGTTCACTCCGCCAGATCCAGACCAAGCAGCTGATAAACGCAAACGGTCTCGACATAGCTTTGTTGCAGGAGACCCATGCCGTCAGATCTGTTCAGGCCCAGTGGCGACTCATTATGGATAAGGAGTGTTTCTTTAGTAACAGCTCCTCGTCTAAGGCAGGAATCATGTTTGTCTTAGGGAAACATTTCCAACCATCCTCGCTTCAATTTACGAATATCATTGATGGCCATCTTGCCTCTGTGACCTTCTATCTCAATCAGGTCAAGTTTACAATCCTTAATGTGTATGCTCCAAGCAAAAATGGTGAGCGGATCTCCTTCTTTGCTGAACTGAGAAAGTTCCTCCAAACACTGGATCTGCAGACTCGTCTAATTATTGGTGGCGACTTTAACTGTATTGTCGATGCCTCATGCGACCGAAACGGGCCGGAACCTCAACCATGTACCGCAAAACTCTTTGCGAACATCATTGCGAAATATAATCTCCATGATGTCTGGCGCTTGCAGCACCCTTCTGAACAATCCTACACATGGTGTCGCTGTTCAAACAACCACATCTCACTTGCGAGGCTTGATCGCATTTATGTAAATTCTCACCTGTTACATGGAGTTTGCAAATCTGATATCGTGCCTTCCGGTTTCTCCGATCACTCCCTAGCTCGAGCATTCGTCCAACTCTCTAAACCGTGTCCAGGGAGTTCTCACTGGAAATTCAACAATAGTTTAATAGAAGACCTCAATTTCATTCAGGCTTTTGAATCTTTCTGGACATATCGCTTGGAACGGAAGTTAAGCTGCTCTGTTAACCCACTGGTGTGGTGGGATTTAGTAAAAGCCCAAATCAAAGGTTTCTGCCAACAATACCAGAGCTTCTCAAAAAGGGCTGATTAAGAAGTGAATTTTTTTTTGCAATCGGAGATTTTACATCTCCAGAGGGTCACAGGACAAAACTAGAACGCCACTCAGTAGAGCGCATACTCCCGTCGTGGGTTTAGTTGGAATAATACGTTTTGTTTAACATCCCCTCTCCCCAAAACAATAAATGAAAAAGAAAGTAGGCCCTAACTGTCAGATAATTTATTTTGATATATCTCGGAATTGGAGGAGAAAAACATCATTTAAGAATGAGAGTAAAAGCTTTAATGCAGTAAAACAGGAAAACTCTTTCCCAAAAAAATTCCCCAAAAAAAATCCTGGATCCGGAATAATATCCTGAGCTTCACTAAAAACTAATCAATTCTTCCTTATCCCAAGGGCAATCATCCCACCAACTTTCATCCAAATCCGTTCAGAAGTTTTCCAGATATCTTGTTCACGAACACACGAACATACGAACACACACACACACACACACACACACACACACACACACACACGGACGGACACGATCGAATGCATAACTCCCTGGCGGGAGTAATAAACCTGAAAATCGCAGAGCCAGAACCAGAATTATTTATTTGGTCTGGGAAGCCCATACGAGGTTTCTTCTTCTTCACCCTCTCACAACCCTGGGTGAATATGCGATCTTTTTAAAAAAAGTTCGAATTTTGCCAAATCTGTTTTATTCGTTTGTTAATATACCTCAGCCATTGACAAATCTGGAATTATAATTTTATTTGAGGTTCAAATTAACCCGGGACATTGTGTCAAACGAAGCCTGCAAGTCTGTACATGTGATAAATAAATTAATCGTCCACAGGCGAAGACTCTTCTTCTTCACGCAATAACTTCCAGCTTCCAGACCGTACATCCAATCATCTTCAAATTTTGCACACTTGTTACTCTTCATGACTTCTTCTACAGTATGAAGTTTCACATCGATCAATGAAGTGGTTCAAGGGATATAAATGTTTTTATTATTTGCGTTTAATTAACGATATCTGCCAAACCACGTGACCTATCGCAAATTCCAAAAGGACATTTTAGTAGATTGATATGCTGAACAGATTTGTGAAGCTTCCCCTCGATTGGATCACAAATGAGGGAGGAGCTAGGTTTTAAATGTTTGTGCTTAAAAACGTCATAACTCTGAAACCATGTGATGCATGACGTCATGCTCGCTGACTTTTTTGTTCGTCATGGGTATGCGATTCTGCCTGCAAAGTTTGGCCTCGATCTGTTCAGGCGTTTTGGAGAAAATTGGATTTTAGTGTTTTTCACTCAAAACAATATGGCGGCCGAACCACGTGACCTGTAACGTCATAATTACCATTAAAATATTCTGCAGACCGAGTCCGTCCTATGGTAAAAAATTTGCTCTCAATCGGTCCAATTATTGCAGAGAAAATGGTTTTTAAAGGAAAACAGAAAAAGAAATTCCCCAAAAAACTTCCAGGATCCAGAATAATTTCCTGAGCTTCACCAAAAACTAATCAATTCTTTCTTATCGCAAGGGCAATCATCCCACCAACTTTCATCCAAATCCGTTCAGAACTTTTCCAGATATCTTGTTCACAAACACACGAACACACACACGCATGCACACACACACACACACACACACACACACACACACACACACACACGGACACGATCGAATGCATTACTCCCTGGCGGGAGTACTAATAATGTGTAAAGAGTCCTAACCGAGAAACAGTCCTTATTGAAGGAAATAACTGAGAGGAATGCACATGGTGCCTTAGTTCGGATGAGGGTGCAGCACCTTAACGAGGCAGACATACCAACTAAGTATTTTTTTTTTCTTTAAAGAAACACCTTCCGAACAAACAGCTCTCTCAATTGCAATTGGCAGACTCATCCATCACTTTCAACCAATTAGTGATCAAACCTTTCACAATGGAACAAATAAATCCTGTCAGTGTCGCCTCTATCTCCGTAGGCCTGCCAGTGTTGTGTGAAGGTGGACGTTCCCACCTGGAGGGGCCCATTACCTTGGACGAACTTGGCGCCGCTCTGCACAGCCTTGCTGTTGGGAAAGCGCCTGGATTGGATGGACTTACAACTGAATTTTATAAGAAATTTTGGCATCTATTGGGTCCTGAACTCCTCAACACCTTGAACGCAAGCTGTCAGCTTGGAGAGCTCCCTCGGAGTTGACGACGGGCTATTCTCACCCTCATCCCAAAGAAAGGAGACTTGCTCTATATTCAAAACTGGCACCCAATCTCTTTGTTATGTACAGAATATAAGTTATTCTCGAAAGCCCAGGCATCGCGACTTACTCCTCATCTCTCTTCATTGTTAAAAGAAGACCAATGCTATTGTGTACCCAAACACTCCATCTATGACAACATCTCCCTTGTAAGAGACATGATCGAACTGTGCCAAGAAAACCCCACAGATTTGGGACTTCTTCTCCTTGATCAGGAGAATGCCTTTGATCACATTGATCATCGGTACCTCTTCAAAGTGCTTGAACGGTTTGGACCTGGTCCGACCTTCATTTCGTACATTAAGATGCTGTACAATAATATTTTTAGTGTGCTTAAAATAAACAATGAACTTGTTACACCCTTGCCTGTTAACAGGGGAATTTGACAAGATTGCCCTCTCTCTGGGTTGCCCTATGCTCTCTCCATCGAACCCTTACTGGTTTATTTGCGTGCTCGACTAACCAGGGTTGGAGCTTCTCATCTTGAAGGACCCATTAAGGTGCTGGCATATGCCGATGATGTGTGTGTCTTTGTGTGGAACCTCAATGACATTAACGTTGTCCGTTATTGTCTATCCGTGTTTGAAAAGGCTTCTTCAGCCAAAGTGTATGGGACAAAATGAGGGCCTTTTGGCTTGGTCTGTTGTGTCACTTGGCACCAAGTCTTCCTGCTCCTCTCTCATGGGTCATTGATGGCATGAAATACCTTGGAGTGTTCTTGGGTAATGATGCCACAGTAGCAAAGAATTGGGCTGGTCTGTCGGATTTTGTTGAAGGAAAACTGCAAAAATGGAAAGGTCTGATCACACAACTGTCTTATCGTGGAAGGGTCTTGGTGATCAACATTTTGGTGGCCTCTACCCGATGGCACAGGTTATTTGTACTGCACCCTCCGGTAGTGTTGCTGCAACAGCTCCAGAAGTGCTTTGTGTCTTTCTTCTGGGATGGAAAGCACTGGTTGCGACCCGAGGTCCTCAGTTTGCCACTGACCGATGGAGGCCAAGGCCTGGTTGACATAAAGAGCCGGTTAATGGCCTTTCGACTTTCGGTTGTTCTACGCATGCTGTACACGCACCCCTCTCCACCATGGGTTAACGTTGCTCATCGCCTTTTGCAGCAGGCGGGGAGACTAGGCTATGACCACGCTCTATTCCTGATGGATCTTTCGCATCTTGATATTTCTCTCCTCTCTTGGATTTATCAGAGTATACCAAACGCATGGCAAGCCCGAACGACAACAAGAGCCACACATTTGTACACAAAGCAAATGTTCCTGGTAGAGCCTTTGTTTTACAATTCAATTTCCACGATATGCCTGCTGATCGGTGTCCCGTCCAACGTTTTGTCGCGAAAAACATAAAATCGGTTTCCGATCTTTTAAGCCCAAATGGCAGTTGGATTGGAGCTGACGCACTGGCAAGCCTGGTAGGCACACATGTTACGTAGTGTGCTTCGTACCTATGCACAGCTTGCACCTAATTGGGAGCGAGGCCCAGCAGACAATGAACAAGGTGCTTCCTTCTCCCCTTCCTGAACTCATTTGCAAGTTTTCTCGTGCTAACTCTCCTCCTTGTACCCCTTTTAGCGTAGGCTTTGTTAGGGAATAGTTATTTGACTCACGAGGATACAAAATAACCGTACAGGGCTTTTACAAAGCAACGCTTTATTAGCTAATAATTCACTGGTTTCAATATAATATAGAACTACAATACTATGACGAATTTAGTATTCAAGTCGTTGGTTCTTCTTGGTCGGTCTTCTGCGCTGTCCTCGTTCCGTACTCGATCGTTCCATTTGGGCAGAGGTTCTGATGACAAGTGCTCCTGACTCATAGTCTCTTCTGTTTATATGGGCACCCTCGAGTTAATCCTCCGTGCGCTGAAATCGTAATCCCTTCTCCGCCAATGTTGCTCGGTCATCCCGCTCGCCTTACTGGCACCAACTCGCTCCCCTCCTGCTGCGAGTTTCCATTTGCCTCACAATAGGAGGGTGCTCTAGCCTAGGGCTGTGACCAGGTGGACAAGAGATTACCACTACCAAGAGATACATTCCTGACATTCATTTACGAAATAGTTTCTCTGCTTCGTGTTCCAATTCCAACGATCAACAAGATCTCTACTTCCATATTAGTTTTGATTAATGCTGGAGTACATTTAATACCATGCAGTACAGTATATTAATGCAGTACAGTACTTCCACAGCTTCAATGGGTTTCCTAAACAAAAAGACCTCTATTTGGGTTGCGTAAGATTTATTTTACACGGGCAAATGACACAGCGGAGGGTTCGATGGAGAGACCTCTTACCTTTCCCCCCCCCCCCCCCCACCCTCCATATTTTCCTAATTGGAAAGGTTTCTATCATCTTCCTGTACCGCCACGACATGGCGACGCCCAATTGAGACTTGCACACTGGATCCTCCCTTCTAACCACTTGCTGCACCACTTTTCAAATCTCCTGGCAGATGAATGTCCTTTTTGTAAAAGGTCTGAAAATGTTTTCCATGTCTATGTTGAATGTCAACCGTTGGCTCATTTATTTATTCAGAATTGTTTTGTTAGGATTGGCTTGGTTTTCAACACTTGTGTATTCATTAATGGCTTGGACATTTCACACAAAAATTTGAATGATGTGTTCGGTAATTTCCTGCTTGCTCAGGCAAAAATGGCAGTGTATAAATCAAAAAAAAGAAAAATTGATGATCTTGGAGCTAATGAGGAAAATGCCTTGTTCTTGTTTAAAAATATTGTGACGAGCCGTGTAAAGTTGGACTTTGCTTTTTTTTCAATAACAGGAAGGCTGCCACAGTTTGAGGCCAAATGGTGTGTGAAAGAAGTCATTTGTAAAATCATGGAGAAACGTTTATTGTTTTGTGAAATGTTTTGCACATAATTTCACTGTATTAACTTTTTGTCTCTGTTTTTAGCCGCGTCGCAGACGCTGCTCATAGAGTGCCCTCTGCTGTTGTTGTTGTTGTTCTTCTTCTTGTTCTTGCAGAGAAGACAAAACCTCAAAGCTCCACCCATTCTGGGAACCATAGCTCCACCCATTCTGGGAGAGCCTTCATATAAAGTATAAACAAATATCCACCATTTTATTAACTCGCATAGCTTTGAGGCCTGTTTTGTAGGCCCGTGGTGTCTTCCTCTCTCACACAGTTTTATTTTAAATCAAATTCGATATATAATTTCATTTTTCACAGTCGCTAACATAGTTTTAGACTCGGTTGAAAAAAAACGGGAAGAAAATCCGATGAAAGTTGCCCTTTATAGAACGAAATGAATTCTCAAAGGCCTGTAACTTCAAGTCCATTGAGATATATTTTTTTTAAATCGCGGCATGGTCAGTCATACACCGCCCGAAATAACAGACGGGAAAATGCCGAGATATATTAAAAATTCGTCCATTTGATGACAATCGTCACGATGAAATATTTAATTTATACGTCATCACAATAATGTGGAGATTATTGGTATTCCCCCCCCCCCCCTGGTCTTGACCTACTCTTTCTTTCTTAAGTCTCTCCTCAGGGTTGCAGATGCGATTGTAAATTTGTACATATAAAATTATGCCTAGTTTAGAAATTATGCCTAGATTTTCTCCTCGTGTGTTTTTTTTGGTATTTGCACCTTTTCTGTCGCTTGGTTTGCAGTGCACCGATTGTTTTTTCCTTCCGGGATTGCTATGATTTTACTGATTTTCTTGGATGAATTGCTTTTGGTGGTACTCTTGTTTTATACTTTTATAATAAAAAGAGTTTAAAAGTCAAAGTCTCTCTCTCTCTCTCTCTCTCTCTCTCTCTCTCTCTCTCTCTCTCTCTCTCTCTCTCTCTCTCTCTCTCACTCTCTCACTCTCTCACTCTCTCACTCTCTCACTCTCTCACTCTCTCACTCTGTCCCTCTCTCTCAAATGCCCCCATTCTCACATTCTCTCTCTCACATTCTCTCTCTCACATTCTCACTCTCTCACTCCCTCACTCTCACTCCCTCACTCTCACTGCCTCACTCTCACTCCCTCACTCTCACTCCCTCACTCTCACTCCCTCACTCCCTCTCTCTCACTCCCTCACTCCCTCTCTCTCACTCCCTCACCCTCACTCTCTAAAACATTTCTCTCTCTCTTTGTTTCTCTCTCTCATTCCCTCTCTCTCACTCCCTCACTCACTCTCCCTTACTCTCAAACATTTTCCTCGCTCTCTCTCTCTCTCTCTCTCTCTCTGTCCCTCTCTCTCTCTCTGCCCCTCTCTCCCTCACTCTCCCTCACCCTCTTTCACCCACTCCTCCTCTTCCCCTCTCTCTCTCTCTCTCTCTCTCTCTCTCTCTCTCTCTCTCGCTCTCGCTCTCGACTTCAATGATCATTCCTTCACCCAAATATATACCTGGAAGGATCCTTTTCTCCTTTTGTGTGCATCCTGTGGCTGCTGGTTCCATCATTGCTGAGAGTGTGGCAGTGTCGCTGATGGGTCAGAGCAGAAATTTGGAATTTGTACAGGGTCTTTCCAAAGGACACCGTGGGATCTTTAACGTCCACCAACTAATGCCGGCAGATGGGATGCCCACTTTAACGTCCTTTCGAGGAATGGCACACACATTGATGAATCCCCTACCTGTGAAAAACCGGGATTCGAATCCCGGCTCAGCAATTTAGAGGTGAGTATGCCTACCTCTCAGCCATTCCTGCCAGCCACGGGAAGGACTACATAATATTATATGGTTAGGTTTTATCCCAATATATTATATCTTAAAACGGATGAAGTGGGAAGTCGCCCAGCCCACCACTTAGTATTGCCTCGGGGCCCATTCTGGCTCTAGACGGCCCTGAGGGTAAGAATGACGAAGTACATTACATGCAAGACTCCACCCTTCACAACAATTTGAGGGGTGGGGGGAAGTGCAGCTGGGTGAGGGTTGAATTACAAAGATGACATGTTAACTCTTGGCAAGACCCAAAGAAGTGCGAATGAGAACATGTCAAATGTCCAAACAACACTCGCAGATCATGACCGGTTCCATTCAATTCCAATCAATACCAAACATTCCTGCCTTGGTCTCTGTACCCCTCGATCCCCTTTGCTTCTCAGCAGCTCTCCAATTATATCAAAAACCCATCAACCATCCTCCCAGGAACACTAGCCTACTTCGACATCCAGAAAACAATGGCGTATGGAATACTTAGCCATGATGTGAGTGCATTAACATTCCTTCATTGCATTCTTTACAAATTCTAAAACCGTTTCCTGACAACGACGTCCAGCAGCAGACTGTGTGCGCTCCATGTTACTGGAATGAGTCTGGCATGAATGTCCGTGAATCACAACAGCCAAACCGTTGCGATGGGAGGGGCTACGTATAGCAGGCACAAACAAGTGTCTGAGATAACTGGGTGTGGATTCAAGAATGTCGGGCTTGGCGATAAATTTGTAAACTTTTCACCACTTGCAAACAGCAGCTGAACATCGGCACAAGGTATTGATAAATTAACCTTTCACTTTGCTTGTTCATGATGTATGAACTATAAGATGACATTGTTATGTATGTGATAAAGTAGGTGAATCAATACATTTACATGTGCTGTTTAAAAAGTTGCTGGAAGGAGATGCTCACAATAAGTCCAAGAAACACCAACTTTATTAATCTAATTTATTTCTTTATTTAAACACCGTATATACTATATAATTATTATCGAATATTTATTTAAATACTATATAGTATTGTCACGTTTGTGGTGGGTAGGGATACCTTAGAGCCAGGTAGAGTGTATAGATTAGTGTGCTCCGACTGTCGTGAAGAAGAAGAACCATCTCGATGTACCATAAGTAGGGAATTTGTGTAGACCGGACTGTTGTGTAAGCTTGTATATTCGTCCTCATCAGAGGACTAGGGCTTGTTAATTAGCGAGGGATTCTGGGTAAATTAATCCCCTGTGTGTCGTTACCTCTGTAATCAATTCCTTTGTTCCTTAAGACACTGCACTTGACACCTAGCCAGAATCCCGCATTTAAACACACGAATTAATAAAAACTAACTGGAAGGAAGCACTACCGCTGATTACCCCCAACTTGGTAAGAGGACACAGGACAGGCAGGCCGCACGTCCCAAAGAGCAGTGATTGGTCCAAGGTTTGATTGACAGAAAGGATGAGCAAGAAGAGACTAGCTGATTGGTGAATCAGGACAGATGACGTCAGAGCCATGGGTACAAAATAGTCGGAGCGGTGGACATCTTCAAATAGGCTTCAAATCATGGAATGGCCAGCACAGTCTCCAGACTTAAATCCCATCGAGCTGGTTTGGGATGAACTGGACAGAAGGGTGAAAGCAAAGCAACCTGCAAGCGCAACACATTTGTGGGAACTTCTGCAACAGTGTTGGCAAGAACTTCCCGAACAATATTTGATTTCCATTGTAGAAAGAATGCCACGAGTGTGTTCGGCGGTTATGTCTGCAAAAGGTGGCTACTTTGCTGAGTCAAAAATTTAAATTAAATTTTGTTAAACAAAATGATTCTATGCTTTTTAAAATTTATCTCCAATTGTTTATTTGTTCTATGCTTAATTTCAGAGTACATTGAGACATTAAACTGCGTAAATTTCAATAAAAACTGGAAAAATTGAGGTGTTCTAAAACTTTTGACCGTTAGTGTACATGCAATAAACAAGCTGTGAAAAATATTTTAAGGTTACTTATTGACTGTTCCTCGTATGTATGTATGTATATATATATATATATATATATATATATATGCGGTATAATTAAGAATTATTTTTTGCATTCTTTGGGCAAATGCGAATATCTCGTTCTGAGAGCTTTTGGGACATCCTGGATGAAGATTTGGACAAAGTTGTCCCTTGGAGAGACTAATAATTAGCTAGTTGGCACTGCAGAAAGGTGTAAACTTTTGAAAAAGTTCAATATTCTGCAGTATATATTTAACAAAAGGAATCGCTTTCAAATTCGAATTTTTAAAAGTAGGATCAAAAATCTCATCTTTCCCCGAAAGTAATCATCGTCATATTAGTATCGTACCAAATGCCCATTATCGGGCGCAGTGACATTTGGAGTGTGTTCTATCACCAAGAACCTTGAAGAGTGCTCGCCAAGTGGCTTAAGCACTCAATCAAGCACTCAAACGACACTGTTGATAAGGAACGGCACGCTTGGCAAGCGGCTTGCTAAAGGGACACGCCCTATAATCCTCGATGATTAAACCAAAAACCTATAATCCTATAATCAAATAACCTATAATCCACCTATAATCCTCGATGATTGGAATTACTAAATAGTTTATCAAGGGATAAAATATAATTTGAATCTTCAGTCATTTTTTTATGTTGTAAATCTAAGAAACTTATTTGTTACTATTTGTTACTCCGCTACATAAGGTGGACTGAGGTTATGTTTTTCACCCTTGTCTGTCTGTCTGTCTGTGAGCACGATATCTCAAGAAGTTGTCGACGGATTTGTACGAAACCTGGTGGACAGGTTGGGTGTGTGAAAATGACGAATTGATTAGATTTTGGTGAAGATCCGGATCCGAATACTAGAATTTTAAAAGTGATTCTTCACCATTGAGAGATAGGGTAAAACCGATATATAACAGGATATCTCAAAAAGTTGTGGACCACTTATGGCGAAATTTGGTGTATCAGTTGGGTGTGACAAGAACAATCCGGTTAGATATGGTTCCGGTGAGGATCCAGATCCGGCCTATCAGAGGGATACAAAACGTAAACACCAAACCCCACACCAATCCGTCCTCCATCCAAATTTGCAGTTTTCCCTCTCGAGCGTTTCCTTCTGTGTCCATCTTGTCCACCCCACGCACTCCACCCTGCCCCACCATTCGTCCCCACACCCATTGTTTGTCCAAGTCTCCTTCTATCTTTGCTTTCAACTCGGCTGTTGGTGTTTCCCCCCTCTCTCTACTGTTCCTCGTGCGTCCTGTTTTTGTCTGTGATGTCCTGATCTATTCGTTGTGCTCGGCTATTGCATGAGCCTCGACGATGTGTACAAGAAAAATCTGGCCTATCACTATCAGTGGGATACAAAACGTAAACTGTTCAGCCTGGCAGAGCTGGTATGCTCTCTAGCGAGTGCTGTTATAGTTACCCTCACCATAGGAGAGGGTATTTATTACCTCCGTCACCAAAGGTGGATGGAGGTTATGTTTTCACCCCTGTCTGTCCGTTTGTCTGTCTGTCCGTTTGTGAACAAAATATCTCAAAACTTTGTGGACGGATTTGGACGACATTTGGCAGAGAGATAGTGTATGTGACAAGGACGAAATGATTAGATTTTGGTGAAGATTCGGATCCGGCGACTAGAATTTTTAAAATGATTCTTCACCATTGGGAGATAGAGCCAAAAACGATACATAGCGGGATATCTCAAAAAGTTGTGGACGGATTTGGACTAAACGTGGTGGACTGGTTTGGTGTCTGACAAGGACAAATAGATTCGATTTTGGTGAAGATCTGAATATGGATTCGGATATGAGAATTGTTTCATTACCTTCACCACCAAAAGTTGATGGAGGTTATGTTTTCACCCCTGTCTGTTTGTCTGTTTGTTTGTGAACAAAATATCTCAAAAAGTTGTGGACGGATTCGGACGAAATTTGACAGAGACGTAGCGTATGTGTCAAAGACAAAATGATTCGATTTTGGTGAAGATCTGGATTCGGATCCGGCTACTAGAATTTTAAAAATGATTCTTCACCATTGGGAGATTGGGCCAAAAACTATACATTGTGGGATATCTCAAAAGGTTGTGGACGGATTTGGACGAAACTTGGTGGACTGGTTTGGTGTCTGACAAGGACAAACAGATTCGATTTTGGTGAAGATCTGAATATGGATTCGGATATGAGAATTGTTTCATTACTTTCACCACCAAAAGTTGATGGAGGTTATGTTTTCACCCCTGTCTGTTTGTCTGTTTGTTTGTGAACAAAATATCTCAAAAAGTTGTGGACGGATTCGGACGAAATTTGACAGAGACGTAGCGTATGTGTCAAAGACAAAATGCTTCGATTTTGGTGAAGATCTGGATTCAGATCCGGCTACTAGAATTTTTAAAGTGATTCTTCACCATTGGGAGATCGGGCCAAAAACGTTACATAGCAGGATATCTCAAAAAGTTGTGGACGGATTTGTACGAAACTTGTTGGACAACTTGTGTGTGTGACAAGGGAGAATCGATTCAATTTTGAGATCCGGATCCAGCTAGTAGAATTTTTAAAGTGATTCTTCACCATTGAGTGATATGGCCAACCAGGCGGAGGTATGCTCTCTACTGAGTGCAGTCTGAGTTGGACTTGGGTCCGGTTTGTTTGTGTTTGTCTGTCCGTTTGTTTGTCTGCACAGAACCTGAGTATGCTTTTCTCAGCAACTGTTGGTCCGATTGACACGAAATTTTCACCAAAGGAGCACCACCCTCTGTATATATATATATTTAATTATAATTATGACGTCATAGGTCACGCGGGCGCCATCTTAAGAAAAAACAAAAAAATTTGCACCTCTATATCTCCGAAACCACTCCATGGGAAATTTTTTTTAAACATGGCTCATTGTCAAGTACTCCCCATGGGGAACAACATATATTCATAATGATGTCATCAATGCCTTCAATATGACATCACAATTAGACAAGTAGAAACTCTTCTTCTGATTAGTTTAAAATTTATTGAACGTGATCTACGCTGTAACGCTGTATTACATCAGTGTGTGGAACCGGAAGTGCTTGCTCACGTTTTGGAGTATGAAGGTGGAGTTCCGGCCAGGGGGCCAGGCGGTGTGTGTACGGGGTCGTCGACATGAACCTGATTCCGGGTGCTGCAATAAATGATTGTTCTCTTTGACATCGCTTCGTGATCTAGTCTACATCAGAACCTTACATACGCAAACATTGTGTGGGAGAATTCAATTGGTGACATCATCGGTCACGTGGTTCAGCAGCCATATTGGATTGAACATAAATCTACGTCGTCAATGAACCGCACAAATGCAGCAACTAATGAACACCACACAAACACGTCCTGGCGAAGGCCTGCAATCTCCGATTGCCCTTTCTTGTTACAACTTGCAAAATGGCGGTCACGATTACAGAGCAAACAGTCATTCTATATACCACCATGTCCACGTACATAAAACCAAACACTAATATGAAAATACACATTGCGTAGAGTGAGAGCTTCGTCGACAATAGTCAGTCGATCGAGTACGCAGCCCTCGCAAAATAAGGATCGCTTTTTATATTGTTTAGTTGAGAGATGTGAGCTACGTGGTGGTGTCGACTCTAAAGGTAGTTAAAGTGTATTCAGGATTGTTTCCTGTCATTGCGTAACGGAAATCAAGCCTTAATTTGAAGAAAGCCGGAAGTAGAAAAATAAAACGGAAATACGTCACGTTCTTCGTGTGGCCTTCGTTTAACGCTTGAGAGATCGGCCAGCAAAGCAAGATCGCGTGAGCAAGATGGCGGATCATGGAAGGGACATTTGAAATGACAACATGAAATTTTGTTCCCAAGGGAATGGGGCATGACAGTGAAATTTTGAATGGATTTACATATACATGCAATTGCCATAGAGGTTTGCTTACGAAGCTCTCTACTAGTACCGACTGCAAAGCCGCAATGAGCCGGCGAAGCCAAAACCTCTTGCCACTATTTTACCCATCACTATGGCATCAGTAGGTTAGGTAGTTGGTAGGTGTAGTAGGTACCGTACCTGGTAAGACTTGGTAAAAGAGAAGAGCAGACAGTCCTCCCCAATGGCAATACCTACATACAATAAATGTCACAAGAAGCTTAAGGAGGTAACTATACGATGTGCTAGCTTAAGGCCTATTTTAAGAAATTTAAACTGGGCTTAACATACGTTTTCACAGTGAGTGTGTAGTCTTCTAACTTCAGTCGCTGTCAGGCGCCAGGGCTGGTTCTCTGACCCTCCGGGCACGGCAGCTTCCTCCACCAGAAGACGTTAGCTTGCAGTGATTAATTAGGTGAATTCCGTCTCAACTTCGGATATTTCCGGCCGTGAAAAACTATCTGTATTTCTAAACTAAATATGTAAACCGCTTATACCATATTTCTGGCCGTGAAAAACTATCCCATACGGCCGCGAGATTTCTAAAAAATAATTCTTCGTCAATGTTAGAATATTTGACGCCGTTTTCACCCTCCGAAACGCGTAATAATATTTTTTCAAATGCTCGAATCTCATTGGTTCTGGTGTTTGATGACGACTTTCGTTGAAGATCACGAGGTTGGTCTTAACGTATTTTAATTACTAATTAGAGGTTTCATTAGATTGTGAATCAAAGAACGACGGGTGAAACAAACTCCTATTGAACTTTTTCGCAATTGTTTTATGCAAACTTCCGCATCCGGTCGATGGCGGCCACCATTGAGTGATTTCATTTTAGAAATATTTTTGCAAATGCTCGACTCTCATTGGGTCCGGTGTTTGGTGACTCGTTTTGTTGAAGATAACCAGGCCCGTGCGGGCCGATGTTGGTCTTAAATTATTTTATTAATACATTGGAGATGCATAAGATTGTGAATTAAACAATGACGGGTGAAAGAAACTCCTAATGAACGTTTTAAATTTGTTATGCATACTTCCACATCCGCAAGATGGCTGCCTCCACTGCGCTTCGGATTCTCGAGCCAAGGCATAATCAGGTTTTCAACATAATACGTACTCGTTTATTGACAACACCGGCTTCGCCGGCTATTAATTCATTTTATTGTAGCGGTTGCCGCTGAACATACACAATCGCCTTACACCTGCCGAGGACGCAACCACGGAGCGATCGCTGTGCCGGGCTCGCCCAGACCGCCCGGAGACGCTCAGTCTCGCCTTTCCCGGGCATGCCCGGACTCGCCTTTCCCAGGCTCGCCCGGCCCGTCCGGCGACACCCAGTCTCGCCGTTCCCGGGCATGTCCAGGCACGCCCGGCCCATCCGGCGACACCCAGTCTCGCCGTTCCCGGGCATGTCCAGACTCACCCAGGTCTCCCGGACACGCCCAGCCGCGCCTTTTAAGGGCAAACGCTCCGGCATGAGATATTCGAGTGCTTGTATATAATGCTGCCTGATAAACGGGCTTTTCAGTTTACCCGAGTTGATTTGATGGAATAAAGAAACTCGGACGAATTCCAGCTTTTTGTCGCGTCCATTCTTTCGATTCGAGTTGGAGCACAGCTCCTTCATTGGTGACCTACCGACATGGACACGGCAGTTGCCCTCAAACTGCCTACCTTCTGGGAGGCTCACGTGGCGGTTTGGTTCACCCAGGCGGACTCCCAGTTCGCCCTGCGAGGCATCACCGCTGACGACACCCGCTTCCATCATGTGGTAGCAGCACTCGGCTCAGCCACCGCGGCCCGCGCCCTCAGCCCCCTCCAGCACCCGCCAGCCGCTGACAAGTACGGCGCGATCAAGAAGCTCCTCCTCGACGCTTTCGCCCTCTCATCGGCGGAACGCGCACGGCGCCTGCTCGAAATGCCCGAGCTCGGCGACACGCGCCCGTCCGAGCGAATGGATTACATGCTCTCGTTGCTCGGGGAGCATGCCCCGGATTTTCTTTTTCAAGAGCTGTTCCTCCATCAGCTGCCTAGCCAGGCACGCTTCGCCCTGGCAAGCACGCAGATCACGGATCCCCGCGCCCTCGCCAGGGAAGCCGACAAGATCTCCTCGGCAGGCCAACGCATCGGGGCAGCGACCTGGAGCCCGCCGCCGTCCGAAGCAACGCCCATGGCGCCTGAGCACCCGGCACGGTCGGCAGCCGAACTGCCGGCGCAATTGGCGGCCGCTACGCCGCGCCGACCGCCTCCAACACGACGACCGGGGCCTCCACCTGACCAGGCGTGGTGTTACTACCATGCCAGGTTCGGACAAAAGGCCCGGACATGCCGACCCCCGTGCACTTTCGGCAAGTTGGGAAACGGCCGGGCCGGCGTTCATTACCAGCCATGAGCGCCGGCCACACGGGCAACTTACTTTTTATCAGGGACAAAGCGTCCGGACGGCGCTTCCTGTGTGACACTGGTGCCAACTGAGCGTCATACCCGCCTCCGATCAGGACAGGCAGTCCGCGGTTTGCGGCCCCTCCCTGGTGGCGGCCAACAGATCGGCCATCCGCACCTTCAGCCCACGCAACGTCACCCTCTGCTTCGGCAGCAAGCGCTTTCATTGGACTTTTGTGACCGCAAGCGTGCCCATGGCTCTGCTGGGCACCGACCTCCTCTGCGCACACGGGCTGCTGGTTGACGTCAAATGGCGTCGCCTCGTCAACGCCGAGACCTTCAGCTCCCTGGCATGCATGTTGAGCAGCTCCGTGCCGACCGAGCTAGCATGCGCCCTCCCGGCGGCGAACGAGTTTGCTCGACTGCTCGCGGAGTTCCCGGCCCTCACGCGGCCGACGTTTTCGGCCGTCACGATACGACATGGTATCGAGCACCACATACCAACCACGGGCCCGCCGGTCTACGCCAGAGCCCGCCGCCTCGACCCAGCCAAGCTCGCCATGGCCAAAGCCGAGTTCGATGCTTTGGAACACCTCGGCATCGTGCGGCGCTCCGATAGCGCGTGGGCTTCGCCACTACACATCGTACCGAAGCCGGGGGGCGGCTGGCGCCCATGTGGCGACTACCGCCGCCTTAACGACGTTACCACACCCGACAGGTATCCGATCCCGCACATTCAAGACTTCTCCGCCCGTTTGGCAGGACGGGTCATTTTTTCGAAGATCGATTTGATACGGGGATACCACCAGATACCTGTGAGGCCGGCCGACGTCCCAAAAACGGCCGTCATCACGCCGTTCGGCTTATTCGAATTCCTTTGAATGCCATTTGGCCTCAAGAACGCCGCTCAGGCGTTCCAGCGCTTGATGGGCGGCGTGCTGTGCAACCTGCCGTTCCCCTTCGTCTACCTGGACGACATCCTCGTCGCCAGCGCGTCCCGGGCCGAGCACCTCCTCCACCTCCGAACACTGTTCGGGCGCCTCAGCCAGCATGGCCTAATCGTCAACCCGGCCAAATGCCACTTCGGCACGACGGCCGTTGATTTTTTGGGCCACCACATCACCAAGAACGAGGCCGTGCCGCTGCCTACCAAGGTCGAGGCCATCACCGCGTTTCTGTGTCCCCGCTCAATCAAGGCCCTGCAGGAGTTCCTCGGAATGGTGAATTTCTATCACCGCTTCATGCCCCGCGCTGCTCAGCTCATGCGGCCCCTCTACGAAGCCCTCCGGGGCAAGCCGGCCAAACACGACGTCGTCTGGTCCGCAGCCATGGACGCGGCATTTACAAGCTCAAAGCGGGCCCTCGCCGACGCAACACTGCTCGCTCACCCGGTGCTCAACGCTCCCATCGCCCTCACCACGGATGCCTCCGACTACGCGATGGGCGCCGTACATGAGCAATGGTTGAATGGGGTTTGGCAGCCACTCGCTTTTTTCAGCCGGCAACTCCGGCCGAACGAGCTCAAATATAGCACGTTTGACCGCGAGCTCCTCGGTCTACACCTGGCCGTTCGCCATTTCCGCCACTTCCTGGAGGGCCGACCCTTCATGGCTTTCGTCGACCACAAGCCGTTGGTTTACGCAATGGCCAAAGTCACGGAGCCGTGGTCGGCCCGCCAGCAGCGCCACCTCTCCGCCGTGTCGGAGTTTACCACGGACATCCGGCACGTCACCGGCAAAGACAACGCCGTGGCCGACTGTCTTTCTCGGGCCAGCGCGAACGCGGTCCACCTCGGCGTGGACTTCGCGCTTTTGGCGGCTGACCAGACCACCGACACCACGGTGCAAGCCCTCTGGGCGGCGGACACGGGCCTCCGCCTGGCCGACGTCCCCTTCGCGGACACTGTCCTGCTCTGCGACGTCTCCCAAGGCCAGCCTCGCCCCATCGTGCCCGTTACCTGGCAACGCCGCATCTTCGCCTCCCTCCACGGCCTTTCCCACCCGGGCCGGAAAGCTTCCCAGAAGCTGGTGTCGGCGCGATTCGTCTGGCACGGCCTTCGACGGGATGTCCGCGATTGGACCAGCACCTGCACGGCCTGCCAACAGGCCAAGGTCCACCGACACACCCAGGCCCCGCTGGCACCTTTCACAGTGCCTGAACGGCATTTCGACCACGTCAACGTGGACCTGGTGGGCCCCCTCCCCCCATCATGGGGTTTCACACACCTGCTCACCATGGTGTACAGGACCACCAGGTGGCCGGAGGCTGTTCCCCTCGTCTCCACCACCACCGCTGACGTGGCGCAGGCTTTCATCGCCACCTGGGTCGCCCGTTTCGGTGCACCGGCGGACATCTCTTCGGACCGCGGGCCGCAGTTCACCTCCGAGCTGTGGGGCGCGGTCGCCCGCAACCTGGGGGTCAGGCTCCACCGTACCACGGCCTACCACCCCCAAGCCAATGGGTTGTGCGAGCGGTTCCACCGTTCCAAGAAGGCCGCGCTCATGGCCGGCCTTCAGGACGGCGGCTGGACCGACCGGCTACCGTGGGTCCTTTTGGGCCTCCGCACGGCCCCCAAGGAGGACCTCCGGGCGTCCACCGCCGAGCTGGTCTACGGCCAGCCGCTATGCATCCCGGGCGAATTCGTGCCCGACGCTACCAGTCCCTGGTCCGCAGCTCGCCAGCGCTCGGACCTCCAGGAGACCGCCCGACGGTTTGCCCCCGTGCCAACATCCCACCACGGTGACCCCCAGTCCTACGTCCCCCCAGCGCTTCGCACAGCGGAGTCCGTTTTTGTGCGCCATGACGCACACTGGGGGCCACTCAGGCCGCCGTACGACGGACCCTTCCGGGTCCTGTGACGGGACGACAAGTCCTTCGTCATCGACGTCAGCGGCAGGTTGGACCGGATTTCGGTGGACTGCCTCAAGCCGGCGCACGTGGTCATCGACCAACCACCTCAGTTGGCCCTTCCTCCGCGGCGAGGCCGCCCCCCATCCACGGTGCCTCCCGCTCGACCACCCACCCCCACACCGGACCCCCCCCCCCCCACGACCCTCCAGGGGTCGCTTTGGCCAGGTCATCAGGACCCCCCTTAAATTGACCCTGCCGGTGCAAGTCGATTCTGGGGGGGCGTGTGTAGCGGTTGCCGCTGAACATACACAATCGCCTTACACCTGCCGAGGACGCAACCACGGAGCGATCGCTGTGCCGGGCTCGCCCAGACCGCCCGGAGACGCTCAGTCTCGCCTTTCCCGGGCATGCCCGGACTCGCCTTTCCCAGGCTCGCCCGGCCCGTCCGGCGACACCCAGTCTCGCCGTTCCCGGGCATGTCCAGGCACGCCCGGCCCGTCCGTCGACACCCAGTCTCGCCGTTCCCGGGCATGTCCAGACTCGCCCAGGTCTCCCGGACACGCCCAGTCGCGCCTTTTAAGGGCAAACGCTCCGGCATGAGATATTCGAGTGCTTGTATATAATGCTGCCCGATAAACGGGCTTTTCAGAGTACCCGAGTTGATTTGATGGAATAAAGAAACTCGGACGAATTCCAGCTTTTTGTCGCGTCCATTCTTTCGATTCGAGTTGGAGCACAGCTCCTTCATTATTATTATTGGCTTTTAAAAAATCACCATTTTAATCATCAACTTGCGTTGTGCTGCAGCTTGTACTGCATTGCAAAGAAAACCGTTATTATTGCTTTGGCTTATTTCATTGTCCATTTGTGATCATCGACCTATCAACCGATAAATCATTCGACAGTCGAGACTGCCTTTCTCTCAAGAGGGCATATAACCCTCCTGAATTCCACTTAATAGGTCACAAAGACCTTTCGGACATCCTGTGCTTTTCACACTGTCTGGCACCCAGCCATGCCTGCTGTTAGCTCTCAACAAATGAAAATCATACACGGACAGCGCATCCCTCTCGCTGCCATTTGTCTTCCATTCTCTGGATTGTCAGAATCAATCAGGGGAACGCTGGTGCTGAATCTGATCTAACCTAAAATAAGGGAGTCTGCAGCCCAGTTAGAAATTGTGACGTCATTTCGTCCCAACGTCATCGGGTGTCTCCCAACAGAAGGCACGGGTTCTATTTTCTCCTCGTCATAAACAGGTTAGCTGCCTTACTGTGTGCTCTTCCATCTCTTCTATATTCCTATGCCTTACTGTGTGCTCTTCCATCTCTTCTATATTCCTATGCCTTACTGTGTGCTCTACCATCTCTTCTATATTCCTATGACTTACTGTGTGCTCTTCCATCTCTTCTATATTCCTATGCCTTACTGTGTGCTCTACCATCCCTTCTATATTCCTATGCCTTACTGTGTGCTCTACCATCTCTTCTATCTATGCCTTACTGTGTGCTCTACCATCTCTTCTATCTATGCCTTACTGTGTGCTCTACCATCTCTTCTATCTATGCCTTACTGTGTGCTCTACCATCTCTTCTATATTCCTAGGCCTTACTGTGTGCTCTACCATCTCTTCGATGGCACAATAGCCTGGAGGCATGGATACTCTATGTAACTTCGGTTTGAATCCTGACCGAGCTTTAAACTGTCATGCTGGTGTTTCACAGGCAGGGCGAGGCATCCATTTGTGTTCCATCCACCGTATGGACGTTGAAGGGCTTCTCATCTGGTATCATCAATTGGTGGATGTTAAAGGTGCCCTTTGTAAAGAGTAGGCGAGCTATAGCCAACACCCTGAACAAATTAGAAATTTCTGCTCCAACATCCATCATTAGCCATCAAATTATGCTACTCACAGCTATGTGCAAGAAGATCGAAGACTCACTCCATTTTTAGTAGGTCATAGGTTAGAAGATCGAAGACTCACTCCATTTTTAGTAGTTCATAGGTGGACATTGTCTATCAGCAAGCTTGCACTTTGCACATCTTTATTAAGGTGGTAGCATGGAAGAATGTACAGTGCCTTCAGAAAGTATTCACACCCCTTGACTTTTTTCACATTTTGTTATGTTACAGACTGAATTTAAAATGGATAAAATTGAGATTTTTTTCATTGATCTACACATAATACTCCATAATGTCAGTGGAATATTTTTTTTAGAAATTTTTACAAATTAACTAAAAATGGAAAGCTGAAATATCAAATTTACATAAGTATTCAGCCCCCTGAGTCAATACTTCATAGAAGCGCCTTTGGCAGATATTACAACATTGAGTCTTCTTGGGTATGTCTGTATCAGCTTTGCACGTCTGAATTTGGGGAGTTTCTCCCATTCTTCATTGCAGATTTTCTCAAACTCTGTCAAGTTGGATGGGGATCGTCGGGGAACAGCAATCTTCAAGTCTTTCCACAGATTCTCAATGGGATTCAGATCTGGGCTTTGGCTGGGCCACTCAAGGACTTTCACGTTCTTGTTTTGAAGCCATTCTTCACGGAAGGGACGATGTTAGATGGGCAATGAGCTTTGCTTCCAGGCCAAAGAGTTTAATTTTTGTCTCAGCAGACCACAGAATCTTTTGCCTCATGCTCTCAATCTTTCATGTGCCTTTTTGCAAACTCCATGCAACCTGTCATGTGCCTTTTTCTCAGGAGTGGCTTCCGTCTGGCCACTCTCCCATAAAGCCTAGATTTGTGAAGTGCTGCAGAGACTTGTTCTTCCGACAGATTCCTTCATCTCAGCCAAGGGACTTTGTAGTCTGTCAGTGGTTATTGGGTTCTTGGTCACCTCTCTGACCAAGGTCATACTTGCCAGGTTGCTCAGTTTGGTCGGACGGCCTTCTAGGAAGTCTTCGTAGTTAGATATTCTTTCCATTTCCTAACGATTGAGCTCACTGTGCTCTTGGGCGCTGTCTCAACAATGGATGGAGGTCCTCAATGCCAAACAGGAAATTAGAGCTGTCTCCCTCGACATATCACGTGCCTTCGATACGGTCTGGCACCCCGCTCTGCTCACCAAACTCTACTCCTTTGGTATCCATGGAAATCTCCACGCATGGCTGGCGGACTTCCTCTCTCGTCGTAGTCAACGTGTGGCCATGAATGGGTTTCTCTCATCTCCTCCTCCTGTTCAGGCTGGAGTTCCCCAAGGCAGTGTTCTGGGCCCTGTGCTTTTTCTGGTCTTCATCAATGATCTCTCTGACTCTCTTGAAAATCCTCTCTATCTCTTTGCTGATGACTCCACTCTCTGCCGCTCCATTCCTCATCCCTCAGATTGGCAGTCTGCAGCCTCCTCACTCTCTGCAGACCTGGACAAAATCACAGACTGGGCAAACAAGTGGAACATGTCTTTCAATCCTGACAAATCTCACACTCTTACGATGTCTCTCCGAAAAGACCAATTGGACAACCCTCCCATCTACTTTCTGAATAATCCTCTCCAAGAAGTTCTGTCACTCAAGCTTTTGGGTCTCACTATCTGCCATGATCTTTCCTGGGAAAACCACATTTCCAAGCTGGCCTCCGAAGCCAGTCGCCGACTGAGCATCCTCCGTCGTGCGAAGTCCTTCCTTGGCACACCTGAGCTCCCCACCACATACAAGGCTTTCATCCGCAGCTCAATGGAATACTGCTCTCCCCTCTGGGCTGGTGCTCCTGCCTCACACCTAGCTCGTCTTCACGCTGTTGAAACCAAAGCGTTCAGAAGCATTGGAATCTCCCGCGATGATGCTATCTCCGAGGGCCTTTCACTTACTCACCGCAGGCAGGTTGGTGGTCTTTCCGTCTTCTACCGACTCCTCTCCGGCCTTGCTCCCCCAGCTCTCTCTGGGCTCTGTCCCCCAAATATTCCTACAGGTCACACAAGATCTGCCTGCAACCCTCTTATGGTTAAACTGCCAAAATCAAGACTCTCTGCTCACCTTCACTCCTTCATTCCTCTTTTCTCCCGCCTCTGGAACAAACTCCCTCACTCTTTTCAATCCCACTTCTCCCTCCAGGTCTTTAAAACGGCTGTTCACCACCATCTCTTATCTTCCCCAATCCAAAACCTTGATCTTTTCTACCCCCGCTAATTTCACCCCAAATCCACTTTTTTTGAGGTGACTTTTGTCTTCTTTCCTGGAAGTCCTTGGTGTCCTTGCGTTTTATACCTATCCTGCCTCCCCCCAGGCCCTCTCCCTCCCACACATCTCCCGATGTCCCTGCTCTCAAATGTTGTGTTCGTGTGCTTCCTCCCCTTCTCTCCCCAGCTTGTCGACCGCTCCCCTTTTTATATACTTTGTTTGCTTGTTTGTTTGATTTGTTTCTTTGATAAATGTTAGTTTTCACGAGCCTCGACTCTGTATACAAAAAAAAAAAAAAAAAACTCTTGGGAACCCTTCCCCAGATCTTTGCCTCCTCACAATTCTATCTCGGAGTTCTACAGACAGTTTCTTGGACTTCATGGTAGAGTTTCTGCTCTGACATGCACTGTCAACTGTGGGACCTTATATAGAAAGGTGTGTTTCTTTCTCAATCATGTCCAATCAATTGAATTGGCCACAGGTGGACTCCAATCAAGTTGTAGAAACATCTCAAGGATAGCCAAAGGAAAATGGATACGCCTGAGCTCAATTTGTCATAGCAAAGGGGTTGACTACTTTTTGACTCAAGACATTTCAGCTTTTCATTTTTAATTATCTTGTAAAGAATTTAAAAAAAAAAAAAATTCACCGACATTATGCAGTATTATGTGTAGATCTATGACAAAAATCTCAATTTAATTCATTTTCAATTCAGGCTGCAACACACAAAATGTGAAAAAAGTCAAGGGGTGTGAATACTTTCTGAAGGTACTGTAACCATCTCCTCCAGTGACAGGAGAGGTCGTGCAAGTTTTCTTTATTCTCTGTCTGAGTAAACATAGCTCTATGTATTTAAACGTGCAGAGCCACTGGCAGGGGGGGGGGGGGGGGGGGGACATTATAGTCTACGTTTGATTCTCGAACAGACTATAAACTGGTGAAATAATGCCTCGCAGGCAGGGTGTTGCCCCGTCCTTCGAAACCCAACTTCGAAGTGAAGGGAAATCTTAACGCCACAGCATACAATGACATTCTAGACGATTTTGTGCTTCCAACTTTGTGGCAACAGTTTGGGGAAGGCCCTTTCCTGTTTCAGCATGTGTTACGGATTCTGCACTTATTATTATTATTATTGTGGGTTCTAAGTATTATGGGTATTGTTATTCAAAGGAAATGGTTATTGTGGTTAAAAGGTTAAAAGCGCTCATGGTAAAAATGAGACAGGAAATCGGATCGTGACCCGGAAGAGAAAAAGAGCGAAGAAGAAGAAGTCGTGAGGAGTGAAAGGCATTCTGAAAAAGCTCCGTACCTAGCCTTGTCGAGCGTAAATGGCGAGTGAACTTTCAGTCCTTGAAAGGAATCTCGGGCCATCGGTGTTATTGCTGGAGTTGTGGAAAAACCTGCGGAGCCAGGTACAAGGGTGAAATTCCGGAGAATCTTCGCCTCAAGGCCGCGGCTCGAGTGAGAGCCGTCCACCATTTCGTCCCGTGCGCTACCTTCATCGGAAAAGGTTTTTGTCGTGTCGGTTGGGCTTATCCACCGGTGGTTTGCCGGGGACGGCTGTGCAATAAAGCGGCGTCGGAAGATTGCCCTGCGGTTCGCTGATTGAACGGCAAATGTGTACGCGCGCATCTTTGGAGATTTCCCTTTCTACCATGAGTACTGGGTGTTGGACCACGTGACTTCTGTGTCGCTGCGACCGTCTATGCCTCGGTTGCTCTTGATAGGATATTGTTCCAACGATCGCCGGAGCGCATCAACTTCGCCTCGGAGGGTTATAGAGACATTGAGGAGGGCTCGGTTCCATTTCCTGGGAGTGCCGTGAGTTTGGGGTTACGTGACCAGATAAGGTGGTACCATCTTAAGATTTGATTGTAAGGTTGATTGCCCCCATTGTTGTATGGTTCTTTTTGTGTGCTTTTAATATAATATTTGTTCATTGACAACCAAGGGTGTGGTTTCCTTATTGATTTGGGTTGTTTCCTTTGATGGTTTCATGGATGGTTTCATTAGTGATTGATTGCGACACGGAATAACATATATATCTTTCTGCCGGGGTTCCTCTCGGGGTTCGGAGGTTACCGAGACCAGGAGATTGCAGAGGACCCCGTAACACATGACCGCCCCCGTGCACAAAGCGAGGTCCATACAGAAATGGTTTGTTGAGATCGGTGTAGAAGAACTTGACTGGCCTGCACAGAGCCATGACCTCAACCCCATCGAACACCTTTGGGATGAATTGGAATCCCGACTGTGAGCCAGGCCTAACCGCCAAACATATGTGCCCGACCTCACTAATGCTCTTGTAGCTGATTGGAAGCAAATCCCGCAGCAATGTTCCAACATCTAGTGGAAACCCTTCCCAGAAGAGTGGAGGCTGTTATCGTGGCAAAGGGGGGACCGACTCCATATTAATGCCCATTCTTTTGGAATGAGAATTGTGATGTTCGGGTGTCCACACACTTTTGGTCATGTAGTGTATGTATGTATTTGTTGTGTGATATCGTGGAAATAACATAGACAGAGGAAGTTATGTGCAAAGTTGTCATGTCCACCTCATAAGTTTTGATTTCAATTCAAATTAAAAGTTGGTCTTCTGAGATATTAAAATATTAGATGAAGTCTCATTTTTTAGAGAAACATGGAGAATATCAGGTTCAGCAGAGTAGGTCTTTGAGATGCAAAGCCGACGCTCATTTGGGGGCAGTGTGATGTGAAATACACAGCCAAGTAGAAGCAGCATGAAGATAAGAGACCAGGAAGACAGATAGAGGATAGGAAGAAGATGACATCGAAGCATAAAGTATTATATTACTCCATTTACTTTGTATGAATACCTGGTATGCTGCTGAAAGGTGGAAAGGTACCGAAGAAAAAGTTGGATCAATACACCTATATCTACACACCTTTCGAGTGCAACCAGTAAATCTGATCTCCCAACTTAAGGCTACGTACGTATGATGATGTAGATCTTGAAGAACTGTGCTTCCTACAGAAGTTATAGTTCCTGAAGTTGATGGAATTGGCATTCTTTCTGCAGTGGTATGGCGAATAAATTGAACTTACCTGGGATAAAAGGAATTTTCAGGTGATGAGGAAATGTTTGGTGCAAATTATAACAGTTGGCAGAGTGGCACTCGAGTGTCATTCTCCAGTGAGCTCGAGAGGTCATTGATGTTCAACTAGAAGATAACTGATCTGAGAAGACCACATTGGAGACGTACCGGCCTCCATGAGGGGAACGGAAGTGAAGATGTCATTGTTAGTCTTTACATGCCCGGAAGATATCGACACGCCAGATATGGAGGACAGGATTGAACACCAGACCTCACTCGTCAAATGTATCCTGTTTATTAAGAGAGCATTGTGACCTTGTTTACACATTTTTGGATGGAAAACTTACAAGGTACAGGTTGAATTGTGGAAAACAGGTAAGGAGTTTAACAGGTTTAACCCAAATCAGGTTGAGCGAATACTGTAAAGTACTAACTGGAAAAGTGTTTTTGACTGAATATATATTTGTTTTCTTTCTTCAAGGCAAATCTGTCATCAATGTCAAGCAAAAGAAACCCATCCTCCATGGATTGGGGTGGTCTTTTTGACATAATCAATGGCATCTCCACATACTCGACGGTCATCGGACGTATCTGGCTCTTCGTGGTCTTCCTGTTCCGAGTCCTCGTGCTGGTTGTTGCTGGAGAGTCCGTTTGGGGAGATGACCAGTCGGACTTCGAGTGCAACACACGTCAACCCGGGTGCACCAACGTGTGCTATGACCACTTTTTCCCCATTTCCCACGTCCGCCTGTGGGCGCTGCAGCTCATCTTTGTCGCCACACCGACGATGCTGGTGGCGATGCACGTCAGTTCACGCTACCGGCGGGAGAAGAAGAATGGTGGCCAGGTAAGAAGAGCTTATCTTGGTTTGTCGAGGCATTTGCATTTGCATTTGCTGTATAATTATGCAGAAGTGACTTTTTTTCATTACATCTTAACACATTCATATCATGTATGATATTCATTCATTCAATACTTTCCGCTTCATTCATTCATCCAAAATCCGCTTCCGGTTTCTCGAGCGAGGTGGCGACTTTTTATCTCTCCAGGCATAAAAAGTTTAAGTATTTTTCCATTCGTGTGTTTGTCAAATTTCCACTCGTTATTTTATTGTGTGTGTGTTATTGTGTGTTTCGAGTTAGTTTTGGTTTGAAATTCGTATAACTTGTAATTAATTAATCGTTTTCTGTTCGCTCTGCGTGCGCGGCCTTCTAACTTGAGGCTTCCCCTGTCGATGTTTTGTTAATTTAAGTTCCTTCCTTCGCTGTATTTATTGGTTCTTAGATTTTTCTCTTCTCCCCCGAACTTCCCCGAACATCTACTCTTTGTCGAACGTTTTAAATGCCCCCCCCCCCCCAAAACAACATTTATTTCCTTTTCTCCACATGTGCTGTTGTCTCATCGTGTGCTTCTGTCCACGTGCTTTTCTCCACGTGCTTCTATCCACGTGCTTCTATCCACGTGCTTCACCCCACATGCTTCTATCCACGTGCTTCTCTCCACGTGCTTCTCCCCACGTGCTTCTCCCCACGTGCTTCTCTCCACGTGCGCTCTCACCCCGCCCCCTTTATCTTCTTGTCTTCCACCTTTTGCCCTGTTCACATGACACGTGGTTGTCCCTCTAGGCTCCCTCTCCCTGTCGGTATTTTGTGAATAAAAGATTGTTTTTCACGGTTTTGTTAAAATATTATTTAAATATGTTTAAACTTTCCCCTGCAGTGTTTTATTCAGTGGTTTATTACAACTCGCTGTTTTTCTTCCGATTTAAAAGACTTTTTTCAATTTCCTCTTCAATTCAGCCACTTCAAAATATTCAATCTCTTACAATTCTTCCTCCCTACATGCTCTAAACTCACCTTCATTCCACCCCTCCTCCATCGTTTTAAAAGGGATATCTGACTTGAAAATCACAATAAACCCAATTTGTTATAATTGTTCGTTTTTCATCAATCATCACACCTCCCCTCCTAAATTCCCTCTTCCCCCCTCCCTTTCAATTCTCCCCCCTCTCCCCTCCCCTCCTAAACTCCCCCCTCACCCATCCCCTCCAAATCTCCCCCCTTGCCCCTCCCCTCCTAAGCTCCCCCCTCACACCTCCCCTCCAAATCTCCAACTTTGCCCCTCCCCTTCAAATCTCCCCCTTCCCCCTCCCCTTCAAAACTCCCCCCTCACGCTCCCCTTCAAAACTCCCCTCCCCAACCCCTCCCATTCAAAACTCCCCCCCAACCCCTCTCCTTCAAATCTCCCCCCTACCATCTTTCTTCAATTCTCCCCCCTCCCCCCTCATCCTCAAAGCCACCTCCTCCCCACTGAGTCTCACTTCTATTTCAACCTCCACATCCTCCAACCTTCTACTTTCTTCTGCCCTTCCCTCCCTCAAACAACCCCTCACTGTGCCTCAGCCCATCACCATCAACCCATTTGTCCTCCTCATCCTTCCCTTTCTTGTAACTCTTTTGCAATCTCTGACACACTATCAACAGCTCTCCCTACCTCCCCCTCTCATCCTTCATCTGATCCAACCCTTCCCCTCCCCTGCCCTGCACCCGATGCTCCCCGCCCCCTCTTCATTAACGGTATGGACCTCAAACATCCGGGGCCTTCGCTCAAACCTGATTTATTTATTTTTTTTTTTTTGTTTTTTTTTTTTGTATACAAGATCGAGGCTCGTGAAAGAGCGAACATTAATCACACAGAAAGACAAACAGACACATAAAACAAATAACATCGGGAGCGGTAGACAAGATGGGGAGAGGGGGAAGGACACAAACACAACATTTGAGAGCAGGGACCGAGAGACATGGAGACATCGAGAGATCTGTGGGAGGGAGAGGGCTTTGGGGGGGAGGCATGTGAAGGGGGGGAGGCATGTGAAGGGGGGGGGGGGGGTGGGAGAGGTATAAACATATGGACACTGCCAGGATTTCCAGGAAATAAGTTGGAATTTCAAACAAGGTGGATCTGGGGTGAATTAGTGGGGGTAGAAAAGATCAAGGTTATGGATGGGGGAAGATAAGAGATGGTGGTGAACAGCTGTTTTAAAGACCTGGAGGGAGGAGAGGGATTGAAGGGAGTGTGGGAGTTTTTTCCACAGGCGGGAGAAAAGAGGAATGAAAGAGTGAAGGTGAGCAGAGAGCCGAGATTTCGGCAGTTTAACCATCAGAGGGTTGCTGGCAGATCTTGTGCGACGTGTAGGAATATTTGGGGGACAGAGCACAGAGAGAGCTGGGGGAGCAAGGCCGGAGAGGAGTCGGTAGAAGACAGAAAGACCACCTACCTGCCTGCGGTGAGTGAGTGAAAGGCCCTCAGAGATAGCTTCATCGCGGGAGATTCCAATGATTTTGAAAGCTTTGGATTCAACAGCGTGAAGCCGAGCCAGGTGTGAGGCAGGAGCACCAGCCCATAGGGGCGAACAGTATTCCATTGAGCTGCGGATGAAAGCCTTGTAAGTGGTGAGGAGCTCAGGTGTGCCGAGGAAGGACTTCGCACGACGGAGGATGCCCAGTCGGCGACTGGCTTTGGAGGCCAGCTTGGAAATGTGGTTTTCCCAAGAAAGATCATGGCAGATAGTGAGGCATGATTGCTTCTTCTTCTTCTTCTTCTTCTTCTTCTCCATTCAGGTTGCTTCTGACAATCCAGACTTGATCTGCTTAACAGAAACTTTCCTCCTTCAAGATGTCTCTGATTCCTTAATATATATTCCTGGTTACTCACTCCTCCGGTGTGATAGACCTGAGCCTCGTCCTGGTGGTGGGGTTGCTATCTTTATCAAAAACTATCTTCCTCACTCTCCTTGCACTGCCCTCTCTCCACCCCACCCCCAGGAGTACCTCTGACTACGGCTTCCTCTCCGCTCCCACCTTTTGTTCATATGTGTTTTGTACCGTCCTCCAAACAGTGATGACTCCATTTACATTTCGCTGTCCAACAACATGGACCAACTTCTATCCATTCATCCCAACTCTCTCTTCCTCATAAGTGACGACTTCAACTGTCATCATGCCAGCTGGCTGGGTGTGGGTTCCTCTCTCACCAGTCATGGCATCTCAGCAAAGGACTTCTGCGAATCATTGGGACTGACACAATCTGTCAATTTCCCGACCCGGATCTCAGTCAATGGAGTATCCTCTCTTCTAGACTTCTTGGTTCTGACAAACTTCCCTGCAAATGTCTCTTGCTCTTCTTCTGCTCCAATCGGTTCTTCTGATCGTGTGCTTGTTAAAGTGGATATCTCTCTGGCCATTCTCAGAGAGCCTCCTCACCATCGACGAGTCTGGCATTTCCCTCAGGCCGACTGGCACGGTCTTCAAGCAGCCATCAATCATCTGGACTGGTCTCCCATATCTACTGCCACTGACATCAACTCATCCTGGGAATTCTTCCAAAGTAAACTGCTCTCTCTCTCATGCACAGATTTATCCCATCTCGTCTTCAGTTGTCATACCCTTCCTACCGTCCATGGTACACTGAATCTTGTGGTGAGGCAGTTGCCCTGAAACAACTTGCCTTTGCCTCTTGAAAGGCTAATCCAACTGAAGGCAATCTCAGTTCCTTCCACCAAGCTCGGAACAAGTGTGTGTCTACCCTCAGGAGTGCCAGGAAGCACTATCTCTCCACACTCAAGAATGAACACTCAAACCTGTCTCCTTCCTCCAAATCCTGGTGGCGTCTGGTCAAATCTGTTTCTGGTGGTTGTTCCCCCTCCACCCCCTCCCTTACTTCAAATGGCTACACAGTTGACACCACACATGACAAAGCAGAATGCCTCAACTCCATGTTTGCCTCAAAATCTTGTGTCCCAAACTCATGTCTCTCTGTACCCACCTTACCCAGTCGAAACTAGCTGCTCCTGGACTCTGTGTCCATCTCTCCTGACAAGGTGGAGAAGTTTTTGTCAAACCTCGACTCTGATTCTGCAACTGGACCAGACGGCATCAGACCACGGGTCCTAAAATCCTGCTCTGCCACTCTATCTCACTCTCTCTCTCTCTGTTCTCTTCACCCTCTGTTTTGTTCAAGGTCATCTTGGAAATCAGCAAACATTACTGCTTTGCACAAAAAATGTGCAAAAACAGATCCTTGCAACTACAGACCAATCAGCCTGCTCCCAATTATCAGCAAAGTCATGGAATCCATCATTGCTTTGGATATCAAATCCTTCCTCTTCTCTAATGGCTTGATCTCTGATCATCAATTTGGATTCAGACCAGGTCATTCTACTCTGGACATGCTGCTTCTGCTGTCTCAACAATGGATGGAGGTCCTCAATGCCAAACAGGAAATCAGAGTTGTCTCCGTTGACATATCATGTACTTTCGATACGGTCTGGCACCCAGCTCTGCTCACCAAACTCTCCTCCTATGGTATCTATGGAAATCTCCACGCATGGCTTGCGGACTACCTCTCTGGTCGTAGTCAACGTGTGGCCCTGAATGGATTTCTCTCATCTCTCCTTCCTGTTCAGGCTGGAGTTCCCCAAGGCAGTGTTCTGGGCCCTGTGCTTTTTCTGGTCTTCATTAATGATCTCTCCGACTCTCTGGAAAATCCTCTCTATCTCTTTGCTGAAGATTCCACTCTGTGCCGCTCCATTCCTCATCCCTCAGATTGGCAGTCTGCAGCCTCCTCACTCTCTGCAGACCTGGACAAAATCACAGACTGATAAAACAAGTGGAACATGTCTTTCAATCCTGAAAAATCTCACACTCTTACTATGTCTCTCTGCAAAGACCGACTGGAAAACCCTCCCATCTACTTTCTCAACAATCCTCTCCAAGAAGTTCTGTCGCTCAAGCTTTTAGGTCTCACTATCTGCCATGATCTTTCCTGGGAAAACCACATTTCCAAGTTGGCCTCCAAAGCCAGTCGCCGACTGGGCATCCTCCATCGTGCGAAGTCCTTCCTTGGCACACCTGAGCTCCTCACCACATACAAGGCTTTCATCTGCAGCTCAATGGAATACTGTTCTCCCCTTTGGGCCGGTGCTCCGGCCTCACACCAAGCTCGGCTTCACACTGTTGAAACCAATGCTTTCAGTATCGTTGGAATCTCCTGCGATGAACCTAACTCCGAGGGCCTTTCATTCACTCACCGCAGGCAGGTTGGTGGCCTTTCTGTCTTCTCCCAACTCTTCTCCGGCCTTGCTCCCCCAACTCTCTCTGTGCTCTGTCCCCCAAATATTCCTACAGGTCGCACAAGATCTGACAGCAACCCTCTTGTGGTTAAACTGCCAAAATCAAGACTCTCTGCTCACCTTCACTCTTTCATTCCTCTTTTCTCCCGCCTCTGGAACAAACTCCCTCACTCTCTTCAATCCCACTCCTCCCTCCAGGTCTTTAAAACAGCTGTTCGCCACCATCTCTGATCTTCCCCCATCCAAAACCTTGATCTTTCCTACCCCGATAATTCACCCCGGAGCCACTTTTTTGAAATACCGACTTCTTTCCTGGAAGTCCTTGCAGTGTCCATGTGTTTTACACCTCTCCCACCTTCCCCCAAGCCCTCTCCCTCCCACAGATCTCCCGATGTCCCTGCTCTCAAATGTTGTGTTTGTGTGCTGCCCCCTCTCTCCCCATCTTGTCTACCGCTCCCCTTATTTTATGTTTAATGTGTCTGTTTGATTTTTTTTGTGTGATTAATGTTAGCTCTTTCACGAGCCTCAATCTTGTATACAAAAATAATATATATATATATATATATATTTATATATATATGTCGGTCTAAGACCTCAAGGGAAGGAAGAAGAAGAAGAATCAGAGCAACAATGTTTAATGGGATCGATTACAAACACACAGTGTGGAGCAAGGCTCGAGAATGCACCGCCTAACACGCAGCGGGCAATTCCTCAAGACACTCGCTGCAAAATAAGTAAAAAGGCATTTCATTTATAGCAAAATATCAGACAAGAATCTGCGCTAAAGACATAGCAAAACCTGGGCCATAAAGACCCACCTTCCCTCGTCCCTTCCTGAAGAAGGCCAAACTTAGACAAAAAGATGTAAGCATAGGATAGGCTGAGCCTTTTTGGCTCTTTATCTAAACATATCAGACCCGAGCGCAGGCCGAAGAAAATATTCTCATACACTAGGCTAAATGGTAGATGAATGATTGGATACACATGCTGAATACAATAACTATCAAAGGATGTGTAATGTCTATATTTCTTTCCAAGGTTGGTTACATCCTTGATTTAGGAGACATACTAGAAACTACAAAGATATATAATTAATTATTCCCTTCGTGAAGGAGGCGTTTGGCGACATGTTTTCCCTGTACGTGGGTCGCGAGCATTTTATCTACTGTCTGGCACATACATTCAAGGACTTGTTTACTGGGCTAAGGATCCACCCTGCACCTCGAGCCTCGAAACCACATTTTGTCCACTCGCCTCTGCCTGCAGCTGAGTTCAAATCAGTTTTCAGAAGCACGATATATAATTTCAGATGTTATGATCAATTGAGTCATGGGATTTAAACCCTAATGGCTAACATATATATATATATATTCTGAAACGCAAAAGAAACTTCCCACCTTTGAAACCTTTAAATATCAACAATAACACTGCGTGTAGTAAATGTGTGAACTTATTTGTGGACAATAGTGTCCTCACTGTCAGACAAAACGGTCACGGATGGTCACTTGAACCTTCAATGGTCACTTCATAGCACAGTGGAACGAGGTCACTCTCAGCAATGAGTTAAGGTTCTGTGTGGACAGTCCTGATGGGCACCATCTCTGGTGGCCAAGGTCCACCGCTGATGCTGCTGGCACCATCTCTGTCGGTTGCGGCGATGGGCAGCCGTCATCACGGGGCCTCTGTATGGTCTTCTGGCAGTCAGACCATAGTCATGCAGTCGTCTTCGTGCAGTATCATTGGAGATCCGTGGGTTTGCACGCCCCGGCGTTTCTGCTGCAGTGCGGGATGCTGGACGGAATCGATCCCGCAGGTGACTTCGGACCATCTGCCTGTCCTGCCTTGCAGTGGTGACTCTTGGCCTCCCTGATCGAGGTCTGTCATCTGCAGAGTTGTGGAGGGTGTCTCTGTCCACCAGGGCCAATATCGTCTGGTGTGAACAGCCAAGGTGACGTGCCACCTCACGGTAGCTCAGTCCGCCTTGCAGCATGCCCAGTGCACGCTGCCGTTGATCCCTTGACAATCGTGGCATGTTGATTGAAATGCCCATTTTGCACTGGCCTTTTTAAAGCCAATATCAAGACATCACGTGCAGCTCATTAAAATCATCCCGTACCCCTTGGCTAATCACTGACAGCCAAAACGGCTGTTCAACAGCTGTGCTATGAAGTGACCATTGAAGGTTCAAGTGACCATCCGTGACCGTTTTGTCTGACAGTGAGGACACGATTGTCCACAAATAAGTTCACACATTTACTACACGCAGTGTTATTGTTGATATTTAAAGGTTTCAAAGGTGGTAAGTTTCTTTTGCGTTTCAGTATATATATATATATATATATATATATATATATATATATATATATATATATATATATATATATGTATGTATATATATATATATGTATGTATATATATATATATATATATGTATATATATATATATATATATATAAATAAATATATATATATATATATATATATATATATATATATATATATACAGACTTGGCATTTAATGTGGAATATTTTTTTTGTGGGGGTGAACTTACTTTTCAAGATGACTTAGAACCCAAAGTTCATTGGAATTATGTTGAAATTATTCTAGATTTTGTTAATGTGACCTTTAAAAGAAACAAAAACCACATTTGACATTTCGAAGCAAATAAATTGATCCTTGAAAGTGATGTAAACTGATATCAAACTCAATTCACGGACAGTACTGTGTTTAAGCTTCTGTACGTTTTCCAGAAGTATCTCTTTATTTTGCATATTAGCCAAAAAAAAATTCAACAAAAACAAAAGCTAAATTATGACTGGGATTACGGACATTAAAATTACAGTTCAGTACTTCGTGTAACCCCCACGAGCATTCAGGAGAGCACGTACACATCGAGGCATGCTGTTCACGAGATTTGCCAAGGTTTGGACAGGAATCGCTTGCCATGCAGTGACAATAGTCTGCTGCAATTCACGCACAGAGGTAGGCTGCTGGTCCAAGTTTTCGATTTGACGCGTTAATTCTACCCACAAGTTCTCTATCGGATTCATATCCGTGGACATGGCAGGCCACTCCATATGCTCTACACCACGGTCAGCAAGAAAGTGTTGGATCATGCGAGCACGATGAGGCCGTGCATTGTCATCTTGGAAGACAAAGTTTCCTCGAAAGGCTGCACGAGCAAATGGAAGCAATGTTTCTTCCAGAATGACCCTGTACTTGAACTGGTTCAGGTTTCCATTCAGAACAACCAGGTCAGTTTTGCCCCCTGCATGAAAAGCAGCCCAAACTATCACCCCACCACCTTGAGCTTGGACTCTTGGCACTATACAATCTTCGTTGTGGGCTTCATGCACTTGTCTGCGCACTCGGACGCGGCCATCTTGACGATAGACCAGAAATCTCGACTCGTCACTGAAGGTCACGTGATTCCAGTGTCCTGGCTGCCATTGACGGTGCTCTCTGGCCCACTGCAATCGGCGCTGGCTGTGTTGTCTGGTCAGGTGTGGCTTTCTCAGGGGACGCCTGGCACGATAGCCTGCTTGAACCAGTCGTTGGTTGACTAGCCTTCTGCATACAGGCACATTTGTCAGTTGCTGCCACTCAGCCTTAAGCCGATTAGCTGACTTGGTACGGCCATTGCAGACTAACCGGTGCAGCTGGCGATCATCTCTCCTTGTGGTTCTGCGTGGACGTCCTGGCCTCGGTATTGGAGTAGGGACACCCCTCTCAGCATTTCGTTTCAGGATCTTTGACACCTGACCTTGAGTGATGCCATACTGCCGAGCAATAGCACGCTGTTTCATGCCAAAATTTCGTAAAGCCACCACTCCATGACAAACTGCATTGTCAAGTTGACGGACCATCTCCAGAGGAAGCGGCAATAACTTTTGTAGACGTGCAGCAGTTGTTTTCCACTAATACAGAACGCAACAACCCTTATATACCCGATTGTGAAGCCAATCATCAAATGTACCTGTCCTTACATTTTGTCACGCCACCTGTGATATAATCCTGTTATTGACTTCTTTTTTGCGAAAGACAATCAGTGACATGGTTCTTTCAACAAAGACATCACCGAAGGGTAAAAGAAACTCACCAGATTGATATACTGAGTTCAGAAAGTAAACCCAAGTCAAGAAAAAAAAAAAATCCATATTAAATGCCAAGTCTGTATATATATGTATATATACATTCATGCTGGTACAGCTCTGCATCCCCCTCCTTGGATCCTTTGTCTCCAAAGCTTCTGATCCTCAGCCTCAATCTCTGGGTGATGGATTCCTTACTGGTTATAGCCATTTATAGCCTCTTACGGTTATAGCCTCAATCCCATCCCCCCTCTTCTCTTCGGCCTTTCTCTTCGTCTCCTTCTTTCCGACATCCATCTCTCCGCCTTTCTGCCTGCCCGATCTTCCCCCATCCTCCAGACATGTCCATCCTTTATGAAACACCGCTCTCTGGCCAGCTCATTTAACTTCCTCTGTCCAGTATTTATCCTCACTTCCTCGTTGGTTACTCTCTGCATCCAGCAAATCCCATGTATTCTTCTCAGGCATCTAATGTCAAAACCATTCATTCTCCTTTGCTTCTCCTTCATCAAAGTCAAACTCTCCGAACCCGTAGAGCACCACAGAGATTACTGCTGCATTGTACACCTTCATCTTGGTTCACAAGGTAACATGCCTTCTTCCCTAAAGATCTCTGCTCAGACTACTGAAGACCTATCCCAGCAATGTCAGCCTTCCAATTCACTTCCTTGTTACTACCTGCTCCCTTATCTGTTATCTTGCTTCCTAAATAAAGAAACTTCATCTTTCTTCATCTTTCTTCATCTTTCTTTTCATTTGGCCTTGTCACAACCTTCCACTATATCCAAGGAAAATTCACCTTCAAACCAAATTTCGCACTTTTGTCATGACCCTTCTGAGTATTGCAAATCCTGCAGCCGCCACATCCGTCACATCCAGCAAAACCACATCATCCGCAAATTCCACATCCCACGGTTTATGATCTGCAATCTGGACTCCTTCCCTTACTTAACTTCCTCAATCAACTATATGAAACACGTAGTCTAACACAATGTTGAACAAGCTGGGAGACAGGATGCCATCCTGCCGTTCTTCAGTCTTTACCTTAAAATACAACTTTATTTACCTTAAAATTTAACTTAAAATACTTTCACTCTTTCATTCCTCTTTTCTCCCGCCTCTGGAACAAACTCCCTCACTCTCTTCAATCCCACTCCTCCCTCCAGGTCTTTAAAACAGCTGTTCACCACCATCTCCTATCGTCCCCCATCCAAAACCTTGATCTTTTCTACCCCAGCTAATTTCACCCCAATTCCACTTTTTTGAAATACCAACTTCTTTCCTGGAAGTCCTAGCTGTGTTCCTGTGTTTTATACCTCTCCTACCCTCCACCCTCCTTCCCATGCCTCCTCCCCCCAACATGTGTTTTATACCTCTCCCACCCTCCACCCTCCTTCCCATGCCCTCCTCCCCCCAACATGTGTTTTATACCTCTCCCACCCCTCTCCCTTCCCATGCCTCCTCGCCCCAACATGTGTTTTATACCTCTCCCACCCCTCTCCCTTCCCATGCCTCCTCCCCCAAACATCTATTTTATACCTCTCCCACCCCCTCTCCCTTCCCATGCCTCCTCCCCCAAACATGTGTTTTACACCTCTCCCACCCCCTCTCCCTTCCCATGCCTCCTCCCCCCAACATGTTTTATACCTCTCCCACCCCCTCTCCCTTCCCATGCCTCCTCCCCCCAACATGTGTTTTATACCTCTCCCACCCCCTCTCCCTTCCCATGCCTCCTCCCCCCAACATGTGTTTTATACCTCTCCCACCCCCTCTCCCTTCCCATGCCTCCTCCCCCAAACATGTGTTTTATACCTCTCCCACCCCCTCTCCCTTTCCATGCCTCCTCCCCCCAAACATGTGTTTTATACCTCTCCCACCCCCTCTCCCTTCCCATTCCTCCTCCCCAAAACATGTGTTTTACACCTCTCCCACCCCCTCTCCCTTCCCATGCCTCCTCCCCCAGACATGTGTTTTATACCTCTCCCACCCCCTCTCCCTTCCCATGCCTCCCCCCCCCCCCCCACCAAGCCCTCTCCCTCCCACAGATCTCCTGTTCTCTGCTGCCGTACTTGTGTGCTTCCCTCTCTCTCCCCATCTTGTCTCCTGCTCTCTTTATTATATGTTTTTTTGTGTCAGTTTGTTTTTATGTGATTAATGTTAGCTCTTACACGAACCTCGATCTTGTAAAAACAAAAAAACAAAAAACAAAAAAAACCCTGAACTTTCTACGACCAATTCTCATACAGGTGTCTGTATCCTCATACAAACATCTTATCAACCTCATCACTTTCTGTCAGCACCTTCCAAAGTCCTTCCCTTTATATATCGTCATATACCTGCTTGAAGTCGACAAAGCACACATAAAATCATAAGCCATTTCCTCCTCCTTCTTAATTTGAAAATTTCAGATCCTTTCTTTGTTTAGTTTGTTTTCTTAAAACATGTTTTGCATAACCTGATCTCTTTCACTGGAGAAGAAATGATCTTAAACTCCACACAAAATATCAACATGTCATCTCCGACATGCTAAACAGCACACAATAGCAAGAAATAACACAAAAAACACTCCAGAGTAAAATAAAACTGATCTTGGTGGGAAATCCTCAGATTTTCTGTCCATAGTATTGGTTTCCTCTGTCATATTGTCAAATAGGTTTGAATTTCATCTGATACACTCATAAAACAGCTCTTATGTGTGATTATAAAGGAAACATCATAACTACGGCATGTACCATGTTAGAAAAATCAAAAAAAAAACATGAATATTAGAGGAGTGTGTGTGTGTGTGTGTGTGTGTGTGTGTGTGTGTGTGTGTGTGTGTGTGTGTGCATATACAGTCACATAAAAAAGTAAGTACACCCCATGTAAAGTTTTGACTTTTTCAACATATTTCAACATACAGCTATTTGATCTTCATTTCAACAATATTGATAAATAAAGGTGATATAATATAACAAATATCATGAAACATTTACATTTTGTAGTCCATTGTATAATTTAAATAAACATAAATGCAAATTTCGCATGTGGAAAAAGTAAGTACACCCCTACATTTATCACTACTTCAAATACCTAAAATTAGAATCAGGTGCACCAGCTCAGGTGCAAATGATTAGAACATCGTTGGAGAGGATCTTGGAGGAACCTGTCTTATTTAAACCTCAGACATTTCGTTTGGTTTGCTCTTTGTTGTTGAAGTGTGCGGCATCACCATGCCGAGATCAAAAGAGCTCTCTGAGGCCTTCAGAAAGAAGGTTATAGATGCCAACGAGTCTGGGAAGGGATTTTAAAAGGATCTCCAAACAATTTGAAATCAATCATTCGACTGTCCGGAAGATCATCTACAAGTGGAGAAGATTCCAAACAACTGCCAACTTGTTCAGGCCAGGCCGCCCCAGCAAGTTCAGCCCGAGAGCAGACCGCAAGATACTGAAAGAAGTCTCTAAGAACCCCAGAATGTCATCACGGGACCTACAGGTAGCTCTTGCCACTGTTGATGTCAAAGTGCACGAGTCTACCATTAGAAAGAGGCTGCACAAATTTGATCTTCATGGGAGGTGTGCCAGGAGGAAACATTTGCTGTCCAGAAAGAACATCAGGGCAAGACTAAAGTTTGCCAATGAACGCCTAGGCAAAGACCAGCACTTCTGGAACAATGTGCTCTGGACAGATGAGTCAAAGGTAGAGCTATTTGGCCACAGTACCAGAAGACATGATTGGCGAAAACCAAAGACAGAATTTGACCACAAGAACCTGATACCAACTGTAAAGCATGGTGGTGGAAATATTATGGTTTGGGGCAGCTTTGCTGCATCAGGGCCTGGGCAGCTCACCATCATAGAATCCACTATGAATTCTTCATTGTACCAGAGGGTGCTTGAGGATAATGTGAGGCCATCTGTCAGAAAGGTGAAGCTCAACCGAAGGTGGACCTTGCAACATGACAATGACCCTAAACATATCAGTAAATCCACCAAGGAATGGCTGAAAAGAAAGAAATGGAGGGTTCTGGAATGGCCAAGTCAAAGCCCAGATCTAAATCCCATCGAGATGTTGTGGGGGGATTTGAAACGAGCTGTGCATGCAAGAAACCCTTCAAACATCGCACAGCTGAAAGAATTCTGCATGGAGGAGAGGGCAAAAATTTCTCCCACTCGATGTCCAGAGACTGGTAGACAGTTACAAGAAACGCCTACTTGAGGTTGTTTCTGCCAAAGGGGGCAATACCACCTATTAGAGCCAAGGGTGTACTTACTTTATCCACATGCGAAATTTGCATTTACGTTTATTTAAATTATACAATGGACGACAAAATGTAAATGTTTCATGATATTTGTTATATTATATCACCTTTATCTGTTAATATTGTTGAAATGAAGATCAAATAGCTGTATGTTGAAATATGTTGAAAAGGTCAAAACTTTACATGGGGTGTACTTACTTTTTCACGTGACTGTATATTTCAATAGAAAATCCACAGCACAACCAAATCAACTAATATAAGGTATGTTCTCCTCCAACAATTTGAAACAATTAAGATAGAGAAAAATTAGGGTCATATGATGTTTGGTGTGTTGTGCATGAACTTCCTGAACCTGAGCAGGGTTTGCGACGAGGTTTCGGGGCCCAATGCGTCCTAACGCTCCCCAGGGCCGGGCGAGATCCGAGGACGGCGTCCCATCTGGGCAGCTTTGCCCGCCACCCTCACCAGACGAAAACCATACACGAAGTTGGACTTCAGGAAGTTCTGCTCTTTCTTATCTGTTTCCAATTGGTGGAATAGAGTTTAGTGCAAACAGTTAGAAACTAATCCAAGCTAGAACATGAATGATAAGATGAGTTGTCAGGTGTCGATTTACAGTATTGTTGTTGCAATGATTGTTACCCTTGCCTGAGGAGAGGATATTGCATTCGAGTCCATTTGTCACTTGCCAGAAAAAATTCCGGCAAGTATGTTGATCTGTTCGTTTGTCTGTCTGTCTGTTTGTCTGTCTGTCCGTTTGTCTGTCTGTTTGCAGCACTACGTCTACACCATTGCACATAGAATCGCCAAACTTTGCACACATATTGGGCTTGCCCTGGAATAGACTGTGCCCAATTGATGACGTCATCAGTCACGTGGTTCGGCCGCCATCTTGGAAAAACCGAAAAACTGCACCTCTATATCTCCGAAAGTACTGAACAGAAAAAATTGAGACATGGCTCATTGTAAAGAACTCTCCATGTGGAATAAAATATGTTAATGATGACGTCATCAGTCACGTGGTTCGGCCGCCAACTTGGAAAAACCGAAAAACTTTGCACCTCCATATCTCCGAAAGTACTCAATAGAAAAAATTGAGACATGGCTCATTGTAAAGAACTCTCCATGGGGAATAGAATATGTTAATGATGACATCATAGGTCACGTGGTTCGGCCGCCATCTTGGAAAAACCGAAAAATTTAGCACCTCCATATCTCCAAAAGTGCTGAATAGAAAAAATTGAGACATGGCCCATTGTAAAGAACTCTCCATGTGGAATAAAATATGTTAATGTGACGTCATCGGTCACGTGGGTCGGCCGCCATCTTGGAAAAACCGAAAAACTTTGCAGCTCCATATCTCCGAAAGTGCTGGATAGAAAAAATTGAGACATGCTCATTGTAAAGAACTCTCCATGGCAAATAAAATATGTTAATGATGACGTCATCGGTCACGTGGTTCGGCCGCCATATTTGTCCTAAATGGCCGATAAAAAAGTAAAATCCGGCAAGTCCTCGGTCTCTGACCGATTTTTCATCTGTTTGTCTGTCTGTTTGTGTGCAGTACTACATCTACACCGTTGCACATAGCATCGCCATATTTTACACACATATTTGTCTTGCCCTGGAATAGACTGTGCCCAATTTTTAACTCTTTCGGCCCAAGGCCTCCATTATGACGTCATAATTCGATAATTCGACAAGTACAAAACTTCATCCAATCAAGATGCAATTTATTGAGCGCCATGTCGGCATAAAGTGATGGAGAAAAACAATGATGACGTCATCGGTCACGTGGTTCGGCCGCCATCTTGGAAAAACCGAAAAACTTTGCACCTCTATATCTCCGAAAGTGCTGAATAGAAAAAATTGAGACATGGCTCATTGTAAAGAACTCTCCATGGGGAATAAAATATGGTTATGATGATGTCATAGGTGCCTTAATTATGACGTCATAATTCGACAAGTACAAAACTTCATCCGATCAAGATGAAATTTCTTGAGCATAATCTCGGAATAAATTAGTTTAGAAAGCAAATAATGATGACATAATCGGTCACTTGGTTCAGCCAGCATATTTTTTATTCCGGAAAGTCTTCGGTCTCTGACCGATTTTTCATCTGTCTGTCTGTTTGTGCGCAGTACTACGTCTACATATTTGCACATAGCATCGCCATACATTACACACATATTTGCATTGCCCTGGAATAGACTGTGCCCAATTTTTAACTCTCTAGGCCCAAGGTCAAGCTCAAGGTCACATAAAACGTGAAAATCGTGACCGCAGCATAAAGCCAGGGCGAGGTGGAGTGATACAGCGGAAGATTTCGACGGTTTAAATGAAGCCGCGATGAGGTGGATTTTCATTGGGACCTTCATCCTGATTTCGTTTCCTCCACCACCAAAGGTGGATGGAGGTTATGTTTTCACCCCTGTCTGTTTGTCCATTTATGTTGGTCGGTTGGTTTGTTACTTGCCGGAATAGATTGGCCACAATAGATTTTGGGTGTTATGGGGGCTTGAAGCCAGATTTTAATCTTACAGCCCCCATGTTGGTGCTCGCCGTCACTGCGATGCGAAGCAAAAGACGCCTCAGAGCTGTCACATTCACAATCGCTATGTCGTATGTACTCCCGATACGTGTTTCCTTCATTGTAAAAACTACCAAGTCAACAGATAAAAGGATTTTGATCCGATAGGTGTTACGGCCTTGGTAAGATTGATGGAGACAGCGATCTGTTAGCGTATTCACCGCACAAATAGCTATGTGGAATTCTCTCATGTAGAGATTAAACCCACGTCGTTTGAACTTTGGCAGAGGTCATTATTTACTTTTAATGATGTTTATATACGAATCAAAAAGAAGATAATTGGTTTTGGGTCGTCCTTTCCACATATCTCATGGGATTGTGAGTTGGAGAGAAGACTGTGATGGCGGGGAGTGGGTTGGCATTCTCTCAAGCAGGGATTCAACCCATGTCCTTATGTATTCTTATTTTGATCCAAAATGGCTGATAAAAAAAGTACATTCCTCGGTCTCTGACCGATTTTTCATTTGTTACTTGCCGGAAAAGATTCCGGCAAGTATGTTGATCTGTTCGTTTGTTTGTTACTTGCCGGAAAAATTTTTCCGGCAAGTATGTTGATCTGTTCGTTTGTCTGTCTGTTTGTCTGTCTGTCTGTCTGTCTGTCTGTCTGTCTGTCTGTTTGCAGCACTGCGTCTACACCGTTGCACGGCGAATCGCCAAACTTTGCACACATATTGGTCTTGCCCTGGAATAGACTGTGCCCAATTGATGACGTAATCGGTGACGTGGTTCGGCCGCCATCTTGGAAAAACCAAAAAACGTTGCACCTCTATATCTCCGAAAGTACTGAACAGAAAAAATTGAGACATGGCTCATTGTAAAGAACTCTTCATGTGGAATAAAATATGTAAACGATGACGTCATCAGTCACGTGGTTCGGTCGCCATCTTGGAAAAACGGCAAAACGTTGCGCCACGATATCTCCAAAAGTGCTGAACAGAAAAAATTGAGACATGGCTCATTGTAAAGAACTCTCCATGGGGAATAAAATATGTTAATGATGACGTCATATGTCACGTGGTCGGCCGCCATCTTGGAAAAACGGCAAAACTTTGCACCACTATATCGCCAAAAGTGCTGAACAGAAAAAATTGAGACATGGCTCATTGTAAAGAACTCTCCATGGGGAATAAAATATGTTAATGATGACGTCATCAGTCACGTGGTCGGCCGCCATCTTGGAAAAACGGCAAAACTTTGCACTACAAAATCTCCAAAAGTGCTGAACAGAAAAAATTGAGACATGGCTCATTGTAAAAAACTCTCCATGGGGAATAAAATATGTTAATGATGTCATATGTCACGTGGTCGGCCGCCATCTTGGAAAAACGGCAAAACTTTGCACCACTATATCTCCAAAATTGCTGAACAGAAAAAATTGAGACATGGCTCATTGTAAAGACCTCTCCATGGGGAATAAAATATGTTAATGATGACGTCATCGGTCACGTGGTTCAGCCGCCATATTTGTCCTAAATGGCCGATAAAAAAGTAAATTCCGGCAAGTCCTCGGTCTCTGACCGATTTTTCATTACTTGCCGGAAAAAAATTTCCGGCAAGTATGTTGATCTGTTCGTTTGTTACTTGCTGGAAAAAAATTTCCGGCAAGTATGTTGATCTGTTCGTTTGTCTGTTTGTCTGTTTGTCTGTTTGTCTGTCTGTCTGTCTGTTTGCAGCACTGTGTCTACACCGTTGCACGGAGAATCGCCAAACTTTGCACACATATTGGTCTTGCCCTGGAATAGACTGTGCCCAATTGATGACGTCATCGGTGACGTGGTTCGGCCGCCATCTTGGAAAAACCGAAAAACTTGGCACCTCTATATCTCCGAAAGTACTGTACAGAAAAAATTGAGACATGGCTCATTGTAAAGAACTCTCCATGGGGAATAAAATATGTTACTGATGATGTCATATGTCACGTGGTCGGCCGCCATCTTGGAAAAACGGCAAAACTTTGCTCCACTATATCTCCAAAAGTGCTGAACAGAAAAAATTGAGACATGGCTCATTGTAAAGAACTCTCCATGGGGAATAAAATATGTTAATGATGACGTCATCGGTCACGTGGTTCGGCCGCCATATTTGTCCTAAATGGCGGATAAAAAAGTACATTCCGGCAAGTCCTCGGTCTCTGACCGATTTTTACTTGCCGGAAAAGATTCCGGCAAGTATGTTGATCTGTTCGTTTGTTTGTCTGTCTGTCTGTCTGTCTGTCTGTTTGTCTGTCTGTTTGCAGCACTGCGTCTACACCGTTGCACGGAGAATCGCCAAAGTTTGCGCACATATTCGTCTTGCCCTGGAATAGACTGTGCCCAATTTATGACGTCATCGGTCACGTGTTTCGGCCGCCATCTTGGAAAAACCGAAAAACTTTGCACCTCCATATCTCCGGAAGTGCTGAATAGAAAAAATTGAGACATGGCTCATTGGAAAGAACTCTCCATGGGGAATAAAATATGTTAATGATGATGTCATTAGTCACGTGGTTCGGCCGCCATCTTGGAAAAACGGCAAAATTTTGCTCCACTATATCTCCAAAAGTACTGAACAGAAAAAATTGAGACATGGCTCATTGTAAAGAACTCTCCATGGGGAATAAAACATGTTAATGATGACGTCATCGGTCACGTGGTGCGGCCGCCATCTTGGAAAAACCGAAAACTTTGCACCTCAACATCTCCGAAAGTGCTGAATAGAAAAAATTGAGACATGGCTCATTGTCAAGAACTCTGCATGTGGAATAAAATATGTTAATGATGACGTCATATGTCACGTGGTCGGCCGCCATCTTGGAAAAACGCAAAAATTTTGCTCCACTATATCTCCAAAAGTACTGAACAGAAAAAATTGAGACATGGCTCATTGTAAAGAACTCCATGGGGAATAAAACATGTTAATGATGACGTCATCGGTCACGTGGTGCGGCCGCCATCTTGGAAAAACGGAAAAAAATTTCACCTCCATATCTTCGAAAGTGCTGAATAGAAAAAATTGAGACATGGCTCATTGTAAAGAACTCTCCATGGGGAATAAAATATGTTAATGATGACGTCATCAGTCACGTGGTCGGCCGCCATCTTGGAAAAACGGCAAAACTTTGCACCACGAAATCTCCAAAAGTCCTGAACAGAAAAAATTGAGACATGGCTCATTGTAAAAAACTCTCCATGGGGAATAAAATATGTTAACGATGATGTCATATGTCACGTGGTCGGCCGCCATCTTGGAAAAACGGCAAAACTTTGCACCACTATATCTCCAAAAGTGCTGAATAGAAAAAATTGAGACATGACTCATTGTAAAGAACTCTCCATGGGGAATAAAATATGTTAATGATGATGTCATAGGTTCCTCCATTATGACGTCATAATTCGCCAAGTACAAAACTTCATCCGATCAAGATGAAATTTCTTGAGCATCATCAAGGAATAAATTAGTTTAGAAAACAAGTAATGATGACTTCATCGGTCACGTGGTTTGGCCGCCATATTTGTCCTAAATGGCCGATAAAAAAGTACATTCCGGCAAGTCCTCGGTCTCTGACCGATTTTTCATCTGTCTGTTTGTCTGTCTGTCTGTTTGTCTGTCTGTCTGTCTGTCTGTTTGCAGCACTGCGTCTACACCGTTGCACGTAGAATCGCCAAACTTTGCACACATATTGGTCTTGCCCTGGTATAGACTGTGCCCAATTGATGACGTCATCAGTCACGTGGTTCGGTCGCCATCTTGGAAAAACGGCAAAACGTTGCGCCACTATATCTCCAAAAGTGCTGAACAGAAAAAATTGAGACATGGCTCATTGTAAAGAACTCTCCAGGGGGAATAAAATATGTTAATGATGACGTCATATGTCACGTGGTCGGCCGCCATCTTGGAAAAACGGCAAAATTTTGCACCACTATATCTCCAAAAGTGCTGAACAGAAAAAATTGAGACATGGCCCATTGTAAAGAACTCTCCATGTGGAATAAAATATGTTAATGATGACGTCATAGGTCACGTGGTTCGGCCGCCATCTTGGAAAAACCGAAAAACTCCACCTCCACATCTCCAAAAGTCCTGAATAGAAAAAATTGAGGCATGGCTCATTGTAAAGAACTCTCCATGGGGAATAAAATATGTTAATGATGACGTCATCAGTCACGTGGTTCGGCCGCCATATTTGTCCTAAATGGCCGATAAAAAAGTACATTCCGGCAAGTCCTCGGTCTCTGACCGATTTTTCATTTGTCTGTTTGTCTGCACAGAATAAATATGATTTTCTCTGCAACCGTTGGTCCGATTGACAGGAAATTTTCACCATAGGTGCAACTCCTTCTGTAGAATTTTAGGTCACGTTTATGTCATCGGTCACGTGGTCCGGCCGCCATCTTGGAAAAATCGAAAAACTTTGCACCTCCATATCTCCGAAAGCGCTGAATAGAAAAAAATGAGACATGGCTCATTGTAAAGAACTCTCCATGTGGAATAACATCTGTTAATGATGATGTCATAGGTGCCTCAATTATGACGTCATAATTTGACAAGTACAAAACTTCATCCGATCACGATGAAATTTCTTGAGTGTCATATAGGCGCAAATTGGTGCAGGGAAAAAAAGATGACGTCATTGGTCACGTGGTTCGGCCGCCATATTTGTTTTAACACAAAAGCCTTAAAAACCACTGAAAACACATCCTCGCGAGGGTCTGCAATCTCTGATTGTTCTTTCTTGTTTCTTATGTAAAATGTGTTCTACAATTTTTGCTGTGGAAGATTATCCTGATTTTTTTGTTATTTTTCACCCATCTCTATTCGCCCCTGTCTTCGCAGTTTGTTAGTTACTGGCAAAAGAAGACGTATGGAAAGAACTTTGACCAAGTGAACGAAGTGGAACTCTCTGGAGAGACCATAAAGAAGAGGTTGGCTCGTATTGATGGAGGCCTTCTCTTAACCTATCTACTCAGTATCACGGTCCGAATGGCTCTCGAAGTTGTTTTCCTTTATGTCTACTATGCACTCTACCACAGTCATCACATGCCAAGGAAGCTCGAGTGTGACGTTTCACCATGCCCGCAAGTCGTCGAGTGTTTTGTCGCTAGGCCGACGGAAAAGACCATATTCACGGTTTTCATGCTTTCATCTTCGGCTGTTTGCCTTTTGCTCAATCTAATAGAGTTCCTCTACCTGTTTGTTAAGCGGTGTTGTTTAGAACCTGTAAGAAATAAGCACCGTACCTGTACCATAATAACGAAATCACACCAAAACAACCAGAACCAGGTATTTGTGATCGACAACTGCTGATGGAAGTTCCTACATTTCCATAAGACTTTTATGTGAGCTATGACAATTTAAAGAATTTATACTAAGTCGGCTTAAGAATATATATATATATATATATATATATATATATATATATATATATATATATATATATATATATATATATATATATATATATATATATATATATATATATATATACATATACATACACACACACAGCACAGCCAAGTGAAGTGTGTGTGGTATTGTTGTTACGTGGACGACACATTTGTCACCTGTCCCACCATTCATGAGGCTATTGGAAAAACCTTTCCTTCCATCAGGTTCACCTACGAAGAGGAACAGAATGGATCCCTGTTCCTAGATATGATCGTGACAGGGGGGTCCTAAAGGAGGTTTGAACATCACTGTTTACGAACATCACTACGCAAATGCCAACATTAATTTTTGGATTCCTCATGCTCTAAATATTCCAAAAATGTATCGTTTTGCTAATCTCCAAAATTTTGAACGAAAAAGCATAGTGAACCTGACTATATCAGACATCTGCCATTTTGGATGCGAACCCGAATAAAGCCAAAATAAGGATTTTGGAGGCATTTACATCGCTCACGGAGGAAGTCGTATACTGGCAACTCACATTTTGTCCACTCATATGTAAACGCACCAGAGATACCCCTACTTCAAAATAGGAAGATGAATATATCGTATTATCCACTTTGGCTTTACATTGTAATATCAAGTTTGTGCAAGCCACTTCCCCCTTTCATCCCCTCTTCCCCCCAGCCTATTTCCAACACTCAGCCACATTCTCACAATTGTTTCAGGGCATTACAAATGAGGTTTGCTACTTCCACCAGCTAAGGTGGGCATCGGGTATGTTTCCACCCCTACATCCCTGTTTTTGAACAAGATATCTCAAAAACTTGTGGACAGATTCGGACGAAACTCGGTGGACAGGTTGGGTATGTGACGTGGAAGAATTGATTCAATTTTGGTGAAGATTCGAATCCGGATCAGAGGATTTTTAAAGTGATTCTTCGCACCACTGAGTCATAGGTCCAAAAACTATATATAGCATGGTGTCTGAAAAAGTTGTGGACGGATTCGGACAAAACCTGGTGGACAGGTTGGGTATGTGACGTGGAAGAATTGCTTCAATTTTGGTGAAGATTCGAATCCGGATCAGAGGATTTTTAAAGTGATTCTTCGCACCACAGAGTCATAGGTCCAAAAACTATATATAGCATGATGTCTCAACAAGTTGTGGACGGATTCGGACAAAACCTGGTGGACAGGTTGGGTATGTGACGTGGAAGAATTGATTCAATTTTGGTGAAGATTCGAATCCGGATCAGAGGATTTTTAAAGTGATTCTTCGCACCACAGAGTCATAGGTCCAAAAACTATATATAGCATGGTGTCTGAAAAAGTTGTGGACGGATTCGGACAAAACTTGGTGGACAGATTGGGTGTGTGACAAGGACGAATTGATTCCATTGTGGTGAATGTCCGAATACGGATCTGGGTATGAGGATTTATTTTCAAATTTTAAGTGAATTTTCACTATTGAGAGAACAATATACAGCATTACATTTCAAAACGTTATGGACGGATTATGACAAAACGCTATGGATGAGTTGGTCAGGTGATAAGAACAAGCCGATACACTTTTGGTTCAGGTCCGAATCCAGATCTGGCCCATCAGTGGGATACAAACCATAAGCTGTTCAGCATGTCGGAGGTATGCTCTCTACCAGGTGCCGTTCTTGTAATTTTTTTTGTTAACATGCAGTCTGCATTAATAGCACTGATATATAGATTGTGCATTTGCAGCTTATTCTCAGAACCTTCTGATACGGAGTAATATGAATAATAATGCGGCTAATTGTGTGACCGTACACCAAGGTTCCAAAGCATGACGTCATCGGCAGAGATGGAGAATATACATGTACTACGTTACCCTCAAGTGCTCATTTGAGACAAAACCGAGCAGGTGGTGTCACATCTCTCCATTTTGTGAACTTACCTGTCGATATACTCTCTGGTAATGTCTAGAACTCAATCAGGATGCTCTTAGACCAATTCTGCCATAGGAGGTGACCCTTTTGTGGTGTGCATAATCAGCTGCTGGGAAGACAACCTGCAGGACTCTAAAGGTGCTGCCGACACTATTACTGCTGCATGTTCACAATATGATTAATTAAACCATTCCTGTAACGTTTCATATACCGTTGAGTGTGAGGTATAAATTGTGAACTGAACATGTTTCAAAGAAATCCTATTATTTATAATAAAAAAAGTCCTTTGGACCTCTGAGATGAGTTTGTGGATTTACCTTTTACCTCCCTCAGATGGCATACTATATGAGTTTCCCGTATGCTAGCATTGAAGGTCCCAGAGCTGTGCACTCTCAAAAACACAACAATGAGCATGGTCAAACTTTAAACTGCCACAAAATAGTTATTCTTCAGACATCATCTTTGTTGCATATGCAGGGTGTTTCAAAAGTAACAGTGAAGTAGATACTGAACATCTCTTGTACCAAAAGATATACGTCTCTCAGAGAAAAGTATTTATTGTGAAATACAACAAGGACATCGCAGATATATTCAAAGGAAAGACCAAATACTGTACTGGAGTCATCAGGAGGAACCTGGATAGGCAAAGATGGAGTCATCAGGAGGAACCTGGATAGGCAAAGATGGAGTCATCAGGAGGAACCTGGATAGGCAAAGATGGAGTCATTAGGAGGAACCTGGATAGGCAAAGATGGAGTCATCAGGAGGAACCTGGATAGGCAAAGATGGAGTCATCAGGAAGAACCTGGATAGGCAAAGATGTAGTCATCAGGAGGAACCTGGATAGGCAAAGATGGAGGCATCAGGAGGAACCTGGATAGGCAAAGATGGAGTCATCAGGAGGAACCTGGATAGGCAAAGATGGAGTCATCAGGGGGAAGCTGGATAGGCAAAGATGGAGTCATCAGGAGGAACCTGGATAGGCAAAGATGGAGTCATCAGGAAGAACCTGAACAGGCAAAGATGGAGTCATCAGGAGGAACCTGGATAGGCAAAGATGGAGTCATCAGGAGGAACCTGGAGAGGCAAAGATGGAGTCATCAGGGGTAAGCTGGATAGGCAAAGATGGAGTCATCAGGAGGAACCCGGATCGGCAAAGATGGAGTCATCAGGAGGAACCTGGATAGGCAAAGATGGAGTCATCAGGAGGAACCTGGATAGGCAAAGATGGAGTCATCAGGAGGAACCTGGATAGGCAAAGATGGAGTCATCAGGAGGAACAGGGATAGGCAAAGATGTAGTCATCAGGAGGAACCTGGATAGGCAAAGATGGAGGTATCAGGAGGAACCTGGATAGGCAAAGATGGAGTCATCAGGAGGAACCTGGATAGGCAAAGATGGAGTCATCAGGGGGAAGCTCGATAGGCAAAGATGGAGTCATCAGGAGGAACCTGGATAGGCAAAGATGGAGTCATCAGGAAGAACCTGAACAGGCAAAGATGGAGTCATCAGGAGGAACCTGGATAGGCAAAGATGGAGTCATCAGGAGGAACCTGGAGAGGCAAAGATGGAGTCATCAGGGGTAAGCTGGATAGGCAAAGATGGAGTCATCAGGAGGAACCCGGATCGGCAAAGATGGAGTCATCAGGAGGAACCTGGATAGGCAAAGATGGAGTCATCAGGAGGAATCTGGATAGGCAAAGATGGAGTTATCAGGAGGAACCTGGATAGGCAAAGATGGAGTCATCAGGAGGAACCTGGATAGGCAAAGATGGAGTCATCAGGAGGAATCTGGATAGGTAAAGGTGGAGTCATCAGGAGGAACCTGGATAGGCAAAGATGGAGTCATCAGGAGGAATCTGGATAGGTAAAGGTGGAGTCATCAGGAGGAAGCTGGATAGGCAAAGATGGAGTCATCAGGAGGAACATGGATAGCCAAAGATGGAGTTATCAGGAGGAACCTGGATAGGCAAAGATGGAGTTATCAGGAGGAACCTGGATAGGCAAAGATGGAGTCATCAGGAGGAACCTGGATAGGCCAAGATGGAGTCATCAGGAGGAACCTGGATAGGCAAAGATGGAGTCATCAGGAGGAACCTGGATAGGCAAAGATGGAGTCATCAGGGGGAAGCTGGATAGGCAAAGATGGAGTCATCAGGAGGAACCTGGATAGGCAAAGATGGAGTCATCAGGAGGAACCTGGATAGGCAAAGATGGAGTCATCAGGAGGAACCTGGATAGGTAAAGATGGAGTCATCAGGAGGAAGCTGGATAGGATTATGGTTTCAGCTACGACCGAGAGGAGTCGGTCGAAGACAGAAAGACCACCAACCTGGCTGCGGTGAGAGAAAGAAAGGCCCTCGGAGTTAGCTTCATCGCGGGAGATTCCAATGATTCTGAAAGCTTTGGTTTCAACAGCATGAAGCCGAGATAGGTGTGAGGCAGGATCACCAGCCCAGAGGGGAGAGCAGTATTCCATTGAGCTGCAGATGAAAGCCTTCTATGTGGTGAGGAGCTCAGGTGTGCCAAGGAAGGACTTCGTACGACGGTGGATGCCCAGTCGGCGACTGGCTTTGGAGGCCAGCTTGGAAATGTGGTTTTCCCTGGAAATATCATGGCAGATTGTGAGACCCAAGAGCTTGAGTGACAGAACTTCTTGGAGAGGATTGTTGAGAAAGTAGATGGGAGGGTTGTCTAGACGGTCTTTTCGGAGAGACATAGTGAGAGCGTGAGATTTGTCAGGATTGAAAGACTGGTCAAACAAGTGGAACATGTCGGTGATTTTGTCCAGGTCTGCAGAGAGTAAGGTGGCTGCAGACTGCCGATCGGAGGGATGAGGTATGGAGCGGCAGAGAATGGAGTCATCAGCAAAGAGATAGAGAGGATTTTCCTGAGAGTCGGAGAGATCATTGATGAAGACCAGAAAAAGCACAGGGCCCAGAACACTGCATTGGGGAACTCCAGCCTGAAGAGGAAGGGGGAGATGAGAGAATTCCATTCAGGGCCACATGTTGACTACGATCAGAGAGGAAGTCCGCAAGCCATGCGTGGAGATTTCCATGAATACCATAGGAGGAGAGTTTGGTGAGCAAAGCGGGGTGCCAGACCGTATTGAAGGCACATGATATGTCAAGGGAGAGAGCTCTAATTTCCTGTTTGACATTGAGGACCTCAATCCATTGTTGAGACAACAGAAGCAGCATGTCCAGAGTAGAATAACCTTGTCTGAATCCAAATTGATGATCAGAGATCAAGCCATTGGAGGAGAGGAAGGATTTGATATCCGAAGCAATGATGGATTCCATGACTTTGTTGATAATTGGGAGCAGGCTGATTTGTCTGTGGTTGCAAGGATCTGTTTTTGCACCTTTTTAATGTAAAGCGGTAATGTTGGCTGATTTCCAAGATGCTGGCAGATGACCTTGAGCAAAAGAGAGGGTGAAGAGAACAGAGAGAGGGTGAGATAGAGCGGCAGAGCAGGATTCAAGGTCCCGTGGGCTGATGCCGTCTGGTGCAGTTGCAGAATCAGAGTCGAGGATTGACAGAAACGTCTCCACCTTGTCAGGAGAGAAGGGCACAGAGTCCAGGAGCAGATGGGTACGACTGGGTAATGTGGATAGAGAGAGAGACGGGTTTGGAACACAAGATTTTGAGGCAAACACGGAGTTGAGGCATTCAGGTTTTTCACGTGTGGAGTCAGCTGTGTAGCCGTTTGAGTTGAGGGAGGGGATGGAGGGGGAACAAACACCAGAAACAGATTTGAACAGACGCCACCAGGATTTGGAAGAGGGAGACAGATAAGAGAGTTCGGTCTTGAGAACGGTGAGATATTTATTCCTGGCTCTCCCGAGGGTGGACACAGGTAAGGGGGGGGGGGGGGGATGGAGGGCACCTGGTGCTTTCCCATTTGCCAGGTCTTTCAAAGCTCTCTCCATGAGTCGATGTACCTCACTTTTATCACTATTGGTTCTTGCTCATATTCTCTTTATACGGAGAGACGATGGAGAGAGAGACAATGGAGAGACGATGGAGAGAGAGACGATGGAGAGAGAGACGATGGAGAGAGAGACGATGGAGAGACGATGGAGAGACGATGGAGAGACGATGGAGAGAGAGAGAGATGATGGAGAGACGATGGAGAGAGAGACGATGGAGAGACGATGGAGAGACAGACGATGGAGAGACGATGGAGAGACAGACGATGGAGAGATGATGGAGAGACGATGGAGAGACGATGGAGAGAGAGGCTATGGAGAGACGATGGAGAGAGAGACGATGGAGAGATGATGGAGAGACGATGGAGAAAGAGACGATGGAGAGACGATGGAGAGAGATGATGGAGAGACGATGGAGAGACGATGGAGAGAGAGACGATGGAGAGACGATGGAGAGAGAGACGATGGAGAGATGATGGAGAGACGATGGAGAGACGATGGAGAGACGATGGAGAGACCATAAGTTTAACCATAAGAGGGTTGCAGGTAGATCTTGTGCGACCTGCAGGAATATTTGGGGGACAGAGCCCAGAGAGGGCTGGCGGGCAAGCAAAGAGAGGAGTCGGTAGAAGACGGAAAGACCACCAACCTGCCTGCGGTGAGTGAGTGAAAGGCCCTTGGAGTTAGCTTCATCGCGGGAGATTCCAATGATTCTGAATGTTTTAGTTTCAACAGCGTGAAGACGAGCTAGGTGTGAGGCAGGAGCACCATCCCAGAGGGGAGAGCAGTATTCCATTGAGCTGCAGATGAAAGCCTTGTATGTGGTGAGGAGCTCAGGTGTGCCAAGGAAGGACTTCGCACGACGGAGGATGCCCAGTCGGCGACTGGCTTTGGAGGCCAGATTTGAAATGTGGTTTTCCCAGCAAAGATCATGGCAGATAGTGAGACCCAAACGCTTGAGTGACAGAACTTCTTGGAGAGGATTATTCAGAAAGTGGATGGGAGGGTTGTCCAGTCGGTCTTTTCGGAGACATAGTAAGAGTGTAAGATTTGTCAGGATTGAAAGACATGTTCCACTTGTTTGCCCAGTCTGTGATTTTGTCCAGGTCTGCAGAGAGTGAGGAGGCTGCAGACTGCCGTTCTGAGGGAAGAGGAATGGAGCGACAGAGAGTAGAGTCATCAGCAAAGAGATAGAGAGGATTTTCAAGAGAGTCAGAGAGATCATTGATGAAGACCAGAAAAAGCACAGGGCCCAGAACACTGCCTTGGGGAACTCCAGCCTGAACAGGAAGAGGAGATGAGAGAAACCCATTCAGGGCCACACGTTGACTACGACTCGAGAGGAAGTCCGCCAGCCATGCGTGGAGATTTCCATGGATACCAAAGGAGGAGAGTTTGGTGAGCAGAGCGGGGTGCCAGACCGTATCGAAGGCACATGATATGTCAAGGGAGACAGCTCTAATTTCCTGTTTGGCATTGAGGACCTCCATCCATTGTTGAGAAAGAAGAAGCAGCATGTCCAGAGTAGAGTGACCAGGTCTGAAACCAAATTGATGATCAAAGATCAAGCCATTGGAGAAGAGGAAAGATTTCATATCCGAAGCAATGATGGATTCCATGAATTTGCTGATAATTGGGAGAAGGCTGATTGGTCTGTAGTTGCTAGGATCTGTTTTTGCACCTTTTTGTGCAAAGCGGTGATGTTGGCTGATTTCCAAGCAGATGGCAGATGACCTTGAGCAAAAGAGAGGGTGAAGAGAACAGAGAGAGGGAGTGAAAGAGCGGAAGAACAGGGTTTTAAGACCCGTGGGCTGATGCCATCAGGTCCAGTTGCAGAATCAGAGTTGAGGGTTGACAGAAACTTTTCCACCTTGTCAGGAGGAAAGGACACAGAGTCCAGGAGCAGCTGGGTACGACTGGGTTCGGTGGGTACAGAGAGGGATGGGTTTGGGACACAAGATTTAGAGGCAAACACAGAGTTGAGGCATTCAGCTTTTTCACGTGCGGAGTCAGCCGTGTAGCCATTTGAGGTGAGGGAGGGGATGGAGGGGGAACAAACACCAGAAACAGATTTGACCAGACGCCACCAGCATTTGGAAGAGGGAGGCAGAAAAGATAGTTCGGTCTTGAGAATGGAGAGATATTGTTTCCTGGCTCTCATGAGGGTGGACACACACTTGTTTCGGGCTTTGTGAAAGGAAATGAGATTTCCTTCCATTGGATTTGCTTTCCAGGAGACGAAAGCAAGTTGTTTCTGGGCAACTGCCTCACCACAAGATTCAGTGTACCATGGACGGTAGGAAGGGTATGACAACTGAAGACGAGATGGGATAAATCTGTGCATGAGAGAGAGCAATTTACTTTGGAAGAATTCCCAGGATGAGTTGATGTCAGAGGCGGTAGAGATGGGAGACCAGTCCAGATGATTGATGGCTGCTTGAAGACCTTGCAAGTTGGCCTGAGTGAAATGCCAGACTCGTCGATGCTGAGGAGGCTCTCTGAGAATGGTCAGAGGGATGTCAACTTTAACAAGCACATGCTCAGATCAGCCGATTGGAGCAGAAGAAGAGCAGCAGACATTTTCAGGGAAGTTAGTCATAACCAAGTCCAGAAGAGAAGATGCTCTGTTGACTGAGATCCGGGTCGTGAAATTGACAGATTGTGTCAGTCCCAGTGAGTCGCGTCAATCCCCTTGCAATCCCAACTTAATCCCCTTACAGGACCAGAGCTACGTCGGTACGCTGAAGGTAAGCTTTTGCCGCAGCCTCCATTTTCCCTCTTCCTCCCGCGTTTAATCGTGAAATCCGTGTTTGGTTGTTGCCTCCGAATAAGACCGTTTAGGCTATCCGCGACTCTAGTGTTAACGGGAGTTGCGCGACAATATATATACAACAGGCATTTTAAGGCCATTTTCCCTGCAAGTGCGGGGGTTAGCCTTGCGGTCCCCATGCCAATCTTCTCCATTTTGCCCTATTTTCTGCATCTCCCCTTGTTAACCCCCTTGCCCGCATTTCTTCTTCGACCATCTTTAGCCAAGTCTTTCTCGGTCTTGCCCGTCCTCTACTTCCTTCTACATTCATTTCCATCACTCTTCTCAACCAGTCACTTTCATCCTTCCTCAACACATGACCAAACCATCTAAAACTGTTTCTCTTCACAGCATCCATCACAGGCTCTATTCCCATCATCTTTCGCAATTCATCATTTGTCTTCCTCTCTCTCAACGATACTCCACACATCCACCGAACCATTCCCATTTCCACCCTTTCCAACCCTCGTTGCTGCTCTACGTTCATTAACCATGTCTCGCTCCCATAAATCATACAACACTTCTCACCCATGCAGCATACACCTTTCCCTTCAGCTTCAACGACACTCCCCTCCTCGTCAGCACGCCACTCAGTTCCCGAAACTTCTTCCATGCACATCTCACTCTAGCAACCGTTGCCGAGTCTGATCCACCTTCTCCATTCAGCATGTCTCCTAGGTAACAAAATGTTTTCACACCTTCCAGCTTCACGTTGTCTCCAAGATCCAACTCAACATTTCCTCCATCTGCAGCTCCCTCAGTGCACACCTTACACTTGAATGTAGCTGCCACACTGGTTAATGACCCTATCAAACCACTACATTTTTGATGAACCCACTCAGCACACGTTGTCCATTGAATGGAATTCACTCCGACACCCTTCCTGCGCACAGCACACGGCCACTTGTTTTTTTTTTGTTGTTTTTTTGGATACAAGATCGAGGCTCGTGAAAGAGCGAACATTAATCACACAGAAAGACAAACCGACACATAAAACATATAACATCGGGAGCAGTAGACAAGATGGGGAGAGAGGGGGAAGGACACAAACACAACATTTGAGAGCAGGGACCGAGAGACATGGAGACATCGAGAGATCTGAGAGAGGGCTATGGCTTTGGGGGGGGGGGACATGGGGAGGGGGCGGTGGGAGAGGTATAAAACATATGGACACTGCCAGGACTTCCAGGAAAGAAGTTGGAATTTCAAACAAGGTGGATCTGGGGTGAATTAGCGGGGGTAGAAAAGATCAAGGTTTTGGATGGGGGAAGATAAGAGATGGTGGTGAACAGCTGTTTTAAAGACCTGGAGGGAGGAGTGGGATTGAAGGGAGTGAGGGAGTTTGTTCCAGAGGCGGGAGAAAAGAGGAATGAAAGAGTGAAGGTGAGCAGAGAGCCGAGATTTCGGCAGTTTAACCATCGGAGGGTTGCTGGCAGATCTTGTGCGACCTGTAGGAATATTTGGGGGACAGAGCACAGAGAGAGCTGGGGGTGCAAGGCCGGAGAGGAGTCGGTAGAAGACAGAAAGACCACCTACCTGCCTGCGGTGAGTGAGTGAAAGGCCCTCAGAGATAGCTTCATCGCGGGAGATTCCAATAATTCTGAAAGCTTTGGTTTCAACAGCGTGAAGCCGAGCTAGGTGTGAGGCAGGAGCACCGGCCCGTAGGGGAGAACAGTATTCCATTGAGCTGCGGATGAAAGCCTTGTATGTGGTGAGGAGCTCAGGTGTGCCGAGGAAGGACTTCGCACGACGGAGGATGCCCAGTCGGCGACTGGCTTTGGAGGCCAGCTTGGAAATGTGGTTTTCCCAAGAAAGATCATGGCAGATAGTGAGACCCAAAATCTTGAGCGACATAACTTCTTGGAGAGGATTGTTGAGAAAGTAGATGGGAGGGTTGTCCAGTCGATCTTTTCGGAGAGACATAGTAAGAGTGTGAGATTTGTCAGGATTGAAAGACATGTTCCACTTGTTTGACCAGTCTGTGATTTTGTCCAGGTCTTCAGAGAGTGAGGAGGCAGCAGACTGCCGATCTGAGGGAAGAGGAATGGAGCGGCAGAGAGTGGAGTCATCAGCAAAGAGATAGAGAGGATTTTCGAGAGAGTCAGAGAGATCATTGATGAAGACCAGAAAAAGCACGGGGCCCAGAACACTGCCTTGGGGAACTCCAGCCTGAACAGGAAGAGGAGATGAGAGAAACCCATTCAGCGCCACACGTTGACGACGACTAGAGAGGAAGTCCGCCAGCCATGCGTGGAGATTTCCATGGATACCAAAGGAGGAGAGTTTGGTGAGCAGAGCAGGGTGCCAGACCGTGTCGAAGGCACGTGATATGTCGAGGGAGACAGCTCTAATTTCCTGTTTGGCATTGAGGACCTCCATCCATTGTTGAGACAGCAGAAGCAGCATGTCCAGAGTAGAGTGACCTGGTCTGAAACCAAATTGATGATCAGAGATCAAGCCATTGGAGAAGAGGAAAGATTTCATATCCGAAGCAATGATGGATTCCATGACTTTGCTGATAATTGGGAGAAGGCTGATTGGTCTGTAGTTGCTAGGATCTGTTTTTGCACCTTTTTTGTGCAAAGCGGTGATGTTGGCTGATTTCCAAGCAGATGGCAGTTGACCTTGAGCAAAAGAGAGGGTGAAGAGAACAGAGAGAGGGTGAGATAGAGCAGCAGAGCAGGATTTTAGAACCCGTGGGCTGATGCCGTCGGGTCCAGTTGCAGAATCAGAGTCGAGGGTTGACAGAAACTTTTCCACCTTGTCAGGAGGAAAGGACACGGAGTCCAGGAGCAGCAGGGTACGACTGGGTATGGTGGGTACAGAGAGGGATGGGTTTGGGACACAAGATTTAGAGGCAAACACAGAGTTGAGGCATTCAGCTTTTTCACGTGCGGAGTCAGCTGTGTAGCCGTTTGAGGTAAGGGAGGGGATGGAGGGGGAACAAACACCAGAAACGGATTTGACCAGACGCCACCAGGATTTGGAAGAGGGAGACAGATAAGAGAGTTCGGTCTTGAGAACGGAGAGATATTGTTTCCTGGCTCTCCTGAGGGTGGACACACACTTGTTTCGGGCTTTGTGAAAGGAAATGAGATTTCCTTCCATTGGATTTGCTTTCCAGGAGACGAAGGCAAGTTGTTTCTGGGCAACAGCCTCACCACAAGATTCCGTGTACCATGGACGGGAGGAAGGGTATGACAACTGAAGACGAGATGGGATAAATCTGTGCATGAGAGAGAGCAATTTACTTTGGAAGAATTCCCAGGATGAGTTGATGTCAGAGGTGGTAGAGATGGTCGACCAGTCCAGATGATTGATGGCTGCTTGAAGACCGTGCCAGTTGGCCTGAGTGAAATGCCAGACTCGTCGACGCTGAGCAGGCTCCCTGAGGATGGTCAGAGAGATGTCCACTTTAACAAGGACATGATCAGATGATCCGATCGGAGCAGAAGAAGAGCAGCAGACATTTTCAGGGAAGTTAGTCATAACCAAGTCCAGAAGAGAAGATGTTCCGTTGACTGAGATCCGGGTCGGGAAATTGACAGATTGTGTCAGTCCCAGTGAGTCGCAGAAGTCCTTTGCTGAGGAGCCATGGCTGGTGAGAGAGGTACCCACACCCAGCCAACTGGCATGATGACAGTTGAAATCACCACATATGAGGAAGAGAGAGTTGGGATGAGTAGATAGAAGTTGGTCCATATCATCAGACAGCGAGATGTAGATGGAGTCATCACTGTTTGGTGGACGGTACAACACACATATGAACAAGAGGTGGGAGCGAAGGGGAAGCCATAGCCAGAGGTATTCCTGGGGGTGAGGTGGAGAGAGTGCAGTGCAGGGCGAGTGAGGAAGAGAGTTTTTGATAAAGATAGCAACCCCGCCTCCAGGACGAGGCTCAGGTCTATCATACCGGAGGAGGGAGTAGCCCGGGAGAGATACTATGGAATCAGAGACATCATAAAGGAGGAAAGTTTCTGTTAAGCAGATCACGTCTGGTTTGACAGAAGCAACCTGTATGGAGAGATCAGTTAAGTTTGAACGAAGGCCCCGGATGTTTGAGGTCCATACCGTTAATGAAGAGGAAGGGGGAGCATCAGATACAGAACAGGGGGGAGGAGGGGTAGGGTAAGATGTGGAAGAGGTGGAAGAGGTAGGGAGAGCTGTTGAAGGTGTGTCAGAGATTTCAGAATAGCTCGGAGAAAGGGAAGGATGGGGCGGACAAAAGGTTTGATGGTGATTGCGTGAGCCACAATGAGGTGTTATTTGAGGAGGGGGAAGAGCGAGGCAGAAGGTTGGGGGAGATGGAGGTGAGAGTTTGAAGGGGGAAGAAGCGGGGAGGACGCTTTGAGGAGGGGGAGTGAGAGGGGGGAAATTGAGAAGCAATGAGGGTGGGGAGATTTGAAGGGGAGGGGTGAGGGGGGAGTTTGGGAGGGAAGGGACAAGGGGAGGGATTTGAAAGGGATGGGATATGGGGGAGATTTGGAGGGGAGGGGTGAGGCAGGAGTCTAGGAGGGGAGGGGCGAGGGGGCGTCTTGGCGGGGAGGGGTGAGGGGGTAGTTTAGGAGGGAGGGGGCAAGGGGGGAGATTTGAAAGGGATGGGTGATGGGGAAGATTTGGAGGGGAGGGGTGATGGGGAAGATTTGGAGGGGAGGGGTTATGGGGAAGATTTGGAGGGGAGGGGTGAGATTGGATTTTTGAAAGTGTACGATTTATGGGAAACGAACATTTATTGCAAAATGAGTTTCTTGTGACCTTCGAGTTAAAAATACGTTTAAGGACGCTGGATGGAGGATGGAGTGCAGGAGAGTTTAGGGAATGTAGAAAAAAGGCACTATAGGAGATGGATATTTTTTTTGGGATGAATTGATTTGGAGAGCAAGTCGAAAGCAGCCTTTTAAAGAAGAAGAAGAAAAAGGTGTTATAAAATATGACGGAATACATAACTTGAGGGGAAAGTGTAAACATTGAAGGTTAATGAGTGAAAACTATCTGGGGAAATGGGGGAGAAACACGTGGTCGAAGAACGAACGAACTAATAAGAATGAATAAACGAATGAGAACAGATAAGGAAATGTTTTTTTTTTTGTTTGTTTTTTTTTTTAGTTGAGATTTACACAAGGAAGTAGGCTATGGGTGAAAAGACTGGGAATACAGAGAACGAAAGTTATTGGATCACAAACGACGGACCGCTGAGAGAAAAACAAAGCCTCAAGGTTGTACAGTGCACACTGTACAAGGCCTCAAGACACGACACGAATTAACACGATTTTCAATACAGGTATGAAAGATTTGCACCGAAAAATCTTCGTCGGGACACAATATACGTACAACACCATAAATAAATACAGTTTTAACGAAAATACAAATGGGAACAATCACTTAACTTCGATTTCAAATCGTTCGCGACGCGGCAAAGGCCTTGCTCGCGACATGGCAAACAGACGATCAATTTATCAACTTCCCAGTTCTTTCCACCTCACCACATGCTTTACCACTTGCCATCACCTTCGTCTTTCCGATATTCACCTTCAGACCTTTTGTCTCCATACATTCCTTCCACTTGTTCGTCTTCTCCTTCAGTACATCCATACTTTCTGCAATCAACACCAGATCATCTGCATACAACAACTCCCATGGTAAACCCTCCTTTACGTTCCGAGCCAGCACCTCCATCACAGCTACAAATAGTAGTGGATTTAGTACCCACCCCTGATGCACTCCCACCTTCACCTCAAACTCACCACTGTTCCCGTCCTTCATACTTTCAGCTGTGCACGCTCTTTTGTACATTGCCATCACTACTCTGATCAACCATTCCTCCACTCCTAACTTCCTCAATGCCCATGCCACTACTTCACGTGGAACCCTATTGAATGCTTTCTCCAGATCAATAAACCCAAGAAACAACTTCTTCCTCTTCTCCATGTACTTCTCCTGGAACTGCCTCACAATAAAAAGTGTGTCTGTCGTTCGTCTTCCTGGCATCAATCCAAACTGCATTTCGTCAATCTTCACTTTCTTCCTTATCCTCCTCTCCAACACCCTTTCCAATACCTTCATTCCATGCTCCAATAACTTTATCGCTCGATACGAGCCACAGTCCAGGGGGTCACCTTTCCCCTTGTATAGAGGGACGACGGTACTCAGTTCCCAACCCACTGGAATGCGGCCTTCTTTCACCACCAGATTGCAATTCTCTGTCATTCTCTTCACACCCCAATTTCCCGCTGCCTTCAACATATCTCCCACAACTCCCGTCGGCCCTCCCACTTTTCTACTCTTCATTGCTTTTATCGCTTCCTCAACTTCTTTCTTGGTTATCTTCTCTGCCGTTCCGAAAACTGGGTTACTCTCTATGTTTCCATCCCATTCATTCTCTGTATTCAACAGCATTTCCATATATCTCTTCCATCTTCCTTTAATTCCATCTGGGTCCACAAAGATTTGTCCCACTTCATCCTTCAAGCAACTCACCCCCATCACATCATACCTCTCTTTTGCTATCTTCTTTACAATCCTGAATACCTCTCTCTGACCCTCTTCCAAATCCAAGCGTTCTCCGAACATTTTCCTAAATGCCTCTTGCGCCTTTGCTACCTCTTTCTTTGCAGCCTTCTTGGCTGCCTTATAACTTTCATGCTCTGCCTTTTCTGCCCCCATACCCTTCGCCTTCTGCCACTCCTTGAACTTCTTCCTCTTCTCGTCAGTCTTCTTTGCAACTTCATCAGCCCACCGCCATGTTTCCGAGTGCCTCGGTGGTCCTTTTGTCCATCCACATACCTCACCAACGGCTCCTAACAGACAATCTTTCATTGACATCCAACCACTTTCAAGCTCAACCACATCATCCTCTACCCTACTCACCCTGTCTTTTAATGCCTCCCTCACTGTCACCTCTTTCAACCTCCACACCTTCATTCTTGGTTGGTACTTCCCCTGCCGAGCTCTCCTCGCACCTTTCACCCTTATGTCATAGACAACCAAGTAGTGCTGTGAAACAGCCTCCTCCCCCGGGATCACCTTTGTGTCCCGGAGATGCCCCCTATCTCGCCTACGCACCAGCAGGTAGTCAACGGTTGTCGTCGACCCACCTGACGTGTATGTAACAAGCTTATTATCCCCTTTCTGGAACTGAGTATTACAAATCAACAAATCAGCTCCATCAGCAAACTCCAAAATCCTTTCACCTTCTCCATTTCTCACACCATATCCGTAACCCCCATGAACTCCCTCAAAACCGTCCATACTCCTTCCCAAATGTCCATTTAGGTCTCCTCCTACCACAACAACTTCCTCACCTTTCACGTTTTCCATCAGCTTCTCTATAGCACACCAGAACTGGTCCTTCTCTTCATCGGTCCGACCAACCTACGGAGCATATCCCGAGATGACGTTCACTAAGAGTTTTCCAATCATCATTTTCACCATCATCAACCTTTCACTCACTCTAGTCACACTCACCACACTGTCTACAAACTCCTCAGAAAACAGGACACCAACACCATGCACGCCTTACGGGCACCCTTGCCACACAAACTTGTATTTCTGTCCCTGCCTACCTTTCACCATTCTCACACCACTTACCTTCCATCTCATCTGCTGCACACAACATATGTTTTTGTCCACTCTTCTTCTGACCAATACTTCCACCACTTCTCCTGATCTCCGTCATTGTCCCTACATTCCATGTCCCAAACCTCAGAAACCAATCTCCACGTCGGGCATCAGACGCTTCGTCGTCATAAATGGAGTGATTTCCACCCATGCTTCGATCGGGTTCCTCACCTTGAGTTTTGACGAGAGGGAGTGGGGTCCCCCACGGGGTACGTCGGGCTGTACCCTGCCCATATGTCGTTGTAATTGTCATGGTTCTCTTTTTGAGGAAATGTTTTTATGTCCGGATGCCCTTCCTGACGCCAACCCTTTTCGTCGCCTTTTACGACACGCAGGAATACGGTGTACCTATTCTAAACCGGGGTACACACCGGGTGACATACAGACTTGGCATTTAATATGGAATATTTTTTTTGTGGGGGTGAACTTACTTTTCAAGATGACTTAGAACCAAAAGTTCATTGGAATTATGTTGAAATTATTCTAGATTTTGTTAATGTGACCTTTAAAAGAAACAAAAACCACATTTGACATTTCGAAGCAAATAAATTGATCCTTGAAAGTGATGTAAACTGATATCGAACTCAATTCATGGACAGTACTGTGTTAAACTTCTGTACGTTTTCCAGAAGTATCTCTTTATTTTGCACATTAGCCAAATTTTTTTTAACAAAAACAAAAGCTAAATTATGACTGGGATTACGGACAGTAAAATTACAGTTCAGTACTTCGTGTAACCCCCACGAGCATTCAGGAGAGCACGTACACGTCGAGGCATGCTGCCCACGAGATTTGCCAAGGTTTGGACAGGAATCGCTTGCCATGCAGTGACAATAGTCTGCTGCAATTCACGCACAGAGGTAGGCTGCTGGACCAAGTCGCCGATTTGACGCGTTAATTCTGCCCACAAGTTCTCTATCGGATTCATATCCGGGGACATGGCCGGCCACTCCATATGCTCTACACCACGGTCAGCAAGAAAGTGTTGGATCATGCGAGCAAGATGAGGCCGTGCATTGTCATCTTGGAAGACAAAGTGTCCTCGAAAGGCTGCACGAGCAAATGGAAGCAATGTTTCTTCCAGAATGACCCTGTACTTGAACTGGTTCAGGTTTCCATTCAGAACAACCAGGTCAGTTTTGCCTCCTGCATGAAAAGCAGCCCAAACGGTCACCCCACCACCTCCAGCTTGGACTCTTGGCACTATACAATCTTCGTTGTGGGCTTCATGCACTTGTCTGCGCACTCGGACATGGCCATCTTGACGATAGACCAGAAATCTAGACTCGTCACTGAAGGTCACGTGATTCCAGTGTCCTGGCTGCCATTGACGGTGCTCTCTGGCCCACTGCAATCGGCGCTGGCTGTGTTGTCTGGTCAGGCATGGCTTTCTCAGGGGACGCCGGGCACGATAGCCTGCTTGAACCAGTCGTTGGTTGACTCGCCTTCTGGATACAGGCACATTTGTCAGTTGCTGCCACTCAGCCCTAAGCCGATTAGCTGACTTAGTACGGCCATTGCAGACTATCCGGTCGGTGTAGCTGGCGATCATCTCTCCTTGTGGTTCTGCGTGGACGTCCTGGCCTCGGTATTGGAGTAGGGACACCCCTCTGAGCATTTCGTTTCAGGATCTTTGACACCTGACCTTGAGTGATGCCATACTGCCGAGCAATAGCACGCTGTTTCATGCCAGAATTTCGTAAAGCCACCACTCCATGACAAACAGCATTGTCAAGTTTACGGACCATCTCCAGAGGAAGCGGCAATAACTTTCGTGGACGTGCAGCAGTTGATTTCCACTAATACAGAACGCAACAACCCTTATATACCCGATTGTGAAGCCAATCGTCAAATGTACCTGTCCTTACATTTTGTCACGCCACCTGTGATATAATCCTGTTATTGACTTCTTGCTGCGAAAGACAATCAGTGACATGGTTCTTTCAACAAAGACATCACCGAAGGGTAAAAGAAACTCACCAGATTGATATACTGAGTCAGAAAGTAAACCCAATTCAAGAAAAAAAAATATTCCATATTAAATGCCATGTCTGTATATATGTATAGGTATATATATATATATACTGTATATATTATATACATGTATATATATATATATATATATATATATATATATATATATATATATATATATATATATATATATATATACTGTATATATATTGTTGCGAATATGGAATTTGGCCTCCATATCCGCTTGTAAATATTCCCCTATTTTCCCCAATACTCCCCAACTATCCCCAATCCCCCATTCCCTAGTCCCATTGTCTGTAAACAACAATCAGTAGAGCCGACCTTCCCCTTATTCCCCCATTAAATGTCGTGCCCAGGTCCACCGCACCACACGTAGACAACTTTCGGACATCTTGCTAGTTATTCTTAGTCTATGTCAGTTAAGGCCTCGTTTCCATTAATTATGACTCTTCGTTGCACCAGAATGTGATTATATGGCACCAGTAGTGAGTTTAGGACCTGTCCCATACCTCCTTCCATCTTCTTCCCCAACAATTACAACAACAACAGAGGAGATGGCGGCGGCGCGGGGGAGGATGCGTCCTCACACCGGCTCGATTAGCGCCATTGACCACGCGCTCCACGGGGTTACCACGGAGGGGCTGGCTGTCAGCTCCTCGTCAAGGGCGGAGCCTGGTAACCCCCCCGCACCCAATCAGAAGGGCGGACCGATTCCATCTGGGGCGGAGCTAACGAGCCGAGGGCGTGTCACTCCCCGCCGGATATACGTGGCGACTTAGCGGACGTGACGTGAGATGCGCCCCCAGCTGGAGAAAGAAGTACCTGCGCGCGCTGAGTCAGATGCGCCCCGCCTGAGAAAGAACGTTGCCTGCGATCGCTGAGAGGAAGAGAACCCGCCTGTGAAAGAACGTTACCTCCGAGCGCTGTGACCTCCCCGCATCTTTGGACCGGACCGAACCGTGTTGATTCTGCCCCGAGCCCAGGTGCACCTGGAGCCACCGATACCTGCCTTTCCCTGCCATCAACCCCCGTGTGAGTCAGCCGTTGTCCCGTTTATCTGTCGTCTGTCCGGGGTCAATATAAGAGTGTGTCTAAGTGCCTGTCTTCCTGTGATATACCTCTAGCCCCTGTAATCTAACCTTTCCGTACGAATATACTTGAGAATCGAAACATTGGTGTCTGTCATTATAATCCAGCCGTGTGTCTTCTTTTTCCTTATTGAGCCAGCGTGGCGCGGCTTCGTCAACGTTCGAGTACAATCGGGTAATTTGTGCGGACACGACGGCCATTCCGCTCGGCCCATCTTAACATCAAAGTCGTGTCTGTAACAATTGGTGTCGAGGAGTGAGATTCGGACCCGGGACTAAATTAGTTAGGCCCAAATTTTGGGAGGGAAAATCGATTCGGAGCACGTACTGCGCTCGACAAAATCGACCCGGAGCGCGGTCCCGCGGTTACTGCGCTCGCCGAAATTATAACGAAAAAAAAAAAAATTGGATTTGTTTTACGAAACTCGAATTTTGCAAGTCGCGCTATGGCGGATCAAGACGGCTGGGGTCCGGTAGGGGAGAGTGAAGCAGGGTCGGTCCAGGACCAAAGTGAGACACGTGAGGAGAGCGAAACAGCGGGGGTAGCAGACGCGCGAAATGGCGCCTCGCTGGTCACCGCGCCGGCGACCGTGACAGCGCCCCTGGTGGATTTGGACTTGTTTTTTTTGCAAATAAAGGCCCTTATGGCCCAGAGTAACGAGCGAATGGAAAAGAATAGTGAGCAATTGGGAGACCAAATTAGAGGTTTGAAAAGCAGTATGGGAGTAATGGGAAACGAAATGGGGGTAATGGGGAACCGGATGGATGCTCAGAGTGAGCAAATGAGGGTTGATAGTGGGCGATTAGAGGGCCAAATGGGGGTAATGAGGGACGAAGCGAGGGGTACCGGTGAGGGATTAGAAAAGCAATTTGAGGGGTTAGACAACGGGATAAAAGAGGTGAAACATGGGTTAACGGGGGTAGAAAATAGAATGGCTGCCCAGAAGAATCAGATAGAGGGAGTGAAAAATGGGTTAGAGGGGTTAGAAAACAGTATGGAAGGCAAATTGAGGGACATGAGGGACCAAGCGGAAAGGGAAGTTAAACAAATGGAGCAGCAGATAGAGGGGGTCAGAATGGGGGTAGAAACCAAACTGGATGCTCACAGGGAGGAAATGGAGCAGATGAGGGTGGCATCTGGGCAGGAGATGCAAGTGATGGGAGAGGAGATCAGAAGAGGAGTGAGTGAGGAGGTCGGAGGAGTGCGCGAGGAGGTGAGGCACTGTAAGGAGCGCATGGAGAAGGAGGTGAGAAAGGGGACTGTAAAATTGCAAGGGGGTATAGAGGAGTTGACGCTGGGAGTAGAACAACTGACAGTGGGACAAAAGGAGTTAGGGGAACAGGTAAAGAAGAACACAGCGGTAATAGAGGGGTTAAAATCGACGCAGAAGGAGATGAAAAAGGACGTAGGGGTAATTAAAAAAGAGTGTCAGACGGTACATGAGGACTTGACGAAAAAAATGAACAAAGTGGTAGAGGTGATGGAGGTTAAAGAGCGGGAGGTGCGGGAGCACATAGAAAAAAATAAAGTGGAGTTAGAGGAAGAACTTAAAGGGGCGCACGAGGAGATGAAGGAGGTGAAGCAGAAATTAGAAGAAGTGGAAGAGGGGGTGAGCGAAATTAAAAAGCGACGGAGAGAGGATAAGAAAGAGATAAAAGAGGAGGTAAAAGAATTGGTCCAAAGTCTGTGTTTGGATCGTGATGATGTGCTCATTAACCGGATGAGGGATTCGCAGGTGATGGAGGAGAAGCGAAGAGGAAGAGGACCCGGTGTAAGTGGTGACCAATATGGTCGTGCGTATGATGCGCCAGGGGATTTAAGAAGCTTGGGGGTCGAGATAGACCCGGGTGTTCGTGAGAGGCCGTTGGTGAAGTGTGCGACAGGTCTGGTGTGCGAAAGAGGAGGTGTGCGAGAAAGTCCGACTCTGGGGTGTGTGAGGAAAAAGTGCGTGCCAAGGAGTGAGGGTGCTGGCGAGAGTGAGTCGGTCGTAGCGCGTGTGCGAGGGAGCACATGGAAGCGCGGTGTGGTGAGTGTTACAGAGGGTGTAACGGGAGAGTGTGCGCGAGAAAGGTGTGTGACGGACAGGTGCATGAGGAAAGAGTGTGCTGTCAAGAGTAAGGGTGAGTGCGTGGTCAAGAGTGGTGGTGAGAGTAGTGAGAGTGACCAGGAGAGTGAGCTGGTTGTGACAGGTGAGCGAGGATGTACACCTGGGATGGAAGGATGCACACCTGGAATGGTAGAGCGTGAGTGGGAATGCACGCTGGAGTTGGTGGTGAGGCACGTGGTTGGGTGTGCGAATGAGAGCACACCTGTGATTGTCACAGAGGAGGTGACTGAGGAGGGGGCGCGAAGAGGTGTTTTGGTGAGGTGTGCGACCAACGAATGTATGCCAAAGTGTTCGGTGGTCAGGTGTGTGACCAAGTCTGTGAGTGGAATGAGAGTACCTGGGTGTGTAAGGAAAGGTACGACGAGGAGCATGGAGACGGCTGGATGTGTGAGCAAGGAACGGGCTGCGGGGTGTAAGCGTCCAGGTGAAGCATCGACGTTAGACGGGGTAGAGTTTAGAACGACTTATAGCCGAATCGGGCCCTCGGTGCGTGCTGGGCCTCGCTTTGAACGGCCGCGTCCGTGCTCCACTAGGCGGAGCGGGCAGCTGGACAGAAAGGGTCGTCATGGCGACCACTTTTTGGTGAGACGTGCCGGCAGGTCGAGAGCGGGACATTGGATGGCTCCGTGCCGAGATGGTGCGTGGGATCTCGGCACGGGTGAGCCCCCGTCCCTGCACCGAATGCCGGACGCATCCAGCCGCTGGCACAAAACAACCAGCATTCATGGCTTGGCTTTACGAAGCCGGGCTTTGGACAGGGATTGGCGCACCGAGAGGTATTAGTGAGTCGACTGGGTGATGAGGTTAGTGTTTTGGACCCAAAATTGGAGAAAAACAAAATTTGATGATTGGCAAGGGATTGGCAGTAGTGATTGGCAGATGATGGGCAGTGATTGGCAAATTTTTGATTTATTGAAATTTGATGTGCAAAATTGGTAGTGAGAGACCCCCGATGTGGTGGGATGGCAAATCCACCATCCTTCCCATGTGGGGGCAAAGGAGCAATAGCTTATGGGGTGTATGGCAGTGAAAACTAGCCCGGGTGGGTTAGGTTATATTGATAGGGATCTAGCGAAGATGACATTAGGTGACGATAAGGTTAGGTAGTGACTGATACCTGTAGTGGGGGACGCAGGTAGATTAGTGTGGATGATAATGACGTGGGAGCGTAATAGTTTAAAGGGACGACTGGGAAGCGCAAGTTTCAGAAGGGAGTAGTTAGCTGAGATGATGCCGTGTGTGTGAGGATGGAACAGGTGTGATTGCACAGGTGTGCAACTGGACAGGTGTGTGGAGCAGTGTATGAGTAGTGAGTGTGTGGATCAGCGCGAATGCGCTTGGGGAGAGAAGGGTGCAGGTGGCACCAGGTGTGAGAGCACAGGTGTGCAAGTGTCAGCCATTAGGGTTTTAGCCCCATGACTCAATTGATCATAACATCTGAAATTATATATCGTGCTTCTGAAAACTGATTTGAACTCAACTGCAGGCAGAGGTGAGTGGACAAAATGTGGTTTCGAGGCTCGACGTGCAGAGTGGATCCTTAGCCCAATAAACAAGTCCTTGAATTATGTGCCAAACAGTAGATAAAATGCTCGCGACCCATGTACAGGAAAAACATGTCATCCAAACGCCTCCTTCACAAAGGGAATAATTAATTATATATCTTCGTAGTGTTTAGTATGTCTCCTAAACCAAGGACGTATCCAATCTTCATCTACCATTTAGCCTAGTGTATAAGAATATTTACTTCGGCCTGCGCTCGGGTCTGATATGTTTAGATAGATAGCCAAAAAAAGCGTAGCCTATCATTATGCTTACATCTTGTTGTCTAAATTTGACCTTCTATAGGACGGGACAATGGGAGGTGTTGTCGTTATGGCCCAGGGTTTGCTATGTCTTTAGCGCAGATTCTTGTCTGATATTTTACTATAAATGAAATGCCTTTCCACTTATTTTTTAGCGAGTGTCTTGAGGAATTGTCCGCTGCGTGTTAGGCGGTACATTCTCGAGCCTCGCTCCACACGTGTGTGTATAATCGATTCTATTAAACATTTTTGCTCTGATTCTTCTTCTTCTTCCTTCCCTTGAGGTCTTCGACCGAGAATTTGGTGTCAGAAGTGGGATACATCCAAGTGTGCAGACGAGGTGGATCCTCACGTTCCACGTCGGGAGGGAGGCCTGCCGGCATCTAATTTGGTGGGTACGCATTTTTGCACCTCGAAATTGAAGCCTCCCGCCTTGCTTTGGACGTGTGGACCTCTGTCGGCTGTACCACCTGGCTTGCATTCCGAACCAAATTTAGTTTAAACCAGAGCAGCAGTGGGTAATGAATCGATTATACAGGGCGCCCGGGATAAGGAGGGGTATCCCTCAGGTAAGCTTCCTGCGTGGGAAGCAGGTAGACCCATATGTGGGTGATAGATAATAGGTATTAAGTTACTCCGGCGTGAGAACTGCGTTTAAGGTTAGGAATCGGGGGGCGACCCGATCTTAGGACTACCAGGAGGGACTAGCCCAAGAAAGGTAGAATAATGAGTATTTTAAGTTAAGCTATGCACTGGATGTGTTAGAGTTCACAGGTAAGTAGGATTGAAGTGTGCATGAGTGTGCATGAATTTATACTGTATTGTATGGAGAATGAAAGGTCAGTCACATGGTATTTGTGTATAAGGGAATGAATGATCTGTCATTGCAGCGTGTATTTGTGTTTATTGTGTGTGTGTCATTGATGTGTGTCATTGACTGACAAGGGATTCCCCAAATTGCCTACGGGCGTTGGGCAATCCGGATGAGTAAAATTGGCAGGGAATAATGAGAATGTTATGGAGAGCATGTGTAGACAGGGCTTTAAAACAAGTGTTCAATTACATCCCCACATTAACGGCTCTCCAGATGTAGCAAGGGAGAATGGGAGTGAAAGTCAAAAATAATAGGCTGTCAACCGACAGGGTGTTTATTCAACGGCATGGCCGGGGCTTGTATTTGGCCGACGTGGGATGACAGAATGCGTTGAATGAAGGCAAGAATGACATGTGATGCTGACGTGAGTCCAATCGGAAGGATGGATGGTTATGGTTTCACCCGGTCCGTTTATCTGTCTGTCTGTCCGGACACAGAGCTCTTGGGGAGAGCCAGAATGGGTTGGGTTGACCAAGATGAATGTGGACAATATATTAATTGTTTATATTAATCTATTAATCTCTGTATATTAATCTGTAAAAATATATTAATCTCTGTGTGTGTGTGTCCGTATTTGTCTGGCTTTCTGGCTGTCTATGGAGTCATGTCTCTGAACACTGATTTTGAGGGAGTTGCTGGTGCGGACCAAAGCGGTGTCCGCGGTATCTACTGGGGGTCGAATGTCACTCCCTCAGTGTCTGCGAACTTGTCGTTCGGCAGTGTCGAAAGACAGGTTCGATTGTCGGTCTGTCTGCTTGATTTTCGGGTCTCACTCTGAGTATATGGCATATACTCTGAGTATATGGTCGTTTTCTGTTTTGTGCTTTAATGGTGGTTGATTTGACTTCCCTGAAAGGGGGACTGAAAATGCTTTGATTTTTTCGTGGATTGCCCATTGGGCATGTTTAGGATTTAATAGAGTGGTGGAGTTCTGTGAAATATGATGACGTTGTCTTATGGACACTTTGTGAGTGACTAGACACGTGCCTGGAAGGGGAAATTGTATTCATAACTCATGTGGGTTGTGTCTGAAGAAAAGGTTTAAAGTAAGTGTGAAGAAGGTCATGGAAAGTGCGAAGATGTTAAAGGAAAGTCGAATTAGATGGATCATTTGTCAATGACAAGTGACTTTGCAAGGTTTGCTAAGAAAGGGAGGGGAAAAGATTATAAAAGTTGATGGAAAAGACGGGAAATAAAGAAAAGTGGTTAGTTATGGACTGTTGTTTTGTGATAAGAAGGTGATTGGGGGCTGGTGAAGATTGGATCACGGCTCTGCAGACCAGGTGAACAGAACTCCACCAGGAGTGGGTATATGGGAATCACACCAATTAAATTATTGCTCAAAGGGAGGTGATAGAGCAAAATAAAAAAGATTGTCATGTGGACCGCAAGGCTAACCCCGCTCTTGCAGGGAAATGGTTTTGGGAGGCTAGTTATTTTTCAGATAATTTTTCCAGTGGGTTTATACTGATGTGAAATTCGCGTATCTAGGAAGGAAAGGAAAAAATTGTCCAGGTATTGATAGGATAACAGTGAAATTTTGAAGTGAAGTGAAGGATAACAGTGAAGAGTTAGTGTGTTCGTTGCGATTTTTGGGAATGGCAGGGTACTGTCGTACATGGATGATGGACCGACTGCGGAAAACGCCAGTAAGGCGTCGATACAATGTTGAACACCGAACGGTCCATGTGTTGGACAACAATGAAGGGTTCATAATTAATTTGGCACCTCAAGACAGACGTTCCGACATCCGCACCTACAGAGTTCGATGTAATACAATTACAAGCCGCGGCCTCAAACGTAGAACATCAAAAATTGGATTAAATTGGGAGCTCAGTGCCCCGCAGAAGGACAAATGTGGACGATTAATGACAAACCCGTGGCACCGCGAGCTTTATTGCCATGGTTGGCACTCATGGCGCATCAAAATGGCCATGTGTGCCATAGGGGGGATGATGAGGCAGGTCACTTCCACCTGGGCAGCACCAGGCCTTTCGACTGTGGTTACCATGGTCTGTCGCTCGTGCGCTATATGTCATCGGTATCAGCGCCAGTGGATATGGCAGCCCTTGAATTACCTATCATGGATGACATGTTTTTTTAAAGTTTTGCATAGATCTCTCCCATGTAGCACGCAACATACATGAACGCGTTTGAGAGGCCCTGCCGGAGCCAACAAGCAAGCCTATCCACACCTTCGAGGCGACTGGAGATTACGTGCTGGTGAAGCATTTCACCCGTAAGACTGCGCTCGAACCAAGATGGACGGGGCCATACCAAGTTCTTCTGATCACACCAACAGCGGTGTTTTGTGAGGGCAAGTCGTCCTGGGTACATGCCACACATTGTAAGTTGGCCATACCCACAAACACAGACACCTCAAACGCACCACCACAGATCGAGGATGCTGCACCACCGCCTGTTAGGGGTGGCAATCACATTTAGTTTAATATACCGCTTCAGGCTAAAACAGGTGTCTGCAACAGGTGCATGGGATGCTAAAAGAGGACATTGGATTGACTTTAAATTGAAATGAAAATTGAAAGGGTGGATTAGGAAAATGAGTTTGTTCAAATAATCGTGGCATCTGTGGGATGCAACAATTTTGTGCCAGAATGGTGTATGGGAGCCGTCATCTGGGAAGCGTCGTTAAATGGCAGTAGGTTTAGACAGGTTTTGCTGCCCTCAGTCGTTTGAAGCAAGCGATTACTACAATGTGAATTCATGACGTCACAGAGCTCCCCCTACGATTATAGGCCACCATGCATTTCACACATATTAATTCCGCACCCACGGATCGAAAGCAAGAAAAAGCCAAAGGAAAATACGTATTGGACTGTGACCCGTGCAATGGCGAAAGTACAGAACCGATCACGGTGTTGGGTGTGCATGCATTTTCCCCACACCAGTACGACAGGGATAGAAATGGTAGTGCTACCCCTGTCCCTACGAGATATGTGCTCAGGACCCTTGCGTACCCCATGTCTGACCACAACCTTGGAACTGATAGGCCCAAATCTACCCAGCAGTGTGTTCCCGGGAGTTTCGATATACCCCACCCATTAAGCAGGCTTTGTTAGACAAACCACCTGATCCAGTCTGGGTGACAGAGCAAAAGGGACGGGTGTGTCTTATAGGAAAGGGACACGTTCAGATGGGAACCTCGGAATGTACCCATACCCTGCCATCCGACACCAGATGGAGAGAAAAGGGAGGCCCCCTTGTAATAACCATAGATGACCAAGCCCAGCATAACGTAACCAAGCTAACCATATCTTGGGGGACACCAAGCGCCACCCGCGTTGAGATCAGTAAATGCATGGCCTCGGCCCTTATCCCACCCCATGGAGTAATGTTTATTTGCGGAAATAAAGCATATCCATACCTACCCGAACAGTGGGGAGGGACTTGTTATCTGGGATCCATTTTTCCCAAGGTAAATTTGGTAAATCATGTATTATTAGATGTAGGGAAGATGATTAAAAGGAAGGTATTTTCGGAAATTAGTGAAAGTAAATATGGCATTTGAATTTCCAGACACGACACAGGAAATGCGGCTATGAATAAGCCAACCATCTGAGAGATAAGGTAACTAAATGCCAATTAGTGGGACGGGGGGCTAGGAATTGATCATGGTGTGTGTAAGAAAGTATTTTTCAGGATGGACGATGAAGAAATCGCCGTTGGAAAACCATGATCTTGACCACAGAGGCCGTCGATCTGAATGGGTCCTTCAACAAGGCAGATGTGACCAGCGCTTCAGAATTTTGTATTGATTTTTGTGATGACTGTGAAAATCCCTTGTGGGAACTGGCTACTGGCTGATGCCTGCATCGATGTTTGTGATGATTGTAATACTTGTGTTGAAAATCCCTTGCGTGTACTGGCTAACGCCTCTTATGTATTATGAATGATTGGCAAATAGATAGTCTCGCATTAGTAATGGAACGAATTGGAAACGAAACCTGAATCGCAGAACTACAATTGGAAAACGAATTAATGCATATGCAAACGATGGTGATGCAGAATCAAGTGGCTTTGGATATATTGTTGGCAGAAAAGGAAGGAGTATATGGGGTAATCGATGAACCTATTGATGCTTGGGATTCTGATAATGATTATGATTTTAGTTGGGATGATTTAACCTGTGATTTAGAAAGTGTAGGTTCTTTTAAAAGTCATTGCTATTATACCAGCAGTAAGGAGCGGATGGCAAAACATGTATCCGGAAGAACCACCCTCACCACCACTTACACCACCCAGCAATCACATGTACAAGGCTTGATGGCATTGGACGTCGATTGTTTGCCCTGATTCGCGAGGACCTCGCCTGCATAAAGAGGGCCCCTTAATCTGGCTGGCAACTGGGTCGCACCTATGCCGCAGCGAGGGTGGATTCGGAATCTGGCGGGCGGCAGCAATCTCTTAAACCAGGCGCCGTCGTCGCGAATTATGGCTAACAATTCATACGTTGAATGTTAGACGACCAGTTAGGGCCGGTATCTCTCTTTGAGCATACGTGACGTTATGTCGTGCCTGGCAGGTAACTAATTGGGATGCTGACCACTGGGGTATACGGTGTCTTTCCAAGGAGGTGTCTTGTAAAGACAAAGGAAGGAACTGTCAGCCATTAGGGTTTTAGCCCCATGACTCAATTGATCATAACATCTGAAATTATATATCGTGCTTCTGAAAACTGATTTGAACTCAACTGCAGGCAGAGGTGAGTGGACAAAATGTGGTTTCGAGGCTCGACGTGCAGAGTGGATCCTTAGCCCAATAAACAAGTCCTTGAATTATGTGCCAAACAGTAGATAAAATGCTCGCGACCCATGTACAGGAAAAACATGTCATCCAAACGCCTCCTTCACAAAGGGAATAATTAATTATATATCTTCGTAGTGTTTAGTATGTCTCCTAAACCAAGGACGTATCCAATCTTCATCTACCATTTAGCCTAGTGTATAAGAATATTTACTTCGGCCTGCGCTCGGGTCTGATATGTTTAGATAGATAGCCAAAAAAAGCGTAGCCTATCATTATGCTTACATCTTGTTGTCTAAATTTGACCTTCTATAGGACGGGACAATGGGAGGTGTTGTCGTTATGGCCCAGGGTTTGCTATGTCTTTAGCGCAGATTCTTGTCTGATATTTTACTATAAATGAAATGCCTTTCCACTTATTTTTTAGCGAGTGTCTTGAGGAATTGTCCGCTGCGTGTTAGGCGGTACATTCTCGAGCCTCGCTCCACACGTGTGTGTATAATCGATTCTATTAAACATTTTTGCTCTGATTCTTCTTCTTCTTCCTTCCCTTGAGGTCTTCGACCGAGACAAGTACAGGTGTGTGGAGAGAGTTGGAGTAAGTGGTACGGAGTGGTGTGCATGGTGCGAAGGTGTGGATGGGGGAAGAGTGGACCCCCTTTCACGAGTACCCGGGGCGGGTAGTGTAAGTGTTAGGTAGAGGGTACAGGTAAATTGTGGTTGGATATTGGCACTTGTGGTGCGGTTGCAGAATGGTGTTGTGAATGGGTGCATTAGTGTTGTGGAAATGGCTGGGCGTGTAGCCTGTTAGTGCGTGTAGTTGGTTGGGCACTCCACCACTGTGAGGATGTCGGCCAGGTGAGGCCGCAGGTGGGCTCTGGGAGCCGGTAGAGTTGTGGATGGGGCCCGAGGATCCGGAGGACGGACCCGGGTAGCCCAGTGCCAGAGAGGGCACCGAGTGGGGAGAGTGCCAGAGGGCCTTCCCCAGGTAGTTAGGTTAGGGCAAGGAGCAGGTAAGCTCGGAGGCAACTGCAGTGGTGGAGGTGTGCAGGTGGGTAGACCCACTGGGAGAGGTACACGCCGCAGCCCAGAAATTGTGCGAGGGCACCGGGAGATGAATCGGGGGAGTGAGACCCCAAATTGAAGCGCACCACAGTTTGGCCAATGGGAATTGGTTTTTAGAACCCATAGTGTAAGAGGGCCAATGGTTTGGCCGGAGAAAGACCCCGGGTAGTGTAAAGTTGTTAAAGTCATTTAGGAAATAGTTAGGATTGATGAACCTGTCGCACCATACGCAGCCACTTACCTGTGGTGATGATGATGACTCCACACCTGTGTTTTCTTTGTTTTGTTGCAGGAGATGAATCGCTGTGTGGATTTGTGAGACGCATCACGACGTGGATGAGACATTGGGGTGATTCCATCTCTCCCTCCCTAGGAGGGACTGATGATGAATTGGTAATGGCAAATTTTGATGTTCAGTTGGAGATGGCAAATTTTGATGAGAGTTGAAAATGGCAAATTTGATTGGTTAGGAGGGAGAGAAGACGAATTTGGTTTATGGGAGGAACGGGGAAGACAGTAGGGATGTTTGTCGATTTGTAAAGTAGATGCTTATGGGTAGTGTTGTGTTGTGTGGATACAGTAAGGGGTAAGGGAGGGGCCATGTAGGTTACCTGGTGGGGGGGGGCGTACGATAGGAACGTACCTGTCTCACCTGGTTCCCATGTGCCCCCAGTGTGCGTTACCTTATATTGCGTGCACTTTTGCGCCCTTACCACCTTACTCACTTGTTTCTTCTTTTGTCTCCCACCTCCGAGGATCTGGCTTTGGGGTAGAGAGAGAGGAGAGAGAGGTGCTGGCTGCGCAGTTGTGGGCCTGCACTTTCGCTGTTTGCTGCCGGGATCGATACACCATATGGACCGCAATGTTTGTGGCCACCCACAATGGACCGCAGTTCGTTTGCGGCCAAGCACCACCCGGGGATGGACCTATGGGTCAACGTGGCACCTATGCCATACAGGTGAACCACTTTTAGTTAACACCAAGTGCACCACAAGAAGAGCAAGAGACACCTGCAGGGTTAGGGGTTGTCGAATTTATTTTTATTCCAATGAACAATGGTGACTGCACCGATTGGTGGTGGGGTGGTGCTTTTGATGCTCGGGAAGGGTGCTCTGCACGTTATTAAAGGCCGTCGGCCACAGAGCACTCGTGGGTTGGTGTATCGATGTTGGCAAGCGCGCTCTCTCTATGCATAACATCTGCATGTGTTCCTCCAAAAACAGGTCCTGGATCGTAGTGTAAATAGCAGCGTAGTCTTGTAAATAATGCTCCCTACCGGCTGTATGTGTAGTTTGAGAATTCTTTCCGGATTCGGTTATCCTGTGGGTGTGTTTCTGTGAGGAGAAGGGTGCAACGTCGCAGGGGGACATATTTACTCATTTGTGAACATCTGTAAAACTGTCGCACTCAGGGTAGAGTTAATAGTAGAGGGACTACATCTGAGTGCCACACTAAACTAGGTAAAAATTTATCGGGTCGGGACGCCCCGAGGGTAGAGAAGGGTGCAATGTTGCGAATATGGAATTTGGCCTCCATATCCGCTTGTAAATATTCCCCTATTTTCCCCAATACTCCCCAACTATCCCCAATCCCCCATTCCCTAGTCCCATTGTCTGTAAACAACAATCAGTAGAGCCGACCTTCCCCTTATTCCCCCATTAAATGTCGTGCCCAGGTCCACCGCACCACACGTAGACAACTTTCGGACATCTTGCTAGTTATTCTTAGTCTATGTCAGTTAAGGCCTCGTTTCCATTAATTATGACTCTTCGTTGCACCAGAATGTGATTATATGGCACCAGTAGTGAGTTTAGGACCTGTCCCATACCTCCTTCCATCTTCTTCCCCAACAATTACAACAACAACAGAGGAGATGGCGGCGGCGCGGGGGAGGATGCGTCCTCACACCGGCTCGATTAGCGCCATTGACCACGCGCTCCACGGGGTTACCACGGAGGGGCTGGCTGTCAGCTCCTCGTCAAGGGCGGAGCCTGGTAACCCCCCCGCACCCAATCAGAAGGGCGGACCAATTCCATCTGGGGCGGAGCTAACGAGCCGAGGGCATGTCACTCCCCGCCGGATATACGTGGCGACTTAGCGGACGTGACGTGAGATGCGCCCCCAGCTGGAGAAAGAAGTACCTGCGCGCGCTGAGTCAGATGCGCCCCGCCTGAGAAAGAACGTTGCCTGCGATCGCTGAGAGGAAGAGAACCCGCCTGTGAAAGAACGTTACCTCCGAGCGCTGTGACCTCCCCGCATCTTTGGACCGGACCGAACCGTGTTGATTCTGCCCCGAGCCCAGGTGCACCTGGAGCCACCGATACCTGCCTTTCCCTGCCATCAACCCCCGTGTGAGTCAGCCGTTGTCCCGTTTATCTGTCGTCTGTCCGGGGTCAATATAAGAGTGTGTCTAAGTGCCTGTCTTCCTGTGATATACCTCTAGCCCCTGTAATCTAACCTTTCCGTACGAATATACTTGAGAATCGAAACATTGGTGTCTGTCATTATAATCCAGCCGTGTGTCTTCTTTTTCCTTATTGAGCCAGCGTGGCGCGGCTTCGTCAACGTTCGAGTACAATCGGGTAATTTGTGCGGACACGACGGCCATTCCGCTCGGCCCATCTTAACATCAAAGTCGTGTCTGTAACAATATATATATATATATATATATATATATATATATATATATATATATATATATATATACATACATACATACATCATACATATATATATATATATATATATATATATATATATATATATATATATATATACTGTATATATATATATATATATATATATACACATACATACATACATACATACATACATACATACAGATACAGTATACAGTGCTCTCCATAAGTATTGGAACAGTGAAGCCGAATTTGTTATTATCGCTACATACTCAAGAAATTTGGATTTGAGATGAAAAGATGAATATGAGGCAAGATTACAGTAGGTCAGCTTTTATTTATTGATATTTCCATGGATATATGTTTTGCCATTGTAGAACAATAGCATTTTTATGTTCACTCCCCCCATTTTAGGTAAGCATACATGTATTGAACAAATTAAGAACAAACTAGAACGGGCACTCGGTAGAGCGCATACCTTCGCCGCAGCTACTGTTCTGTACTTGGCATGGGAGTGTAGGGAACAGAACAGTGAACAGTTTGGTGCTGATTTCATGCAAATCGGATAAGAATTGACCGAGTTATGACAAAAAACGCACATTTTGCAAGGTCGTGACCCCCCTGACCTTTGACCCCCAACCGCTAACAAGGGTAATGTCTTCACTGGGTCATGTCGTATATCACAAGATCGGGCATTGAATTCTGAACATTTTGGCATTAGTTGCATGCCAATTGGATAAAAATTGACCGCGCTATGGTAAAAATACGATTTTGACCTTTTCGTGACCTTGACCTTGACCTTTGACCCGATTGCTCCCAAAATCTAATCAAATGTGTCCCGTATAATAACCAATCATCCCACCAAATTTCATGCAATTCGGTTGAATACTTTTTGAGTTATGCGAATAACATACACACACACACACACACAGACATACAAATAAATACACAGCGATCAAAACATAACCTTCCGCTTTTGCGAAGGTAATTAAAGGTCATTCCAGTGTTTAGCAGGCAGTGAATCCTCAATAGGATGGATGTTAAGCCGGGTGTTCTGTCTGCCAGCATTAGTTGGTGGATGTTAAAGACCCCCAGGTGTCCTTCTCGAAGAGTCAGCGAGCTGTCGTCAGCACCATGGCAAAATTACAAATTCCTGATGCAACCTACAGAGGGCATTGCATCAGTTTCACACAGCTGCACACTCAGCCAATAATGCTACCCCGCAGCAATGTGCTGTATACAAGAGAAGCATCATCCTTCGCAGGGACACCAATCCGGACATGGCCTGTCTGCTAGCATTCCCTGGTGTACCACGACAGAATAAATCCCACGTTCCGGAAATTGAAGACCATTATGTGCCAATACCCTAAACAACTTCCTGCCCAAACCTTCGCTGACTTAAGCAATGGCAAACCATGTCGTGCATTATCTGCCTAACTGTGATTATTTCAGCAGTGCCGACAAAATGGAAAGAGCATGGGCATGACCGGAACTGCGACGACTAGAACGGCACTCGGTAGAGAGCACACCTCCACCTGGCTAAACAGTTTACGGTTTGTATCCCATTGATAGGCCAGATCTGGATTCGGTCCTGAACCAAAATCGAATCGGCTTGTTCTTGTCAGCTGCCCAATTCATCTAGCAAGTTTATTCATAACTCGTCCACAACATTTTGAGATATATCATGCTACATGTCGTTTTTGGCCCTATCTCCAAGGGGGAATAATCACTTAAAAACTTCTCGGATCCAGATCCGGATTTTCACTAAAATCTAATCACGGCTTCCTTATCTGACAACCAACCTCTCCACCAAATTTCATCCGAATCCGTCCACAACTTTTTGAGATTCCTGTTGACAAACAGACAAACAAGATGACCTTTATGGAAAGTACAGCGTAATCTGCACTGTATCTCCCTGATTTAACTATTTGGTCTGTGGAATGTTCACCTGACTTGTGCAGAGCTTGTGCCGACAAGCAAACTCAGGTATCGTGGGAGGAATGAAAGCATTTGTGAAGAACACTGCATAGTGCATACGTCATTCTGGGTGTGACGAAAGTAGGTTTTACACACTCGGAGGTATATCTGCAGCTCGCGCACCACAGTTGGAGTACGAGGCAAAGGTACCGAGAAAGTTTGCACTTTTGTGTTGTCCTGGTATGTAGTTGCTGTGTGATCCTCTTGCATATCTAGCTAGATATAGGTTTATGTTGTACTAGAAAAAGAGATTCTTCATAGTCCAAGATGTGTAACTCGTTCCGAGAACATTTTGAGCGGCCCTCCTGTCATACCTGAAATCAGTCTACGATTCCTTATTCATTGCCTATTATTAAGGATTTTATGTTTGAGGATAGACACTATAGGCTACCTGTAACTAGAACAACACTCGGTAGAGAGCATACCTCCATCAGGTTGAATAGTTTACGTTTTGTATCGTACTGATAAGCCGGATCTGGTTCCGGGCTTTAGCTTAACCAAACTGTAATCGGCTTATTCTTGTCACCTATCCAACTCAACTCATCCACTCATCCACCAACTCATATTTGCCATAACTTGTCCATAACGTTTTGAGAGATTTTGCTATAGATAAAAAAGAAAACGAGAACAATGCGACTGTGTCGCCAATATGCCTCCACATAGTCCCACAACAGGTAGATGTCCTCGTTCACTGTCCTAAAAACAAACAACTTTGATTTAAATCCCTTCACCAATTTTCAAGTATCACATTTTCACCAGCATATGACAGGTTTCACATCGATCGGTGAAGCAGTTTCAGAGAAGGGATTTTTCTAAATAAACATTTTTGGCTGCTATACCACTTCACCTATGATGTCAGCATTATTATGATTTTGTTCCCCCCATTCGGAGTACTTGACAATGTGCCAAGTTTCAAATCTTTCCATGAAGTGGTTTCCGAGAAATAATATTTTTATTATTTGCTTTTAATCCAAGATGGCTGCCATACCACGTGACCTATGACATCACAATTTTCAAAAAACATTCTGCATGGGTGTCATTCCTACCTGAAAGTTTCGTCTCAATCGGACATATGGTTGCTGAGAAAAACGAGGTTTAGCCCGTACAGACGGACAGACAGACAACCCAAAAACATAATGCCTCCGGCGACTTTGTCGGCTGAGGCATAAAAATTCTCGTGTCCGGATGCGGATTCAAATTTTCACCAAAATTGAATCAATTCGTCACATACACAACCTGTCCACCAAATTTCGTCCGAATCCGTCCACAACTTTTTGAGATATCGTGCTCACAGCAGACAAACAGAGGTGAATACACCGCCTCTGTACACTTTGGATGGCGGACGTAAATATCTGATCAAGTAAAATGCAGCAATGGAGGGAGGAACCAAGATGGAGGGAGGAACCAAGATGGAGGGAGGAACCAAGATGGAGGAACGAACCAAGATGGAGGGAGGAACCAAGATGGAGGGAGTAGAACATCATGAAGTCAGTTGACATAGCTGGAATATGATGATGCAGGTTGTTATATAGAATACAGAATACAGGTGAAGGATAATTTTTGCGCGGCCTGTCAGCTGCATTTTCGCGTCACCACAACCACAATGGAGGCATAGTTTAGGAGAATGAGGTAGATTCAAATATGGCCTCAGTGAAAATGCTGTGGTGAATGAGGCACAAGTGGACCAAGGATCCTTACCTTATAGTCTGTGAGCTTATGTAAAAAAAAGCAAAATTTTGGGTAGATTCTTGGTATTCATGTTTAAACACATCTAGAATGTCATCATACTCATTATATTACATTCATCATATTCATCATATTGTTACGGATTCGTCACTTCCGTTGTGGTGGTTTGCATCCACTGTAAATATTTCTGATTCCATGTACTATTATTGTTTTCAAAAGGTTTATTGTTCATGAACTGTTTTCAAAAGGTAAAAAAGTTAATGTTAAAAGAAACAGGAAACCGGATCGGGAACCGGACGACGAAGAGGAAGAGGAGAAAAAAGGGCGGAGCGAGTGAGTCGGACAAGAAGGAGCCGAGCTACTTGCGGTCTGGAGGGAACGTTGGCGAGCAAGAGTCACGAGTGAACTTTTGGGTTCCCGGGAAAGGGATTCCTGCGACAGAGTTGTCATCGCTGTGACCGATCAACCTGTGTGTCAGGGTTTTGGCGGTGGATTCCGAGGAGAAATATCGTCGGGCCATTAAGTCTCAAGAACGGGTTGTCGGCCATTTCGACTCATGCGCTTCGCGCGTCAAGCAAGGTCTTTGCTTCGTCAGCCGTTTCCACCGCTTTCAGACGTATCTGGCGTGTGTGTGTGCACCGTGGCTTGAAGATTAATTTGTGGTTCGCCGACTGTGAGCCGTGAAAGTCCATACCCGAGGGTGTGATTTCCCAGTCGCCTGGAGGGCCTTTGGATTTCCCAGTCGCCTTGAGGGCGCCTTGGTGCAGCTGTGGCTGTGTGACTTTGATTTGTTACTTGTACTTGTACTTGTACTTGTACTTGTACTTACAAGTACTTGCCATCCGAACGGGATTCTGGTCTCGATCGGACATCGTTCTGTCGATCGCTGGAGCGAATCAACTTTGGCTTGAAGCCGAGAATAAGAGACATTGGGGATGTTCTTGTTTCACTCACTTGGAGCACAGTGAGTTCTATATTACAAAACTGATGGTACCATCATAGGACATATTGATTGTACTATTGAATACTATTATTGTTGTACTGTTATTCTTGTGTGATGTTAATACAATATTTGTTTGTGAGTAACAATTGGGGTGGCTTCTCCATTGATCTTTGACATACAGAATAACACATTTTTCTGCCGTGACTCCTCTCGGGGCTCGGAGGTACACCGTGACCAGGGGGTCGGGGAGGAGCACGTAACAGAAATTAGGGGCTCGTCAAATTGGCTCGGGGGCTCGAAATTGGGATCCTCATCTGGGATTAAATTCCCTAACATTAGTTTGGGATAGAATTCCCTAACATTCCCAAAATTCCCAAATTTGGAATTTTTTTCTAACATTCCCAAATTTTTCAAAAAAAATGGAAAAAAAATTGTGTGAAGGTTAACAGGTGTTAACTGATAGTCACCATGGTGTTTGACGCAGAACAGTTTGCGGCGTCCCCTAATGAGGTGCAGTTCCAAGCGTTAAAAAAATCGGAACTCTTGATATTGGCCAGACATTTTAACTTGGAGGTCCGAGTTAATATGAAGAAAGCAGAGATGCAGACATTGGTGGTAGAATTTCTGGTGGGACAGGGAACATGGACAGAGGTAGCCTTGGATTGGTTACCCGAGGAAAAAGAAAATGTGGAGCTCCGGAAAATGGAGATGCAACTGCAGAGCCAGGAAAGGTTAAAAACAGAGGAAAGGAGAGCTGCAAGAGAACTCGAGGAGAGAAGAGCAGAGGAAAGGAGAGCTGAAGAAAAAAGAAGAGCAGAGGAAAGAACAGAGGAGAGGAGAGCTGAAAAGGAACTCGAGGAAAGGAGAACTGAAAGTGAACTCGAAGAAAGAAGAGAAAAGGAAAGAGCAGAGGAGAGGAGAGCCGAAAGGGAGTTAAAGGAACGTGACATGGAGTATCAGAAGGACGTTAAACTCAAGGAGCTGGAATTAATGGGAGAATGCCGGCTGGTAGCATCCATGCCGGCTGGTTCGCCAACTAGTCAGAACACCTGGGATGTTGGTAAACATGTGAGGCTGGTTCCACCCTTCAATGAAAAGGAGGTAGCCAAGTTTTTTTTACACTTTGAGAAAGTGGCTGAAATGCTAAAATGGCCTGTGGGGTCCTGGACTATGTTAGTGCAAAGTGTTTTGGTGGGTAAAGCTCAAGATATATTTTCGGCTTTACCGATTGACAAATGTACAGATTATGAGGAAGTGAAGAAAGCCATTCTCAAAGCCTATGAATTGGTCCCTGAAGCTTACCGGCAAAAATTCCGGAATGCCAGGAAGTGGGAGAGTGAGACACATGTGGAGTTTGCCAGAATGAAGGAAACCATGTTTGATCGGTGGTGTGATTCGAAGGGGATTGGGAAAGACTTCAGACTGTTGCGACAATTGATCTTGGTGGAGGAATTCAAACTGTGTGTCCACGAGGACATTAAAGTACATCTGGAGGAAAAGAAGGTACCAGAGTTGTATGAGGCAGCAACCGTGGCAGATGACTATGCCTTGACACACAGGATGGGGTTCCACAAACCTAACTTCCCGCCTAGAGTTCGCCAGGGGAGTTATGGTACATCCGGTGCGGAGAACGAAGATTCATGGAGGCGGCCTAGAGATGACTATGAGGACAAATCTGATACCGCGACTTATCGGGATCAGAAGACTACAGTTCCAAGACAGACTTATCTTCTGTGGGGCTCGAGGCAGACGACAAGTTTTTCCTCCGGGCCTACTTGCGCTTTTTGCAAGAAACCTGGACATTTGATGTCCCAATGTTATGCCCTGAAAAGGAAAAATCAGGAGCGGAGTCAGACTAGTACAACTCCGAATGCATTGGCAAATGCGAGAAATCGTCCTTGGAGGACAGTGCCTTGTGAAGGTTCCCATGCCAAAGTTACGGCATCACAAAACGACCTTGTTCAAGAGGGTTACAAACCTTTTATTTCAGAAGGGTTTGTGTCACTGGATGGAAACTTGACTAACCAAAGACCTGTTAGGGTATTGAGGGACACAGGAGCACATCAATCTTTGATGCTTGAGGGCATTTTGCCATTGTCAGAGAAGACGGCAACTGGTGTTAGTGTTCTTTTACAGGGGGTTGGTGGCTGTGTTAAAGCCCCACTTCATGTCAACCATTTGAAGTCTGATTTGGTGTCAGGACCGGTCACCGTAGGGTTACAAGCCACTCTACCTGTAGAGGGAATATCTTTTGTTATCGGGAATGATTTGGCCGGTGGTCAAGTCTCTGGTAACCCTGTGTTTGTTGAAAAGCCTAGCATGGAAAATAACACTGCACAGTTAGAGCAGAAGATTCCGGGTATTTTTCCATCCTGTGCCGCGACTCGTGCTATGGGTAGGAAGCGCTCTGTAGAGAAGAGGCAGGTACTGACGTCACGCTTTGCACAGGCACGTCTTGTCAGGTACCCAAAAACTAAGTGTCAGCACACACAAGTCATGGATGGAGGCAATGTTGGCAAGCTCTTTGTAGGTGGACTGAACTTCATAACAAGGGAAGTTGTTCTGGACTCTGTCTTCGGCCAATATGGACCACTCTTGGAAGTGCGGCTGATAAAAGACAGGGAGACGCAAAAGTCAAGAGGGTTTGGCTTTGTCACGTTTGAAAACACAAAGGATGCCAAAGATGCAGAAAAGGATTTGAATGGCAAGGATTTGGATGGTCGGACCTTAATAGTAGAGAAGGCAGGCCATGGGCATCGAGGGGGCTACAGAGGAGGAAAATGTGGAGGTAGTTTCAGGGGTGGCTATGGCTCCCAGGGTGGAAGTAGTAGTTTTGGTGGTGGCCGCAGTCGAGATTATTATGGAGGCTCCCAGAGTTACGGCAGCTCCCGAAGGGATGATTATCAGGGTAGTGGCCGAGAAGGAGACCGCTATTCACGTGACTACAGCAACAAGCGCTCCAACCGTGATTATTATGAAAGTTAGGAAGAGTTTGAAGCACTGAATGCTGCGGAGCAGCCGAGCCAAGATTCCTACACGGATTAACCGTGAACTCCACGTTCCTAAAGGCATCCATGTAGTGAATACTTCCAGGCCTCACCACCCAACCACCATGAAACCTGGCTCTCAGCTCCCTAAAAAAGTGCTATAGATTTGCTTGACTTTGGATTTTTGATCACAACTCCTTAACCTTCATTCAAAAAATGAAAAATAAAAATCAGAGGTTGATGAGATGGAGTTTGGCTTTGCAGGAGTTCAACTTGGAAATTGAGCATGCAAAGGGCAGGGACAATGTCGTTGCTGATGCTTTGTCCAGTGTGAACTAACTTTGGAAATCTCTGTAGGTTGTTTGACGTTTTGTTGCTTTATTTTGGGAAATATTGATTATCGTTGCTCACGGGGATTGATGATTTGGGTGTGAGTTTACTTTTGTTTGTTGGGAGAGTTTTGCCTACAAATAAAGTTTTCACTATGTTCAAACTTTATTTCTTGAGGGGGGGGAAGTGTTACGGATTCTTCACTTCCGTTGTGGTGGTTTGCATCCACTGTAAATATTTCTGAATCCATGTATTATTATTATTATTTTCGAAAGGTTTATTGTTCATGAACTGTTTTCAAAAGGTAAAAAAGTTAATGTTAAAAGAAACAGGAAACCGGATCGGGAACCGGACGACAAAGAGGAAGAGGAGAAAAAATGGCGGAGCGAGTGAGTCGGACAAGAAGGAGCCGAGCTACTTGCGGTCTGGAGCGAATGTTGGCGAGCAAGAGTCACAAGTGAACTTTTGGGTTCCCGGGAAAGGGATTCCTGCGACAGAGTTGTCATCGCTGTGACCGATCAACCTGTGTGTCAGGGTTTTGGTGGTGGATTCCGATGAGAATTATCGTCGGGCCGTTACGTCTCAAGAACGGGTTGTCGGCCATTTTGACTCGCGCGCTTCGCACGTCGAGCAAGGTCTTTGCTTCGTCAGCCGTTTTCACCGCTTTCAGACGTATCTGGCGTGTGTATGTGCACCGTGGCTTGAAGATTAATTTGCGGTTCGCCGACTGTGAGCCGTGAAAGTGCATACCCGAGGGTGTGATTTCCCAGTCACCTGGAGGGCCTTTGGATTTCCCAGTCGCCTTGAGGGCGCCTTGGTGCAGCTGTGGCTGTGTGACTGTACTTGCCATCCGAACGGGATTCTGGTCTCGATCGGACAGCGTTCTGTCGATCGCTGGAGCGAAACAACTTTGGCTTGAAGCCGGGAACAAGAGACATTGGGGATGTTCTTGCTTCACTCATTTGGAGCACAGTGAGTTCTATATTACAAAACTGATAGTACAACAATAATAGTATTCAATAGTACAATCAATATGTCCTCTGATGGTACCGTTATTCTTGTGTGATCTTAATACAATATTTGTTTGTGAGTAACAATTGGGGTGGCTTCTCCATTGATCTTTGACATACAGAATAACACATTTTTCTGCCATGACTCCTCTCGGGGCTCGGAGGTACACCGTGACCAGGGGGTCAGGGAGGAGCACGTAACAATATATTCATCATATATTATTCATATATATTCATCATATATATTCATCATATTCATTTATATTCATCATATTCATCATATATTATATTCATCATATTCATTATTATATTATATATATTCATTATATTATATATTATATTCATCATTATATTCATCATCATCATATTCATTATTCATGTTTAAACACATCTAGAAACATCACTGATTAAGAAAAAAATGGGTGCCAGTTTTGCCATTAACATTTAGGGCCATTAATTTTAGGGCCATTTAGGGCCATTTTTTAGGAACATTTAATCCGTAACCTTGACACTCCTGATTCATACATGTTGTACCTTTAAAAAAAATGATCAGCACTCGGTATAGAGAGCATACCTGCGACAGACCAAACAGTTTATATTTTGTATCCACAAGGTCGGATCTGGACTCGGACCTGAACCAAAATTGTATCGGCTTCTTCTTGTCACCTACCCAATTCATCCACCAAGTTTATTCATAACTCGTCCATAACGTTTTTAAATATCATGTTATGTATCGCTTTTTGCCCGATCTCTCAATGGTGAAGAATCACTTGAAAAATTAAGTAACTCCCGTATCCGAATCCATATTCAGATCTTCACCAAAATCTAATCAATTAGTTCGTGTCACACACACACAACGAGTCCACCAAGTTTCGTCCGAATCCGTCACAACTTTTTGAGATATCCTGCTATATGTCGGTTTTTGGCCCTATCTCCCAATGATGAAGAATCACTTAAAAACCTCTGTAGCTGGATCCGACTCCGGATCTTCACCAAAATCTAATCATTTCGTCCTTGTCACATACACTACCTCTGCCAAATTTAGTCCGAATCCGTCCACAGCTTTTTGAGATCTTTTGTTCACAAACGGACAGACAGACAGATAGGGGTGAAAACATTATCTCCATCCACCTTTGGTGACGGAGGTAAAAACGACAACACCAGGTACCATTTCCAATTTATTGAAGGAATGTGCTTACAGTTTATTAAAAGTCCTTAACCAGCTTAACCATACCGTACCGTGAAAGTAAAAAAAAAAGAACACCATCATATCCCGTTGAAAATTTTTATTTTAGAAACACACGCAACTATCAAATAATGATGATGATGATGGTGATTAATTAAAATCCCATGGATTCCTCGAACTTTGAGGGCGACCCAAATGATGATGCAGCAAAATCGTGCACTAAGGAAGAGCCAGGAGAGGTAGAAGGTGAGGACGCTGGTGAGAATGCTGGTGAGGCCACTGAGAGGAAGGTGGTCTTGAGGTGGAGGGAGCAGGGCTGAAGAAATGGGTGATGGGCTGAGTGCAGGGTGATGACTGATGACATTTCGATGCAGCCCTTTGTACGGGAGCGGCCCATCATCCAAGCCCCTCTTGAACTTGAGGTACCTCTCTCCACGACTGGTTCAGGTCTTGCACCCTCTCCGCAAGTGCCTGCATGCCATGCAGCAACTCGCCCAGGAACTAGTCTATGAGGTTGGACCGCGGCACCTCTTTCCTCATTACTGCCTGCCTCTACCTCCTCCTCCTTGGAAACTTTTGGAATGGCGTCCTACTCGTCCTCGATGAGCATGTTTAGGGAATGGTTCAGCATCATCGTTTTCAGCATAAAGTCCCTCGTCTGCGTGTTGTCCTTGATCCATATTCTGAGAGTCTTCTCCATCCATTCCATGTGGACATTCCGGACATGGGTGACCACCTTCGTACTCAATACAGCGCTTGCTGAAAGTTTCTCACGAATCGCCTTCTCCTTCTTCTGTATGTAATGAACTGTGGATTCATTGATGCCGTAATGCCTGCCAACAGAGGCCGCAATCTCCCCTCTCAAAAGCCGGTTGAGCAGCTCCACTTTCTGGCTCAGGCACATCACTTTCTTCTGCTTCTTGGTAGTCAAAGCATATCCGGCACTGGTCTTGCGCTTGGGAGCCATGACTGAACGATGAGCAGAGCGAGTCAAAAACACAGGTCAAAGCAATGGGACGAGAACAATGATCGAGATCCAGGGCACAATCTGTATATGTAGGGTTGCGAGCATTGTGGGTATCTGCGGGAGGAACTCTGCCCATTTTTTGTGGGGGATGTTATTGGATGATGCCGTATTGAGCCTATCTGCTAATTTCAATAATAGATTTAATGAAGCGTTTGCATTATTCGCGGAGTTGACATGTTTACACATCTGGTTTACACATCCTGCAACGCTCGCTTACAGTGTGGCGAAAATTCGTGCCCCCGAAAGCCATGAAAACGCAAATCACACAGGGCACAAATTGTAATTGCCACAAATTGTAATCTTGTAATCATGCCTGCAGGCCACAAATTGTAATTGAATCAGAGGGACAGCGATATTTACCACAAATGCTGGTTAACCCTTTGAGTACGAGAATTTTTTTTGATAAAAATACCCCCAGTACGGGATCAATTTGGCATTTTTGATACGGGAATGCAACCACGTACTGACGATCTATTTATAGGTATAGTCGATGACGTGTAGTAACGTCATCCGTACACAAAACCTTTTTGCGGGTTTGCGGCACTGGACGTCATCCGTACTCAAAGGGTTAATGTTGTGTAAAGTATTAAGAGTGATTTTTTTTTTGATAATGACCAGTTTTTAGATAATGAACAATTGAATGTCTTTTAGAATTAAATTTAGCTTTAATAAAAAGTACAATAAATGAACAAGTAATTTAAGGCAAAAACTAACAATAAATTGAGAGTATTTGTAAGTAGTAATCTTTGATAATAATTAGTGAGTTCAAAACAAAAGTTTTAACATCGGTTTTATGTCTTCCCCAAGGTATAGCTGAAGAGAAGAAGAAGACGACAAGGAAGAAGACAAGCAAAAGAGTACTCCATGGATTGGGGTGGTCTTTTTGACGCAATCAATGGCATCTCCCAATACTCAACGGCCATCGGACGTATCTGGCTCTTCGTGATCTTCCTGTTCCGAGTCCTCGTGCTGGTGATTGTTGGAGAGTCGATTTGGGGAGGTGACCAGTCGGACTTCGAGTGCAACACACGGCAACCCGGGTGCACCAACGTGTGCTATGACCACTTTTTCCCTATTTCCCACGTCCGTCTGTGGGCGCTGCAGCTCATCTTTGTCGCCACGCCAACAATGCTGGTGGGGATGCACGTCAGTTCACGCTACCGGCGGGTGAAGAAGAAAGCCATCAAAGTGAGGATGAAGCTTTGAACAAAATTCAATTTTAATGTCGTTATTAATTCTGGGGGTTTGTGATGAGCATGACAATGTTGAAGTTAAGTTGTGGAAAGTTGCCCAAGATAGGACAGTCCCCAAGCCATTGTAATTTGTCTAATTTTCACAAATGACTGAAGACGGAGCATTTATGAATGCATCAAAAGAAAAGGTGGACCTCAAGGACTTGCCACAACAATTGGGATCCATTGTCATAAAAGCCTTAGGATCTTTAATCGACCAAAATCTAACCAACAGCAGGTCCAGTCCAAACTCGCGTTTATTTAAACGACAAGCAACACAAAAATAACACCTGTCGTGCAGTGTTGTGTACAACAAAGCAACTGATGACTAACTTTTCTTCTCCCCTTCTCCTCTTTCACTCTACTTTACGACTCATATACAGTTCCTTCAGAAAGTATTCACACCCCTCGACTTTTTCATATTTTGTTGTGTTACAGCCTGAATTTAAAATGGATTAAAATGAGATTTTTTGTCACTGATCTACACATAATACTCCATAATGTCCAAGTGCAATTTTTACAAACCATTAAAAATGAAATACAGAAATAACTAATTTACAATAGCATTCAACCCCATGAGTCAATACTTCGTAGAAGCGCCTTTGGCAGCAATTACAGCTTCGAGTCTTCTCGGCTATGTCTGTATCAGCTTTGCACATCTGGATTTGGAGTGTTTCTCTCATTCATCTTTGCAGATTTGCTCAAACTCTGTCAAGTTGGATGGGGAGTGTCGGTGAACAGTATTCTTCAAGTCTTTCCACAGATTATTATCAATTGGATTCAAGTCTGGCCTTTGGCTCGGCCATTCAAGGACTTTCACATTCTGGTTCTGAAGCCATTCCAGTGTTGCTTTGGCTGTATGCTCGGGTCATTGTCCTGTTGGAACGTAAATCTTCGCTGCAGTCTAAGTTTTTTTTGCATTCTGAAACAGGTTATCCTCAAGGATTTGCCTGTATTTGGCTATATTCATTGTTCCCTCTGTCCTTACAAGTCTCCCAGTCTCTGCCACTGAAAAGCATCCCCATAGCATGATGCTGCCACCACCATGCTTCACGGTAGGGATGATGTTAGATGGGCAATGAGCTGGCTCGGTTTCCACCAGACGGAGCACTTTGTATTCAGGCCAAAGAGTTCAATTTTCGTCTCATCAGTCCATATAATCTTTTGCCTCATGCTCTGTCTTTCATGTGCTGTTTTACAAATTCCAGGCGTGCTATCGTGTGCCTTTTTCTCAGGAGTAGCTTCCGTCTGGCCACTTTCCCATTCAGCCTAGATTTGTGAAGTGCTGCAGAGACAGGTTCTCCCACTTCTGCTTCTGCTCCCACCTGCTTCTGGCAGGTTCTCCCATCTCAGAACTACAGAGTTCCTTGGCTGTCAGAGAGGTCATTGAGTTCTTGGTCACCTTCCTAACCAAGGTCCTTCTTGCCTGGTTGCTCAATTTGGTTGGACGACCAGCTCGAGGATGAGCCTGGGTAGTTCCATATGTACTATATAAGAGAGCCGTTGGTCTGTCTGTCTGTCTGTGCGTGTGTCACCATTTTTCTCAGAGATGGCTGAATCGGATGTTCGTCACAGTTTCAGAGGTTCATCAGTGAGTGCCTGGGAGTGTTTTATGCAAAAAAAAATTTTTGAAAAAAAAAAGGTTCGTTTTTTGGGGATTAAAAATCTCTCTATAGTGCCGAAGCCTTTTTGATTAATGACAGTTATAATTATATACAAGTACACATTCACATAAATAAATACAAAAGAAACATTTGAACAAAAAAAATCAAACAATTCCGGAAGTGTACGAAGTTGGTAGTACTGCTTCTTCTTCTTCTTCTTCTTCTTCTTCCTGAACATCATCATACTTATCTCAGAAACGTGATGAACGGCACATTCAGCAGCATATATTCAGTGAAAAGGTAAAATGATTTGACATTTGTGATGGATTCTGATTTGCATGTAATTGCTTTTCCATTATATTTGCCCTCATTTCAAATGTTAATGTTTCTTTTTCGCTTGAGCAACGTCAGGTACTCCAGCTATAAACACCTTTATACTTTACTCATGGTACAAATACAAATAAAACTTTGGCTGGGGGGTAACATATGGCGCTTTTCCACCGCGGTACCGTACCGTACCGTACTGTAACCAAAATCCGTTTTTTCGTTTTTCCATTGCTAAGCGAAGCGTACTTTACCTAGGTACCTGTGCTAAATCTGGTTCCTGCTATGGATAGGTACCAAGTGACCCAAACCCGGACCAATGGGTGGAGCTAGCAATACTGCAGACCGTTGATTGCTCAATCGCAATCGTCACAGAACCATCACGGTATGTTCATTCTTTGTTTGCGCCGACGAACAAGGCCCAAATCTTCGTTGTCGGTCTTCATAATTGTCTGCAAAAGTTTCTTTCTCTTTTTAGCTGTCCTCTTTCTGGCGTCTTTCAGCTTCTTCTCAAACACTTCCTTCTCAAACACGTCCTCTCTCTTTTTACATTTCCCCAAAAAAACTCATGTTCAGATAAAACCAAAACCCAACAAAGAGGTAAAACACATATTCAAGTTCCTCCATAGTTGCGGAGCTGTTTACAGTTTAGTGTTGCATGAGAAATGACGTCACCACAGAGGTCACGTTTTTTTTTCCATCACTTCAGATAACTCCACCTATTTTCACGGTTCTGTTATGCGATGGAAAAACGACACAGTGATTACCGTACCGTACCAAACCATACTGTACAGTGCCGTACCGTACCGTTCTGTGCAATGGAATGGCGCCATTAGGCTAGCCTCATTCGAGGGTGTGGGGGAACGGGAGAGGAGCGTACATTCTCTATGTAAATGTGTATGGTGTAGCACCACCTGGTGATGGTGGCAGAGGGTATTACAATTTCCTTTTTTTACCTGGGCAACACTGAGGTTGAAGCACTCTTTGCACGAGTAAATTTTTCCTCCTCCCTTCCCGCCTCCCCCATAAACAGAGGAGCCTGTCAAACCCCCCCCTCCCCACCCCCCAAAAAGATGTATATGTAGTATATCTTTTCTCTCCCACTCCCTTCCACACCCCACCTCTTTCCACTCACCCCACTCCCTTTCCTCAACCCTCCCTCTCCAGCCTCCCCCCCTCACCCGGCAACGCCGGGTACTCCTGCTAGTTACCCTGCGCTCATGAAGCAAAAATCGGGCGGGGTTAAGCATTCACTTGAATACGTGTGCCGTGTGCCGTACGCGTGCCATGTGCCATACGTGTGCCATGTGTGAGCCGTGTGTGTGCCGTGTGCCGTACGCGCGCCGTGTGCCATGTGCCATATGTGTGCCATGTGTGTGCCATGTGCCGTACGTGTGCCGTGTGCCATGTCTGCATTTAAAAAATTCATTTTCTCAACAACCGTTGGTCCGATTGACATGAAATTTTCACCATAGGAGGGCCTCCTCCTGCAGAATATTTTAATGATTATTATGATGTCATAGGTCACATGGTACAGGTGCCATCTTGGAAAAACCGAAAAATGTTGCACCTCTATATCTGCAAAACCGCTCTATGGAAAAAATTGAGACCTGGCTCATTATCAACTACTCCCCAGGGGGAATAAGATATGTTAATGATGATGTCATCGGTGCTTTCATTATGACCTCATAATTCGACAAGTACAACACTTATCCGCTCATTATTTAAAAAAATTCAGCAACTGTTGGTCTGATGGACATGAAATTTTCACCATAGGAGCGCCTCCTCCTTTAGAATATTTTAATGATAATCATGACGTCATATGTCATGTGGTATAGGCGCCATCTTGGAAAAACCGAAAAATGTTGCACCTCTCTATCTCCAAAACCACTGCATGGAAAAAATTGAAACATGGCTCTTGTAAAGAACTCCATATGGGGAATAGGTGTTGTTAACAATAACGTCATTGGTGCCATAATTGTGACGTCATAATTCGACAGGGACAATGCTTAGTCTGACCAGTTTGAAATGTATTGAGCATGACCTATGCAACAATTATATTAGAGAATATAAATTTATGATGTCATCGCTCACGTGGTTTGGCAGCCATATTGGATCAAAGAAAAAAATATTTAAAAACAGAAGAGTTGGCTAGCAACAAGTTGACTGCGCAGGGTGAGTATTCTATGAATACCATCTAGTTGTTTATATTTCCTAATGATGGAGCTCACTGTGCTCTTGGAAACTTTAAACACTCCAGAAATTGTTTTATACCTTCCCGAGATGTATCCGCCTCCTCACAATTCTATCTTGGAGTTCTATGGAGAGTTCCTTGGACTTCATGGAAGAGTTTCTGCTCTGACATGCACTGTCAACTGTGGGACCTTTCATAGAATGGTCTGTTTCTTTCGAAATCATGTCCAATCAATTGTATTGGTCACAGGTGGACTCCAATCAAGTTGTAAAAGGCATCTCGAGGAAAATCAAAGGAAATCCCACCTGAGCTCAATTTGCAGTGTCATAGCAAAGGGGATGAATACTTATTGACCCGAGACATTTTAGCTTTACATTAAAAAAAAAAATTAATTTCTAAAAAATTAAATTCCACTTTGACATTATGGGGTATTATGTGTTGATCAGTGACAAAAAAAACGTAATTTAATCCATTTTAAATTCAGGCTGTAACACAAGAAAATGTGAAAAAGGTCAAGGGGTGTCAATACTTTCTGAAGGCACTGTAGATGTTTATGTATATTATATATATACTAGCGGGGTCACCCATGGGAATCCCACGGGCATGGATGTGTGTGACATTTCGACATATTGAGTTAGATGCTGCACATTCATTTTTACAAAATGGTTACTGGCAAGTCATCAGATCCAGAAATGGTGTAATGAACACAATTTACTTATTTCACATAATATGTGACCCCTCACTCCTCTCTACCTGACACTCTCCTCTCTCCACCTGACACTCTCCTCTCTCCACCTAGCACTCCTCTCCTCTCCAATCCCTCACATTCCTCTCCTCTCCAATCCCTCACCTCTCCAATCCCTCACACTCCTCTCCTCTCCAATCCCTCACACGCCTCTCCAATCGCACCTCACACTCCTCTCCAATCGCGCCTCACACTCCTCTCCAATCGCGCCTCACACTCCTCCACAATCGTGCCTCACACTCCTCTCCAATCGCGCCTCACACTTCTCTCCAATCGCGCCTCACACTCCTCTCCAATCGCGCCTCACACTCCTCTCCAATCGCGCCTCACACTCCTCTCCAATCGCGCCTCACACTCCTCTCCAATCGCACCTCACACTCCTCCAATCGCGCCTCACACTCCTCTCCAATCGCGCCTCACACTCCCCTCCAATCACTCCTCACTCTCCTCTCCAATCGCTCCTCACTCGCCTCTCCAATCGCTCCTCACTCGCCTCTCCAATCGCGCCTCACTCGCCTCCCCAATCGCTCCTCACTCGCCTCTCCAATCGCTCCTCACTCGCCTCTCCAATCGCGCCTCACTCGCCTCTCCAATCGCTCCTCACTCGCCTCTCCAATCGCTCCTCACTCGCCTCTCCAATCGCTCCTCACTCTCCTCTCCAATCGCTCCTCACTCGCCTCTCCAATCGCTCCTCACTCGCCTCTCCAATCAGCTTTCCCCGTCTCGTTTCTCTCGTTTTTCTCCCGTCTCGTTCTTTTTCTTGCTCCAAATCGGCCCGTCTCGCCCGTCGGCCCGTCGGAATCGGAAATCGGCCCGTCTTGCTTTCTTGCTTGCGCGTAAATAAATTGTGTTCATTACACCATTTCTGGATCTGATGACTTGCCAGTAACCATTTTGTAAAAATGAATGTGCAGCATCTAACTCAATATGTCTAAATGTCACACACATCCATGCCCGTGGGATTCCCACGGGTGACCCCGCAAGTTTGCATTGACGTTCGTCGACGGACTCGTTCGCCCGTCTCATTCGCTTTCTTGCTGCATCCTGTTCAAGTCTGCGTTCTTCATCGATCGTCTCATTCATTTTGGAAATAGAAGTTTCCACGCAGCGCATGAATTGTCGCGATCCTCAAGAGGAAGTATCTCGTAATCATCAAATGATAAATGGCAAGTAAATTATATTGTGGAAAATTAAAGATTTCAAATAAACCTATTTAAAGTGTATGCGCACATAACTAATTTTAAAAAACGAAGAAATATCTCTCGGTAATTTCCTGAAACATATTTTACTTCCGGCTAATAATGTTGAATGAAATAAAAACGAAGAAATATATGTCGGCATCACTGTTGACGTTTTTGTGACGACTGTCATCAAACGAAAAAGTAATATATATTAACGGAAAAGCAAAAGCGAATTTTTAATATATATCGACACGTTGCCGTCGGTGTCATGTTGGGCGGTGTATGATACACCATGACGCGATTTTAAAAAATATATCTCTGCATTTTCCCGCGTGTGTGGAATGTTCTCAAGTCTAAAACCATCGATAAAAATGAAATCATATGGTGAGTTAGATTGGAGATAAAGGCGTGAGAGAGACTCAATGGCCTTGAAGTTACAGGCGTTTGAGAATTCATTTCGTTCTATAAAGGGCAACTTTCATCGGATTTTCTTCCCGTTTTTTTTCAACCGAGTCTAAAACTATGTTAGCGACTGTGAAAAATGAAATGATATATCGAATTTGATTTGAAATAAAACTGGGAGAGAGAGCAAGACACCACAGGCCTACAAAACAGGCCTCAAAGCTATGCGAGTTAATAAAATGGTGGATATTGTTTATAATTATATGAAGCCTCTCCCAGAATGGGTGGAGCTATGGGTGGAGCTACTCTGCAAACCGAGTAAGCCACACCCCGGACAGACACCCAACAGACAGACAGACAGACAGACAGAAGCATCTACGGCTATTATAATATAGACAGATATATATATATATATATATATATATATATATATATATATATATATATATATATATATATATATATATATATATATTGTGAGAAACAACCTTGTTCTCACCAAATTAGTGCCCCGCCCACCACGTCACGTGACCTCCTTTCAGCCTCACGCGATTGGGTGGCGATTCGGCACGCGATTGGTGGAGGGAGAGAGAGCCGGCCGCCATCTTGTGCGACGGACGTGGCTCGAAGGCGTCGAGTGGAAAATAGAAAAAACGGGGATTTTTTAAGCCTCACAACAGCCGAGTTGTGCTGATCGTTTATAGTTCTGTATTTTAAGAGTGAGTAACTCCGGAAGAGAACGAGTGATTCCCGGATATCGTAGATTGGAACTGTGAGTCATATTGCCTGTGTCGTGTTTGGAGCTTCTGGTGCCGACAGTTCCTGCAGGCTTTGTGCTGTGTATTCCACTCTGTTACCATCCATTGTTTTTGAGATCGAGCCAATAAATCATCGTGCCTACCCCTAGAGGCCGGTTAAAACACAGTTGTGTTTATTGAGTTCTCTTTGTCCACCCCGTGGACTACTTGAAGCCCGGACATTAACGTCAGTATTCCGGGCTGGAAGCCTTTAACAGCCGGGATCGCGACAAATGGGTTGCTCGTCCAAGGATTATTCAAGTAAGAGACATTCGAACTGAGACGGGAATTCTGCAGTGGACGACATCTTCCTGCATCTGCTCATCGTTTCCTCACCAGCAGACGCCATCTTGGAGGAACTTTCTCACCAGCAGACGCCATCTTGGAGGAACCCTCTCACCGGCAGACGCCATCTTGGAGGAACCTTCTCACCAGCAGACGCCATCTTGGAGGAACCTTCTCACCAGCAGACGCCATCTTGGAGGAACCTTCTCACCAGCAGACGCCATCTTGGAGGAACCTTCTCACCAGCAGACGCCATCTTGGAGGAACTTTCTCACCATAGGACGCTATCTTGTGTGGTACTTCACTACCGGATAAGTGAATAGTTTCCGGATCCCTCCAAACAAACCGACATCAAAAAAAAAACAAAAAAAAACGTGTTATTTGTACGTTGCATTTTTCTCATTGGCAATTTGATGTGCGTTGGTGATATTGTGTAGTTCGTGTCGTATTTCCCCAACAGAGCGTTGTGTTTGAATTACGTGTACCACCCCAATATTGTTTGCCTCCCCTGGGTGAATTGCCGTCCCATGTGGTGAAAGATATTGCTGAAATATTTCGATCCAGCCTCCTTTTAGACTCAGTGTTTTGTGCCTTGTCTTATGATAACTCGTAGCCAAGCTATGTCGACCAGAGAAGTGAGAGTTCAACCTGATCATGTTGACAGTCACGTGGGTGGCGATGTGAGCGACGCAATCAGCCTTGACCCGGTCACTAAACCCGATATGTTAGGAAGCGATCCCATCATGACTAAATGCATGCGTTCGACCTTCTGGACCGGGCTGACTCCGGTTCAACAACTCGACATGTATAACAGGGAGAATGACAGGGCAGAGGCAGAGCGTATTAAGCGAGAAGACCGAGAGCATGCGGCAGCAGAGAGAGAGCATGCGGCAGCAGAGAGAGAGCATGCGGCAGCAGAGAGAGAGCATGCGGCAGCGGAAGCTGAACGCGTCAGAGAGCATGAGTTGCGAATGTTGACTGAACGACTGCGGGCAGAGGTGTCTGCTGCAAGCGTCCCGGAAACTGTTCATGTTCGTTTGCCGGACTGGACGGGAGACACGAAGCCAGAAGCGTATCTGGAGATGGCGGAGAAGTTGTTGGCTTCCGGTGGCATTGATGAGAGCTTGTGGGTCGGCCATCTTGTTAGCCATCTATCTGAGAAGGCGAGGGAGGTATATGCGAGGATGGCAACCGAGGACGCAAACAAATACAGGAAATTGAAGGCCGAGATTTTGAACGCCTATGCGGTGTCCGCGTGTATTTATAGGCGTAATTTTTTCAGTTGGACTCGTCAGTCCAGTCAAACCTATGAGGAACATTCGCGGGTCTTGTTGGAACAGCTGCAGAGATGGTTCAAGGGGAGCAAGGTTGAGTTACCTCAAGCGGTTGCGGAACTCCTGGTGCGTTACCGTATCGATCAACAGCTTCCGCCTGACTTAGCGTTGTTTCTTGTCGACAAAGACACTGTTTCCTTGTCAGACTGCGTCAACCTTATTGATAAACATGTTTTGGCGTGCAAAATGTTGCAAGTCACGCAGTCGCGTCGTAAGACGGAGGATTCTGCGATCAAGACCGCCCCCCGTCTGCCCGGCGGCTGGATCGAGGGGAAGGGTTCTCCGATGCCCTCCACTGGTGGCGGTCGCGAGCTGCAGGCCAGGGCACGGCCCTGGTGCGATTTCTGCAAACGCGTGGGGCACGGTGGAGACCGCTGCTTCTCTAACCCAGCTAGTCCGGCCTACCGAGGCAACCCTGCTGTTAAATCGGAGGGAGGTCAGTGGAGGTCATCAACTGGGCCCTCGCACACGACGGTGGCATCGGTGACAGAGGTCACTGCCACCGAGGCTAATTCCATTCATCCTCTGTATCAGGATTATTCAGGGACAGCCTTAGTGGGTGGCCCTGATTCGGTGCTGAAGTTTGAGGCCCAATACCTTCGGGATACTGGGGCGACACTGTGTGTTCTCCGGGCGGGGGTAGTTCCGGCCTCTCAGATGCGTTATACCGGCGAGTATATCATCCTTCGGGGCATTAACCAGGTTCCTGGCCGGTATCCCCTTGCCCTCCTCGAGGTCCGGAGTGACATTTTTACGGGTCCAATGACCTGTGCGGTGGTACCCTACTACCCGGTACCCGGGGTCTCCTTGCTGATTGGCAATGATGCCATGGCCAGGGAGGAGTCATTGACTCTGACCTGTGGGGTGGTCACTAGATCCCAGAGTAAACAGGCGGAGAGAGTGGCGGAGTCAGACATATCTTCACTCTGGCCCGAGGAGCCTAGCGCCTCGACTCCAGTTCCCGACGGTGACGTTGCGTCACTTGAAGTCCACCCGAGCCTCCCGTCAAGCCAACCTCAGGTGCCGTGCTCCTCAGGGACCGCTCCCGCCTGTAACACGGGGACCCCAGCTACGTGTTCGCCGGTCGGCGAATCCGGGGAGGAGGATCAGTCCTCCGAGGCGGTTAGCGACCTCAGTTCTGGGCCGGAAGTCACTCCCGCATTGTCTGCGGTAACCAGTTTAGTGGAGGATCAGCACTTCGATCCCACCCTTGCCATCCTCTGGGAAATGGGAGAAGACTCCGAGCCGGGACGAACAGGCTACTATGTGAATGGTGCAGGTGTGCTGATGCATAAGTATTCCCCAAAGAACATGTCCTCCACCCAGACGTGGAAGGTTCGACACCGAGTTGTCGTACCGGGGAGGCATCGTCAGTCAGTCATGCAATTGGCCCATGACAATATTTCCTTTATTCCTCCCGAAAGAGACTTGCTCCTCGGTCCGTTTTCCCTCCTGTAAACGCTTTCCCCAACTTGAGTTTGGCCCCCTTGTCTCTCTATTGTGCTTTGTGTGAAGTGTAACTCTTGTGGGGTAGATATTAATGCGGTGTATTGTGTTTAATATTGTGTTGTGGATAAACCTGGTTCATTGTATAAGCCTGTTAACGATTACCGCCATCATATTGCCATGTGATTTGCACCTACCACAAATACTGGTTTCAAAACGCCGTCTATCCGACGGGTTTTTTACTTAGGTGGGGAGGACTGTGAGAAACAACCTTGTTCTCACCAAATTAGTGCCCCGCCCACCACGTCACGTGACCTCCTTTCAGCCTCACGCGATTGGGTGGCGATTCGGCACGCGATTGGTGGAGGGAGAGAGAGCCGGCCGCCATCTTGTGCGACGGACGTGGCTCGAAGGCGTCGAGTGGAAAATAGAAAAAACGGGGATTTTTTAAGCCTCACGACAGCCGAGTTGTGCTGATCGTTTATAGTTCTGTATTTTAAGAGTGAGTAACTCCGGAAGAGAACGAGTGATTCCCGGATATCGTAGATTGGAACTGTGAGTCATATTGCCTGTGTCGTGTTTGGAGCTTCTGGTGCCGACAGTTCCTGCAGGCTTTGTGCTGTGTATTCCACTCTGTTACCATCCATTGTTTTTGAGATCGAGCCAATAAATCATCGTGCCTACCCCTAGAGGCCGGTTAAAACACAGTTGTGTTTATTGAGTTCTCTTTGTCCACCCCGTGGACTACTTGAAGCCCGGACATTAACGTCAGTATTCCGGGCTGGAAGCCTTTAACAGCCGGGATCGCGACAATATATTGTTACAGACGCGGCTTTTAGATGTTATATTGACCGAGCGGTGGTGTATTTAACCGCGTCCGAACAGTTACTCCCCGATTAAAACCCGATTTCACCCGACGTTGACCAGATCGCCCCACGGATATTCAATCGGGAAATCTCTAAAGCGATCGCAAGAGAATGAAAAAGAAGAAGAAGAATACGGAGGAAGAACAGATTTATTATACACACACAAGCAAAGGATGGAAGAAACAGTGACACAGCGAATCCTTAACTTACACTATTCGTTTTTACTTAGCCCCAAGACAAACGAGCAGGACAGGACGTTCACACTTACTCAGGGGATAATGCAGGCAGGTAAGGACTAAGGCTTGAGATGGAGGCAAGGTCGGGAGGCCGCCGGTCGCAATTCCTCGCGGTTTTGGCGGGAAACCCTCCGTCCGTATCCACTGCGGGAGACGCCACGCGCTGGTTCGGCACACCTGCTCCTCTTCTTGGGGCGGGGCCGTCTCCCTCCTTTCAGCACGTCTCTCCAAAGCTGGTCTCCTTGCCGAGTACCTCTCCTCTTTGGCTTGGAGCGTTTCGCATCTCACCGCCTCTCTTTGGTGCAGCCTCGTTGCTCCTCTCCAGCTCATCTCCAGTCATCTCGCAAAGCAGTCCCTTACAGTCGCTTTTATCACCTCGGCCGAAATCAAGCCGCCGGCTCCGGGGGCACGCCTACCGGGTCGATCACCGCGGTGTTGATTGGCTGTTAGGGCCGGTTCACTCCTTCCCTCTTCTGACGAGGTGGAGACACGCCTTTCTTCTCCAACCTTACCTCGTGGCCAATGGTGGTTGAAGAGAAAAACCGACCAAAATGCGGAAGGCAAATGGAAGGGAGGTTTTGGGGAAATTGGAAGGGCCTACGCTTATTTTGTTTGATACAATGCAAAGTCAATCTAGTGGGAAAACACATACTTAGCCTACATGGAATAAGGAAATACACTATTTAAAAGATATATCGTGACCTGCGTGTATATTCCATGCAATTAACTAGGACGCTGACTGCGACCATTATTTACATTAACAGGGTGGTACCGTACGTTTGTAACGTTCACATTGTAACGTTTTCACATTCGTTACACTTCCTCCAAAATTGTTACACTTCTCAAAAAACCGTTACACTTCTCAAATTCGTTACACACTTCCCAAAATCGTTACACACTTCTCAAAATCGTTACAATATATATATACACATATACATATATATTAGTATCTGTAATTTGGCGCTCCAACCTAATGAGCGTACGTCATGACGTCATCGCCACCCATGTCCGCATTGCCTGCCAAGCTCCGGAGGGAGCAGTGCGTCATTATGGATGTTAAATTCAGATACTGTCACAAGTGTATGCAAAACTCACAGTTAACGACCTGGTTTCGCCCTTATTGGGGCTTCATCAGTGCAGCAACAGCTGAATGGGACACCTTACTGGCGGTTCCCCACTGATGGTATGAAGTGCCATAATAACTGATATATATATATGTATTTTGTACATACAGTATACACAACATATATATATATTGGTTCAGCATACCCCTATATATATATATATATATATATATATATATATATATATATATATATTGTTGTGGTTTTGGAATAAAGGATAACCCCCCTCGTAGGTAGACGCACCACAACATGTAGCCTCGCGATAGTATAGTTATTTCTTAGTAAATGTAAGGTAGTCTCCTTTCCTGTGTTAGTTTTGCGATGAGTGGGCCAGTGAGTAGGGTGTTCTTTTGGACTGGAAATGCCACGTGGTAGGCCTTCAACAAGTCTGGCAAGGCCGAAGGGAGGAGCTGCAGGGGGAGTGGCCGGTAAGCGTGAGCCGCCAATCAGAGCTCGAGGGGAGTGGCTAACCACGGCAACGGGAGGCGGAGCATGAAACATTCGGGTAGGGCCGGGGCGGAGCCATAAACCCTGCTCCGAGCCCCCCGCCTCAGTTGAGCCTGAGTTGAGCCATGTGCACAGTTCCGAGTTCAGATCAGTGGAGCTGGAGTACGAGTTGAGCTTGAGAACGCGAGTTGAGCTGCAGAACGAGTGAATTGAATTGCCTGTTATAAACGAACTTTCCTCGTGCCCCGTGCCCTGCGCTCTGCTGCGCTGTATTCATTGCGTTCGAGAAGACGACCCGTTCCGGGCCATAGACGCGCAATCTCCTCCTGCATGCCTTTTCCTGCATACGTGCCGTGACCGCCAGAGGGCCACGCCGGGCGAGCTGTCCCGGAGCGGCCGACGGCAAAGCGCGTTTGGCGCGCGAACTTCCTTTCTTCTTCTCCCCGTGTGCGTGAGTGGGCCCTGTGTCTCGGGTTTAAGTTAACATTGTTTAAGTGCCTGCTCTGTGTCCCCTTTCCTTATCCTGATCACTCTTATTTGACCGTTCCCGTAAAAAAAAAAAAAAAAACCACCTTTAGAGGCCATTTTTCCCCCGCAAAGCGGGGGTTGGCCTTTTTCGGGAACCGTGGTTGTTGTTGTTTTTCGGTCCCCTTTTTGAAGCAATGTTTTATGGCCGGATGCCCTTCCTGACACCAACCCTTTTTGCCGCCTTTAACGACAAACAGGGAATTACCAGTGAACTGGTACTCAATTAGCCGACCTCGGAAGGATGACAGGCTGAGTCAACCACCCTGGCGTTAATTCAGCGATCGACCGGGATTCGAACCCAGGATCCTAGGATCCTAAGCCGGCACCCTAGCCGCTAGCCCAACACCAGGGTAGGTGTTGTACCAGGGCTAGCCCAACACCAACGTTCCCGTCCCTTCCATTAATTGGCCTCGCATGGTACGAATAGAACCGCTCGAATCGGGTTCCATAAAAGTAACGACACGAGTCACATGATACACATACCGCTCAGGCGTACTCGCTTAAGCGTGGCTTGTGCAAGGTCCGGTCCCTGCTTTTGTGGCAGCGTGAGTCAAAGGTACGAGCGGCGTCGACCCGATACCCTTTTTCACGCTTGCTGCGGAAGTGGCGATTCAGCCTCGTGGACATGAAGACCCAAGGGGAAAAAGGGGTTTAATCCCCCCTTTCTAATGTGGAACGGGCTTCGGGAGATCCGCAACAATATATATATATATATATATATATATATATAAATATATATATATATATATATATATATTATATTACAATATATATATATAAAATATATTATATATTATATATTATATATTATATACATATATATATATAAAATATATTATATATTATATATATATAACCACCTTTAGAGGCCATTTTACCCCGCAAAGCGGGGGTTGGCCTTTTTCGGGAACCGTGGTTGTTGTTGTTTTTTGGGCCCCTTTTTGAAGCAATGTTTTACGGCCGGATGCCCTTCCTGACGCCAACCCTTTTTGCCGCCTTTAACGACAACCAGGGAATTACCAGTGAACTGGTACTCAATTAGCCGACCTCGGAAGGAATGACAGGCTGAGTCAACCCCCCTGGCGTTAATTCAGCGATCTACTGGGATTCGAACCCAGGATCCTAGGATCCTAAGCCGGCACCCTATACTGTATGTTATGCTGTATATATATATACTGTATGATATATATATTTATGTATTTGTATATATATATATTTATATATATGTACAGTGAAACCTTGACTTACGAGTGCACCAACTTACGAGTTTTCCGAGATACGAGCCGTCGCTCGGGCGGTTTTTTGCTTTGAGATGCGAGCCGAGATCTGAGTTACGAGCTTACGCCACCCGCCACTAGGTGGCCCAACGAGCGTTCCGGTCACGTGGTTATCTTGCCGTGCAAGCATCTCTGCCGTATATCGCTGCTGCTTTGTTTTCGCATGTTGGTTATTTTGGAAAATTTCTTAGTTTTAACCATGGGTCCTAAGACATTGAGTGCCAAGGGCAGTACTGAGAAGAAGAAGAGGATGATGTGCTTGGATATAAAACACGCAATCGTCGAAAAATATGAGCGAGGTGTGCGTGTTGTCGACTTGGCGAGGCAGTACGATCGTAGTACTTCTACGATATGTACGATTTTGAAGCAGAAGGAGTCGATAAAGGCTATAACGCCAGCCAAGGGCGTTACGATTATTTCAAAGCTCCGGACCTCTATCCATGAAGAGATGGAGAATTTTCGAAACATTTTGAAAGGGAGGAAGAAACAAACCTCGTTGGACAGGTTTTTATTGAAACGCCCTGCAAGTGAAAGCGAGGAAAGTGTGGCGAAAAGGGCAAAAGTTATCTCCTCCACCTCCGCCAGCATCTTCGTCTGATCTTCAAGGTAAATACACTGTAGCGCGATGCTGCGCGCGCTAATGCTTACGCAAGGAGCAAGCGGACAACGCGGTTCATACAAGTCTTTATTCAAACTGCAGCACTAAGCTGCTCAAGGCTGCGCGCCCCGTCTATATCCTGAGGCCACGCCTCTCTGCCCGGCGTGGCCCACCCCCACTTGGTGTGTGGGGTGATGTCACCACGTCAGTGCTTTCGTGTCCGCCACAACACTTAATAAAACCAGTTTATTTCTTTACATTGAAGGAATCTGGACTCCAGCAGAATACGGATAAAAGGTTGGCAAGGCACAAACTCGTCCGAGAAGATGTTTATTCGTAAAACCAACTCGGGAACACTAAAAAGCCAGTTTATCGGGCTGCCTTATAAAGCAAAACCAAAAACCCAAACCGAAACCGAAAGCCACGCCTCTCAAGCGAGGCGTGCTTCGGTGGTCACGTGATCCACAGGTGTAGCTCATTATACCCGCACGCGCGGGACGCTTTGGCGGTCACGTGACCGGTGACGTTACCGGCTGGAGCAAGGAGATTCTGATGCCGGTCTTGCTTGGGGGACCCATGGGTCGCTACAACATTCTCTTTTATTATGAACAGTATATACGAGGTCGTGCTTGTTTATACATTATTTGTTTTTTATAAAGTACATTTTTGTTATTTAAAAACACGTAACAAAAAAAATTGGTGTGGTTTTTTGGGGGCTGGAACGGATTAATAGCATTTCAATGCCTTTTAATGGGGAAATTTAATTTGAGAAACGAGCAAATTGAGTTACGAGCTCGGTCACAGAACGAATTAAACTCGTAAGTCAAGGTTTCACTGTATATATATATATATATATATATATATATATATATATATATATATATATATATATATATATATATATATATACAGACTTGGCATTTAATATGGAATATATATTTTTTCTTGACTTGGGTTTACTTTCTTAACTCAGTATATCAATCTGGTGAGTTTCTTTTACACTTTGGTGATTTATTTGTTAAAAGAACCATGTCAATGATTGTCTGTCGCAGCAAGAAGTCAACAACAGGATTATATCACAGGTGGCGTGGCAAAATGTACGGACAGGTGCATTTGATGATTGGCTTCACAGTCGAGTATACAAGGGTTGTTGCGTTCTGTATTAGTGGAAAACAACTGCTGCACGTCTCCAAAAGTTATTGCCGCTTCCTCTGGAGATGGTCCGTCAACTCGACAATGCTGTTTGTCATGGAGTGGTGGCTTTGCGAAATTACGGCATGAAACAGCGTGCTATTGCTCGGCAGTATGGCATCACTCAAGGTCAGGTGTCAAAGATCCTGAAACGAAATGCTCAGAGGGGTGTCCCTACTCCAATACCGAGGCCAGGACGTCCCCGCAGAACCATAAGGAGGGATGATCGCCAGCTGCACCGGTTAGTCCGCAATGACCGTACCAAGTCAGCTAATCGACTTCGGGCTGAGTGGCAGCAACTGACAAATGTGCCTGTATCCAGAAGGCTAGTCAACCAACAACTGGTTCAAGCAGGCTATTGTGCCAGGCATCCCCTGAGAAAGCCACGCCTGACCAGACAACACCGCTAGCGCCGATTGCAGTGGGCCAGAGAGCACCGTCAATGGCAGCCAGGACACTGGAATCACGTGATATTCAGTGACGAGTCTAGATTTCTGGTCTATCATCAAGATGGCCACGTCCGAGTGCGCAGACAAGTGCATGAAGCCTACAACAAAGATTGTATAGTGCCAAGAGTCCAGGCTGGAGGTGGTGGGGTGACCGTTTGGGCTGCTTTTCATGCAGGGGGCAAAACTGACCTGGTTGTTCTGAATGGAAACCTGAACCAGTTCAAGTACAGGGCCATTCTGGAAGAAATATTGTTTCCATTTGCTCGTGCAGCCTTTCGAGGAAACTTTGTCTTCCAAGATGACAATGCACGGCCTCATCGTGCTCGCATGATCCAACACTTTCTTGCTGACCGTGGTGTAGAGCATATAGAGTGGCCGGCTATGTGCCTGGATATGAATCCGATAGAGAACTTGTGGGCAGAATTATCACGTCAAATCGACCACTTGGACCAGCAGCCGACCTCTGTGCGTGAATTGCAGCAGGCTATTGTCACTGCATGGCAAGCGATTCCTGTCCAAACCAAGGCAAATCTCGTGAACAGCATGCCTCAACGTGTACGTGCTCTCCTGAATGTTCGTGGGGGTTACACGAAGTACTGAACTGTAAGTTTACTGTCTGTAATCCCAGACGTAATTTCACTTTTGTTTTTGTGAAATTTTTTTTTGGCTAATGTGAAAAATAAAGAGATACTTCTGGAAAACGTACAGAAGTTTAACACTGTACTGTCCATGAATTGAGTTCGATATCAGTTTACATCATTTTCAAGGATCAACTTATTTGTTTCGAAATGTCAAATATGGTTTTTGTTTCTTTTAAATGTAACATTAACAAAATCTAGAATAATTTCAACATAATTCCAATGAACTTTTGGTTCTAAGACATCTTGAAAAGTAAGTTCATCCCCAAAAAAAAATATTCCATATTAAATGCCAAGTCTGTATATATATATATATATATATATATATATATATATATATATATATATATATATATATATATATGTATGTATATATATATATATATATATATGTATATATATATATATATGTATGTATATATATATATATATATATATATGTATATATATATATATATATATATATATATATATATATTATATACTATATATATATATACACGTTATATATATACGTATACACAATGTGTGAAGTACACAATACACAATGTGCTTACACAAACATAAGCTTGCACGTGCTTACACACACAACATAGGCTTACACATGTTTACACAAACATGAGCTTGCATGTGCTTACACACACAAACACAGGTGTTCATGTGCTTACACAAACATGTGCTTACACACATAAACATAAGCTTGCATGTGCTTACACAACCATAAGCTTACATGTGCTTGCACAAATAAACATAACCTTACACATGCGTACACATGTGTGCTTACATGTATTTACATAAGTATAGTCTTGCAAGTGCTTACACACATACACATAACCTTACATGTGCTTACACACACCAACATAAGCTTACATGTGCTTATACACAAACATAGGCTTGCGTGTGCTTACACACATACACATAAGCTCACAAGTGCTTACACACAAACATAAGTTTCCACGTGTTTACACACATAAACATAAGCTTACCCATGCTTACATACATAAGGGTACATGTGCTTACACACCTAAAATAAGCTTACACGTGCTTACACATAACCCAATATGCTTACATGTGCTTACTTAGGATATGCTTACACACACATTGCTTCGTAGTAGGTACATAATAAATAGAAGCTTGATGATTATATGTAAACATTACTGACCTGCTGCTAGATATCAATTTAGGTTTATTTAGTTATTTACTTTACGGATGTGCTTGCTTTGTTGAAAATAATAAAGCTTTGTTGGAAATTTGATGACAGCTCAAATGGTAATAAAGTTACACCCCGGACAGACACACACACAGACAGACACACGTAAGTAATTGCAAAACCCCGTCTCCTGCTGCACAGGGGATGGGCTAATAAGTAGATGTTGAATGCCTGCCACACAGAAGCCATTGTTGCTGTTGAAATGACTGAAGCATGGTGGTCTTGGTTTTCAGTTTCGGTTCAATCATTTCCTCCATATTGAATACAAGTTTTCACAATAATTGCATGTTATGTACATTTGAAGTGGGCTTTTAGCGACCTTTCTAATCTTGTGCACACCTCTTTCTCCCGTAGTTTGTGAGCTACTGGCACAAGAGAAATGCAGAAGTGACTAACTCCAAAGAGGTGGACATGACCAATCTCTGTGGGGAGAGCGAAAAGAAGAAGTTGGGTCGTATCTACGGAGGCCTGCTCTTAACCTATCTACTTAGTATCACGGTCCGAATGGCTCTTGAAGTTGTTTTCATTTATGTCTACTATGCACTCTACCACAGTCATCACATGCCAAGGAAGCTCGAGTGTGACGTTTCACCATGCCCGCAAGTCGTCGAGTGTTTTGTCGCTAGGCCGACGGAGAAAACCATATTGTCAGTTTTCATGCTTTCATCTTCGGCCATTTGCCTTTTCCTCAATCTAATAGAGTTCCTCTACTTGTTTATTAAGCGGTGTTTCTTTCGCGGTTTAGAAGATATCGATACTTTCATGACAACCTCTCGTCAGAACAGGTTAAACTCGATTTGCAGACTAGACAATCTCTAAGTTGGATCCATTGTCGCAAGACAAGTGACAACAATTGTCACTCCAAGTGTTGGGGGACAGCGGGATTCAGACGAAATTGCAGCTCCTAGGAAATGTAGATTGTGCTTAGAAACACAAAGAAAGAGTTGAAAAGATTGCGCAGGGTAAGGTGTTCTATGAACTCTGTAGTTGTCCCCCGCCGCTCCGACAAGGTCGGATATAGGGGACATTAAAATGAGCTCTGTCCAACCGACTAACCGACAGACCGACTGAACGACCCAAAAGGCGGGGGACCTAGAGTATCAGCTCCTTGTTGTTTTATAAAGGCCTAATGTCTTTACACATCATCGATCCTTCAAATCACACAACTCTTGATTCTGAGAGTTTTTCCATGAAACACATTTTCTTCTCTCGAGTTTGTTTTAAACCTTTATTGCATCATAATTGTTTTATGTATTTCCGTAGTTGGATTCATTGAAATCCTTTAATCCGTTCTCAAGTTATAAAACGACAAACGAACAGACAGACAGACACGGCTCCTTTTATAATATATATTTTTGGGATCACAAACATTCCCGGGAGTTACCCGAATCCACCGAAGTTGGATTTATTGAAATCCGTTAATCCGTTCTCAAGTTATAACACGACAAACAAACAAACAAACAGACAGACAGACACTGCTCCTTTTATAATATATATTTTTGGGATCACAAACATTCCCGGGAGTTACCCGAATCCACCGAAGTTGGATTTATTGAAATCCGTTAATCCGTTCTCAAGTTATAACACGACAAACAAACAAACAAACAGACAGACAGACACTGCTCCTTTTATAATATATATTTTTGGGATCACAAACATTCCCGGGAGTTACCCGAATCCACCGAAGTTGGATTTATTGAAATCCGTTAATCCGTTCTCAAGTTATAACACGACAAACAAACAAACAAACAGACAGACAGACCGACAGACAGACACGGCTCCTTTTATAATATATATTTTTGGGATCACAAACATTCCCGGGAGTTACCCGAATCCACCGAAGTTGGATTTATTGAAATCCGTTAATCCGTTCTCAAGTTATAACACGACAAACAGACAGACAGACAGACAGACAGACAGACACGGCTCCTTTTATAATATCGATTATACCTTTCATTCACGGGAAGAAGGTGATACAGCACCTTCTAATGTGAACCCCTCCCGCACCATCCAATGTGTTTCACATGCACGGTGATTCATCAAGGTGTTCGGCGTCTCCCCATTGGACGACTGGGCGTCCCGTCTGTCCGGCATCAGTTGGTGGACGTTAAAAATCCCATGGTGTGCTTCGCGAAGAGTAGGCGAGCTATCGCCGGCACCATGAACAAATTACAAATGCTTGCTCCAACCTACAGGGGGCCACTGCATCAGCGGCACAGTTGCACCCCGAGCCAATAATGCTACTCGTTGCCTTCTGCTGCATACACGAAAGCAGAAGAACATTTCCTTGCTTCATGCATCCACCTGTTGTACCACGACCTGCACACTGCTTTTTTTTTTTACCCTCTGTCACCTCGTTTTTACAATTACATGATCCTCGATATTATAATAAAAAATTCAGTTTCGATTCAACGTTTTCCGATTCAAGTTCAAACTAGAACGACACTCAGTTGAGAGCATACCTCCACCTGGTGAACAGTTTACGTTTTGTATATCAGAGTAGACCAGAAAATCACAATACAGAATCACAATTAATCAAAATCAATCACAGGAATCACCATAGGTCCAGTCTTTCATAACCTGATGTATCCCCTCGTTTTAGCCACATCCCTCAAATGGTGAAGAATCACTTTAAAACTTCTACGAGCCGGATCCGGATCTTCACCAAAATTGAATCAATTCTTCCTTGTCCACACCCAACCTGTCCAACAAGTTTTGTCCAAATCCATCCATAACTTTTTGAGATATCCTGCTATGTATCGTTTTTGGCCCTATCTCCCAATGGTGAAGAATCACTTTAATAATTCTCGTAGCCGGATCCGAATCCGGGTCTTCACCAAAATCGAATCATTTCGTCCTTGTCACATATGCTATATCTCTGCCAAATTTAATCCGAATCCGTCCACAACGTTTTGAGATATTATAGATATTTTGTAGATATTTTTGTTCACAAACAGACAGACAGAGGGGTGAAACATCATCCAAATGTTTCAATCATTATTAGCTCACCTGGAACGAAGTTCAGGTGAGCTTATGCGATGGCGCGTCGTCTGTCCGTCAATCCGTCAGTCCGTCCATAAACACTTGTGACTTCTCCGAAACCGCTCAAGAGATTGTGACCAAACTTGGCACAAATTATATTTGTTGTGTTGTGACTAAAGTTTGTTTGCGGCATTAAAAAAAATCGGGGTCTAAAGGGGTTTACTGGGGTCAGAGTGTGTCCAGGTATGACCCCCCCAAAATAGGATTTTTGCTTTTTCCTCTGAAACTACGCACGATTTTGATGAAACTTCACCACAATCTTCATCACCCATGATGTACCAAAGTTTGTTCACTGCACTAAGGAAATCTAAGTCTAAGGGGGTTGACGGGGGGTAGGGGGGGGGGTCAGAGTTGGTCCAGGTTTGACCCCCCAAAAATAGGTATTTGCTTTTTTTCTCAGAAACTACGCACGATTTTGATGAAACTTGACCACAACCTTCATCACCCGTGATGTACCTAAGTTTGTTCACTGCACTAAGAAAATCTAAGTCTAAGGGGGTTGACAGGGTGGGGGGGGGGGGGGGGGTGTGAGGGGGGGTCAGAGTGGGTCCAGGTTTGACACCCCAAAAATAGGTATTTGCTTTTTTTCTCAGAAAGTACGCACGATTTTGATGAAACTTGACCACAACCTTCATCACCCGTGATGTACCTAAGTTTGTTCACTGCACTAAGAAAATCTAAGTCTAAGGGGGTTGACAGGGTGGGGGGGGGGGGGGGGGGGGTGAGGGGGTCAGAGTGGGGTCAGGTTTGACACCCCAAAAATAGGTATTTGCTTTTTTTCTCAGAAAGTACGCACGATTTTGATGAAAACTTGACCACAACCTTCATCACCCGTGATGGACCAATGTTTGTTCACTGCACTAAGAAAATTGGGGTCTGAGGATGTATTGGAGTTTGGGGGAGGCGGGGAGATTGCCCCCAAAATAGGGTATTTTTTTTATTTCTTTGTCTTATGATTATGATAATTATGTATGATTATGTATGATATGTATGATAGTCTTATGATTATGTATGATTCTACATGCTGCCCTGTCTTCTAGGAACCATTGGAATTGGTTTAAAACTACATTTAGTCAGTGCAGTATACTGTTTATTCTACCAGGTGAGCGCCAGGGGTATTGCCCCCATGTTTTTTTGTTTCAATTCAAATTCATTGTTGCTTCGATGGTAAATAAACTATTTCCATTTTTGTATTTGAGTGGCATGATGAGAAGATCGTGGGCCGAATTTTGGAAAGGCGTTTAAGAGTTAGACATGTGTACAATCACTAATCGTGCGATGATCATCCGTTCAAAGTTAATCGCCAATCACCAAAGAGTGATTTTCCAATGCGGATCAAACATAATCACAAGCATTTAAATAACAAAGAAGCTTTACATGTCGGTGATTTTACATGACATGCATTATTCACTTCCTTCATTCTGAATCCCTGATTCATTCATTTCTATAATTATTTATTAAATCGTGCTGGTGATTTACTTACCCTGCGCTCACGAAGTAAAAAGCGGGGTTCAGCAATTAGGCTATGAGCCAGACCCCCCAAATTGACCGGTCGGTAACCATACAGATTGAGTAAGGCTCATTGTGATTTTTAGCAAGATATATGTCCCTAGATATGAAAAAAAAAGTGATAGCAGTGTATAACTCTCGGCCATCTCTGTGTTATCACCCGAAATATTATTATACGCCCGCTTCGCTTCGCCAAAAAATGTGATATTTGCTAAAATTGGAATAAATATGTTTTTAAGGACCACAGAGTGCCGAGATCGAGATCGAGATCGTATTTGTTCGAGAGATCATGATAAACCTAGAGTGTGGAGCAAGTTTGCATGCATTGTGAAATATAATGTAGCTGATGTTACAAACCTACTTTAGGATACTAGCTAATACCAAAAATTACACTGAGATACCAAAAGTAGTAGACGAATAAACCTAAAATGTTCAAAAGCTATGTTTCGTTCCAAAATATCAAAATTAGGGGGTACGGTTGAACATATTTTGAACTTTGCCAAAATATGTGCCCCAAACAACCACCATATTACAAAGTAATGATATATTCCAATGCAGTGGTTCCTTGCGAAGATTTTGAGGGGTCAAATGTTACTCTGGGAGTTTTCATTTTTGAAATATTGACAAAAATGTACAATGTGAATTCTGAACTCGAAGCGATTTCGACCACTTTTTCACTAAATTTAACATATTTTTTGTCATTATATCAAAATTTTGATAAATAACCCCCACAAATGTTCTATATTTATATTACTATATTAGTTGGCATCCAGTATGCAAATTATTGGCACTTCTGTGGTCCTTAAAAACATATTTATTCCAATTTTAGCAAATATCACATTTTTTGGCGAAGCGAAGCGGGCGTATAATAATATTTCGGGTGATAACACAGAGATGGCCGAGAGTTATACACTGCTATCACTTTTTTTTCATATCTAGGGACATATATCTTGCTAAAAATCACAATGAGCCTTACTCCATCTGTATGGTACCGGGCAACCCCCTTGGCTCATAGCCTATAATAATATTTCGGGTGATAACACAGAGATGGCCGAGAGTTATACACTGCTATCACTTTTTTTTCATATCTAGGGACATATATCTTGCTAAAAATCACAATGAGCCTTACTCCATCTGTATGGTACCGACCAACCCCCTTGGCTCATAGCCTAAATCGTGTGCGTGCATGTGCCACACGTGTGCCGTGTCTGCATTTTAAAAATCCATTTTCTCAGCAACCGTTGGTCCGATTGATATGAATTTTTACCGTAGGATCGCCTCTGCCTGTAGATTTTTTTTGCTGATAATTATGACGTCATAGGTCACGTGGTACGGACGCCATCTTGGAAAAATGTTACACCTCTATATCTCCCAAACCGCTTAATGGCAAAAATTGAAACATGGCTCATTGTCAAGTCCACCCCATGGGGAATAAGATATGTTAATGATGATGTCATACTGTCATAGGTGCCTTAATTATGACGTCATAATTCGACATAATTCGGCTTGGTCCATGAGTCATGCATGGCTCCTTGCTGGGGTGGAGATGGGTGCTTGGGAAGGCTATGTTTAGCCTTGGGGCCCGTGTGTGGAGATGGCAACTCCGGATAGGGCCACAAGATGACAAAACACACACACACACACACACACACACACACGAGTCATGATTGTGTGCACACACATACAGTGCCTTCAGAAAGTATTCACACCCCTTGACTTTTTCACATTTTGTTGTGTTACAGCCTGAATTTAAAATGGATCTACACATAATACCCCACAATGTCAAAGTGTAATTTCTTTTTTGAATTTTGTACAAATAATGAAAAATGTGAAGCTGAAATGTCTCGAATCGATAAGTATTCAAGCCCTTTGCTATGACACTCCAAATTGAGCTCAGGTGCATCCAATATCCTTTGATCATCCTTGAGATGTCTCTACAACTTGAATGGAGTGCACCTGTGGCCAATTAAATTGATTGCACATGATTGAGAAACAAACACACCTTTCTATTTTAGGTCCCACAGTTGACAGTGCATGTCAGAGTAGATGATTGTATGTATGTATGTATGTATGTATGTATGTATATATATATATATATATATATATATATATATATATATATATATATATATATATATATATACAGTATATATATATATATATATATATATATATATATATATATATATATATATATATATATATATCTTAGGTCTTAGGATGACACATATTTTCAAAGTTTTAAAATGTCTATCTCTCACCCCTCAATTTAGTTAGGTTTTGTGTAAAAACAATGTGTGTAAAATAAAAATTAATATGCTCAAAATTTAGAGGTTGATCAACAGCCTCAAAGTTTAACCTAAAACTGAAAATTAACACAAATTCACATGTATGGTAGTTTTCTTTAATTGTTTTATATATTTTAAAAGTGTCAAAAGTACTTTATTAAATGTTATTATATTTTATTGGTAATTTAATATTATTGTGTACCTCGTTTGAGATATATTATATTTCTCATGATAACTCACACTCGTGCTCATACAACTAAACTCTATTTGCTGGATCGTGAGATCTCCGAGATTACAGGCTCAAAGCTGCCATCATCCAGGCAGTCTCTTTGACTGTTCGTCTATCAACACCTCGATATGAAGAAAACAAGGAGAGAAGCATCGACTTTCGTGATCGGCAAAGTTATAGAAGGTTGGGAAAAAGCAAGAATCCCAACAAGAGCAATCCAACACTGCCAGCTAAAGCTTGAGAAGTTGTTTGATGATTGGAAACTGCTTATAAAGAAATATATGGTATTCATAGAATACTTACCCTGCGCAGTCAACTTGTTGCGAGCCAACTCTTCTGTTTTTGAACTTTTTGTTTTTTCTTTGATCCAATATGGTTGCCAGACCACGTAAGCGATTACATCTTACTTTTATATTTACCTCCGCCACCAAAAGTGAATGGAGGTTGTTTTCACCAGTCTGTCTGTTTGTTTGCCTGTCTGCCTGTGAACAAGATATCTCAAAAAGTTGTGGACGGATTCGGACGAAATTTGGCAGAGATGTGGTGTATGTGATACGGACGAAATGATTCGATTTTGGTGAAGATCCGGATTCGGTTCCGGGTAGAATAATTTTTTTAAGTGATTCTTCACCATTGGGAGATAGGGCCAAAAACGATACAGAGCAGGATATCTCAAAAAGTTGTCGACGGATTTGGACGAAACTTGCTGGGCAGGTTGTGTGTGTGACAAGGACTAATGGACACGATTGTGGTGAAGATCTGAATATGTATTCTGATATGAAGATTTATTATTTTTACCCTGCGCTCGCGCAGCGAAAAGCGGGGTTCAGCATTCATTTACCTACGCACGTGTCTGCATTTCAGTAAAGTAAAGTGAGTGCCGTGTCTGCATTTTAAAAATTCATTTTCTCGGCAAACGTTGGTCCGATTGACATGAAATTTTCACCTTAGGAAGACCACCTCCTGTAGAATATTTTAGTGAATACTCTCAGCTAGCAGCAGTACCCGGCATTGCCGGGCAGGGGAGGGGAGGGGGAGGGGGAAGGGGAGGGGAGGGGAACGGGGGGAGAGCGAGCCCCTTGGTAAAGCGAGCGATTTTTTTTTTCATAGCGTTCATAGCGTCATAGCGATTTTTTTTTTCATAGCGTCATAGCGTTCATAGCGTTCATAGCGTCATAGCGATTGTTTTTTTCATAGTTTCATAGCGTCATAGCGTCATATCGTTCATAGCGTTCATAGCGTCATAGCGTTCATAGCGCATAGCGGGTCATAGCGATTTTTTTTTTCATAGCGTCATAGCGTTCATAGCGTTCATAGCGTCATAGCGATTTTTTTTTTCATAGCCTCATAGCGTCATAGCGATTGTTTTTTTCATAGTTTCATAGCGTCATAGCGTTCATAGCGTCATAGCGTTCATAGCGTTTCATAGCGCATAGCGGGTCATAGCGATTTTTTTTTTCATAGCGTCATAGCGTCATAGCGTTCATAGCGTCATAGCGTCATCACGTGATCGCTCTGAGCGAATCAGCGCCCACCTGCTCTGATTCCGTTGATTCCGTGCGCTGAAATGCGCTGAGGTAAATATGAATAAAAAATATGGATCGTCAAATATTTTGAGTTCGGCCATGTTCGTCCCAGGCTCAATGGCCATGTGTATGCCAAATATCAAGCACGTAAGCCTCTCCGTTTATGAGTCTATCGGTAACATTACACACACACACACACACACACACACACACACACACACACACACACACACACACACACACACACACACACACACACACACCTGTCTGACACAAACTGTGTTTTATATATATAGATTATGACGTCATAGCTCACGTGGTACAGGCGCCCTCTTGGAAAAACGTTACACCTCTATATCTCCCAAACTGCTCAATGGAAAAAATGCAAACATGGCTCATTGTCAACATGGCTCATGCAAACATGGCTCATTGTCAACATGTCAACATGGCTCATACTCACCATGGGTAATAAGATATGTTGATGATGATGTAATCGGTGCCTTAATTATGACGTCATAACTCGACAAGTACAACACTTGATCTGATCAGTATGAAAAAAAATAATTCCTCTGCAACTGTTAGACCGATTGGCACGAAATTTTCAGAATTTGAGCGGCTTCTCCTGTGCAATTTTTAAAATGATAATTATGACGTCATATGTCACGTGGTACAGGCATCAACTTGGAAAAATCGAAAAAGGTAGCACCTCTATATCTCCAAAACCGCTCCATGGAAAAAAACTGAAAAATGGCTCATTGTCAAGTACTCCGCTTGGGGAATAAGATATGTTAATGATGTCATCGGTACTTTAATTATGACATCATAATTCGACAAGTACAACGCTTGATTCGATCAGTATGAATTTTTTTTCTCTGCAATTCTTGGTCCGATTGACACGAACTTTTCACCATAGGAGGGCCTCCTCCTGTAGAATATTTCAATGATAATTATGACGTCATAGGTCACGTGGTACAGGCGCCATCTTGGAAAAACTTCGCACCTCTATATCTCTGAAACCACTCCATGGAAAAAATTGAGACCTGGCTCATTGTCACCAACTCCCCATGGGGATTAAGATATGTTATGATGATGTCATCGGTGCCTTCGTTATGACGTCATAATTCTACAAAAACAACACATCCATCCAATCATTATTTTAAAAATTTCAGCAACAGTTGATCTGATGGACACGAAATTTTCACAATAGGAGCGCCTCCTCCTTTAGAATATTTTAATGACAATCATGACGTCATAGGTCATGTGTTACAGGCGCCATCTTGGAAAAACCGAAAAAAGTTGCACCTCTATATCTGCAAAACCACTCTATGGAAAAAATTGAAACGTGGCTCATTGTAAATAACTCCATATGGGGAATTGGTGTTGTTAACAATGACGTCATTGGTGCCATAATTATGACGTCATAATTCGACAGGGACAATGCTTAGTCTGATCAGTTTGAAATTTATTGAGCATGATCTACGCAATTATTGTACAGGAAAAATAAATTTATGATGTCATCGCTCACGTGGTCTGGCAGCCATATTGGATCAAAAAAAAAGAAACGTTCAAAAACAGAAGAGTTAGCTCACACCAAGTTGACTGCGCAGGGTAAGTATTCTATGAATACCATCTAGTTTTTTAAAAGTGATTCTTCACCATTGGAAGATAGGGCCAAAAACAATACATAGCAGGATATCTCAAAAAGTTGTGGACGGATTTAGACGAAACTTGGTGGGAAGGTTGTGTGTGTGACAAGGACTAATCGACACGATTTTGGTTAAGATCTGAATATGGATTCGGATAGAGAATTATTTAATTTCATAAGTGATTCTTCACCATTGTGGGATTGGGCGAAAAGCGATATATAACATGATATTTTAAAAAGGTTACGGATGACTTATGACTAAACTAGGTGGATGAGTTGGTTAGGTGACAATAACAAGCCGATTCGATTTTGGTTCAGGTCCGAATCCAGATCCTGCCTATCTTTGTGATACAAAACAAACTGTTCAGCCTGGCGGAGGTATGCACTCTACCGAGTGCCGTTCTAGTCTCTAATATAATTGTTGCATAGATCATACTCAATAAATTTCAAACTGATCAGACTAAGCGTTTTCCCTGTCGAATTATGATGTCATCGTTAACAACACCTATTCCCCATGCGGAGTTCTTTACAATGAGCCATGTTTAAATTTTGTCCAAGAAGCAGTTTTGGAGAAATAGAGGTGCAACTTTTTTCGGTTTTTCCAAGATGGCGCCTTACCACGTGACCTATGAATGAATGAATGATCATTTTGAGGCCATTTTTCCCCGCTAGAGCAGGGGTTAGCCTTGTGGACCCCATGACAATCATGGTTCCCTGTTTGAGGACACGTTTTTATGGCCGGATGCCCTTCTTGATGCTGTAGGGGAATTTGTAGTGGGGGACTCAAGACTCCAATGACCGGACACAGGTTTACAAAAGGTCTGGTTTATTAACTGGTTATTCACTTCATTCCATTTACCAAATAATACCGCATAATATAATGGATCAGGTTAACTCTTTTCGCATGGTCCTTCTCGTTCGGCTGATGTTCCTCCGCCACTCCCGTTGGTCAGAGCTTCTGGTAGCAAGTTCTGTCGACTCCACGTTTGCTCTCGTTTATATGGACAAACTGGACTTAATCCCCTCTCCGCTAATGCCCCGAGGTCATGCATGTACCAAGTCCTGGTATCAGCTCGCTCCCCTCCTGTTGTGAGTTCCGTTTACCAAACGATAGGGGGGTGCTTCAGCCAGGGGCTGTGACCAGGTGGACAAGAGATTATCATGTTCGGGCGCATTCCTGACACTCATTTACAAACTCGTCTTTCACAGAGTTTGCATGTAAAATGTATCTGCTTTGTTACCAGGTTAATTAATAAGTTACCAGTGCCAATTAATAAGTTACACTGAGTTACACTTCCACAATTCCCTCATCTTTTTGTTTTTTGTTTATATTAACCATTAATCTAAACATCAATATAAGTAAACAATCAATCACTACAAGTAAACATCATTACAAGTATAAGTAAATAATCAATCACTTTGGTAATCAAATTCCCTTGGGCATACACCGTCATCCTGCAAGAATCACAAAACATTTCGTTGGTCATTGACTCCTTCCATATCGTTCAATCTATTGCATTTGCATCTCAAATATATTTTCAAAACAACACTTCACCATCACCAAGATACAACAATTTCACTTCATTTTCAAGTTTTATAAAGCATCTGCACCATCTGGCAAAAAACGTTTGCCTCCACACAAATGTTGACTTTGTTTGAAAGGAAGGGCTGATCACTTGTGTTTGAATCCTGGTATGAAACATTTTCTCCTAATGTCTTCATAGCTCCTGCACTACTACGTGTAGGATTTCGCTGTTGTGGTAACATTTCGGAGTCATAGACTGACCCTGCTCTCCTTGTAGCATTCTTGCCACTTTTTGCTGTAAACCATAGTAATTCCTGAACAAGGCCTTCACCCAGTTGTAGTCGACTTGCCTCCTCCCTCATTGTGAGTGGGCAGCAAGTATTGGTGTGACGTTGATTGGCCAGCAAGATGTGGAACAGGGATGCCGGATGCATCCACACTGATGTTGGGACCATGGTGTTCAGGTCATTCATGGTCCTTACCAGGAGCAACCAGCAGAATCGTGCACAGCTGTTGTGACAAGGGCACAGCCGTTTTTTGCAGCTCCATGCTGGTTCCCCGGACATTGGTGAAGTAATAACATATGTCCCCGCATTTCACAGAGGTTGCAGGTAAAATGTCGTTGTCCTGCAACTTCTGATGTGGTGAATGTTCGAAGCCTTCGAACAAGAGTAAGTGATCGCCTTTCTTTCATATGTTGCAGTGTGATCCAGGCAAATGGTCACATAAATTTCCTTGGTGAAGGTAAGCATTCATCTCCAAGTTACACGGGAGAATGTCTTCATCATTCTTTGAGAAAGAGGGTGTATGCCACGATTAACTTCATTTTTTAGCCACAAATTTTCTTTCTCGAACTTCTTCCCAATTCCGTTAGCAATCCCTCCAAAATGTGATCTCGTCTTATCCTTATGCTCAGTCACATCTGAATCTGCTTTCCGCACACACTGGATCAGATAGGGTACATCTTACCATGAAATCAGCATAATCATGTATATCTTCCGACAGTTTCACATTCAACAATTTGTTGTTTTTCCTTAACACAAAAGTTATATTCATTTATATGCGTCACACAAATAATATTCAATCAGGTATGTATTTTATTACTAAACTAAGAATAGCATTGTATATGATTACAATCACAAACGGGAATACCTAATTCCCAACAACAATTTTTCCAAACCAACAAATTAAACATAATGTATTATTACCATAATTCCTCTCCACTTTTTCTTTTCCCTCTTTTTCCTAACAGTGTGTCACTCGTGGTGATATGAGTTCACTGATATTGTAATTGACGCAACTCATAACATTGTCGTTATGCCATTATCTTAATTCTACTGTTTCATTTGCAACATCACTTGATTTAATCTTTTAATCTCAGTATTTATTCATATCATCATAACAATCTTTCTATTTTAGGTCCATATTTGTTTATATTCTTATCAACCTCCTACGGTTTATCAATTTGTTCCAAAACACTGCAACCAAAGGTTTTAACCAAAGCTCTACCAAACTATTTCCAATTTGAACTCAAAATGCTAATTAAACAACAATTCAAAGAATTAACTTCAATGGGTCAACAAACTCATTTTATAAACAGATCTAATTTTCCCATCCAATAAATTTCCTTGCCAAATGTCATATTGCAACACTTTAATAAACCTTCGAAAAATGTCTCCCAAATCAATAAATTCCCTTTTTACTTCCCAAATACTCATCTGTAAATTACATATTCAATTACAGTTTTTCCCTATTTGTTCGGCCTAAATGGCCACTGAAGTGGCTGCCAACATGCAGTACCGTTTTTATCTACCAAGCAAGTATTCGTCCACATAAGATCTCTACCAAAATGTTGTTTGTAAAAACAAATCTGGGATTTCTGATTACATGGATGCACACTCTCAGGACATTTCAGGCTGCTTGTTAACAATCCACTACGATTAATTAATTCCTTTACCCACAATCAAATAATTAGTACAAATTGAGGATATTATCCCTATCACATTCATTTATAGATTCATTATGTTGGATCTAAATTTTCTCCCACTGCTGCAAGGAAGAACAATAGCTCTAATAAGTCTTTGTAATATCTCACTTCATTTACCCAGCATCGAAGAATTTATTTACTATCCATTCCCATCTGTTAACCAGTGACTTTGTTTGAACTCCAAAACTTAATTTGATGAATCCCATGTGTATGGTACCACTTATTGAAACCCCTACTTTTGTAGAAAATATCCAAGTAAGTGTTTTTTTTACACCCCCTTAACTGTTGCTCATCCATTTCTATGCACCCAGTGAGTACTACTGACACCAGTATGCCAATATAGGTGTGCGAGATTAACAAATATGTTGCAGGTACACGTAACAGCGCGTTCTGAGTATAAATAACGTAACAGCGCGTTCATGTCTGCCCCTTGGTTTAAGATGCACAATGCATTCCGTTTTAAAACTCACAATAGTTCAAATCAGCAAGATTTTCTTTACTATTTTCCCATATCATCTATGCCTAATACACATCCATACATGCAGCACAATTTATATGCTGATAAAATTCAAGTTTATATATATATATATAAATCCATGAGCAGAGTATTCTGGGAAGTCAGTGTAAGACCTCTCCCAAATTTGGATAATTTTGTACTCCCTCATTTCTTTTTATGAAGCTCATATCCATAAATAGCTGTTATTCTCATATAAATTCTATCAAAAATGGAATCCCCAAATTACTCACAATTTTACTATTAATTAATGGCTGCTCATAACCCAGCACATCAAATCTTTATATTCCATCTCCCTTGACAAAAGAGATAATGTTCATAATCAAATTTTATTTCTATTTTATTTTACGGATTCTCTGCATATTCAATCCCATCCACATAAAACTATCCATTTCCAGACAGGCACACTGTCGGTGTCAACAATCTTGTAAGATTGATACACAAAACAATAAAAAACACTAACATTGACACACAAAAAATACACACACACATGCATTATGCGTATTTGTTTGCGTTGGAACTATTATTTACAGATCAAGATGGGTGTCAATTTTATTTCAATTTCATAAAATTTGTCCTTCAATTTTTTTTTTTATAAATGCTAATACACAAATGGACCAAAAAGTTTATTCTTAGAAAACCCCTATGATGTCACATTGAAATTACCCTTTCAGTTCCCACAATATTTTATCCAAATTTGACTACACATCCATTTACATGTCAGTCGACCACTGACTTATCAATCGTGTGGAACAATAGTCCGAAATTCCCACCTGATCATCATGTGACCCTTGTCCCTTGGTTTAAAATTTGCAAAGCAATTGTTCCAACTTTGTAAATTTAAAATTGTGTGCCCAACATAAAAGATCCAATTTCGGCATGTGATCAATTAATTACTAATTTGCTTACAAGCAAAAGAAAAATGAATAATTCTTGCTCCGAAAACTTTTCAGACCCAAGAATCATCGACAGTTATTCTTGTTTGTCCAGTAATCGAATCTGTTGAGGCCAATCATCATTTGGGATTTGCAGCAATGAAGGCCTAATCATTGTCTGAGGTACCGGTACGCACTGGTACCCTTGATCTTGGTTTCTTTGTCCTTGGTTTCTTTGTCCTTGGTTTCCCTGTCGAAATTGTCTTCTGCTCAGATATGGGCATCTCCTTATCCAGTGTCCCATCTCTCCACAGTTGAAGCACCGGCTTCTGTCGTTACCTGCTCTGTCCACCTGTGCATTTGTATTGCTGGGCTGCATCTCTACATCCCTGAGTTGCCACTGCAATCTCTCGTTGTCTCCTGAAACACGAAAAAATTCTCTGTACCGTCCTTTTTGGGGAGACAACTGGAAATCAGATGGGACAACCGTCACTTTCATTCCTAATTTCGAGGGCAGTTGTGCATTTGTCTCCTCCACTGTATCCTGTATCCTTTTTATTTTAAGTTCTAGATCCGTTATCCGTTCTTGCTGTTCCCGTTGTCTGGATTCACCATCCCAAAGATGGAATGCAAGCCAGTCTACCGTTAGATTCTGTCTCTTCCTGGCTTTCAATCTTTGTTCCAATCTTTCCAATCGACTTCGCTCAAATGTACCATCTCTTGGAAACTCCTCATCATGTCCCTTTGTCCACAAATACCAATTCTCGACCTGCCTTATAGCTTCTGCACCATAACAGTCGTACATATGATGTGTACAAGTACCTTTTTGTGGAATCTCTGGTTGTCCTTGTGTATTCTTGCAGGCTCCATTTCCCATTCTGCCTTTTATCAAAGTAGCGTTGGATGTGTTGTAGTTTGTTCCTCTAAAGCTTCACTCGTACCTCCAGGAAGGGTCTCTCCACCTGTTCACACGGTGATTTTCAGAGAATCTCCCTCAGCCGTGGCTTTTGCACAATCCAATCTCACAGATCAGTATTTGCAGATGAGCCGGAGGGTCAGTATGAAATGGGTGAATCCTCAGGTGTCCGCTCTGTTGACGGGGAAATCACACAATGGTAACCGCACATATATATCTGTATATAAACTCACCACCTTGCTCAATTTTCCCAGGTTGTCTCCACATTGTTAATATCTCGCAAAGATATCAAAGCTTCTTTCTTGAGACCGCATTTTCATCAATCAAACAATCAATATATTCAATTCAATTTATTCAGTTCAATTTATTCAGTTAAATTTATTCAATTAAATTCAATCAATTAGATTCAATCAATTAATAATTCAATCAATTATTCAATTTCAATTAATTCATCACTATTCATCAATAAATCAAATTAATCATTTTGGATGACTCCTTGCATAAGCCCTTTCCCCAATGATGTCAGGACAGGTCCATCCATTGACCGTCACCTCTGGTTCGTACCTCATGTTAATTGATGAATCACCGTCCTGTCCTAGGGTCATATCTGACATATTTCCCCATTTTGCCTGGTCTCCACAAATTTTCTTTGCAACCACTAAAGGCAACTCATCCTTCATTCGTGAGACAGCCAAAATGGATGGCAGATATTAAAGTTCTTTGGGAAAAATATCTCATCATTTTTCTTTTAATAGTACCCAAATCTCTTGGCAATATAAATTTCGTAAAACTCCTGAAATAAGACTGTAAAATTCCTTCAATCTTGCTAAATTTTGAAACTCCATCGCTTGTAACACCCAATTTATCCCATAGGGCTTGAAAGTTCTTTCCCAAGTTCATGCAGCATTCTGCATTTGAACCCTATGATATCATTCATAATAATCATCATGATTTTATAGTCATGGTCCTATCATAATCATCTATTTAAAACGAACATTTCCTTTATCACCACAGCTATGTGGTATAATCAACAATAGAATAAAACTGTACATAGCAACAGGCTACCTCATGGCCACTTAGTATACCTATTGACAATAAGTCATAACAATATCGAATAATCATTGAACAATTCAAAAATCGCTTCCACTGCTCCAGCCGCAGCATTCGTTATTTTGTTTGCTCATTCACTATTCCTGATTCGTCATCAAGGATCTCTATCATCACACAGCGTACTTAATTCCGCATTTTAATGAGAATTCAACAGGAATTTACGACTCAAAGGAAAAAGAACGAGCAGACCTTTTGCAGGATGATCGTTACAAAATCGTTACATATATTAAAGTATTTATAATGTCGACAAATCATATCTTAATTCTTACAAGATTTGGTTCTTTGAATAAATCACAGCACCGGGAGAACCAGCTCCAAAAATGGATCTTTGTGTTTATTCAGCACCCTAGTAATTGGTTCTTTGTGTACTAATTACACAGCACCCAGGCCCCGCTCATATGGATCTTTGTGCAGCGCTGCACAGCACCTGAGCAAAAGGGGTTTCATCTACATTTTCCCTATCCGGCGTACCATCCGTGATATTTGTTTGCTCATTCACTATTCCTGATTCGTCATCAAGGATCTCTATCATCACACAGCGTACTTAATTCCGCATTTTAATGAGAATTCAACAGGAATTTACGACTCAAAGGAAAAAGAACGAGCAGACATTTTGCAGGACGATAACTGGAATTAGTCGTGAAAATATATCCAAATACACAAAAATACACACCCACACAAATAAACAACATTTATTCCGTTTAACAGAACAAACATTTCCTCTATCATGACATGCATGTCTTCAAAATTATATGACCAAGAGAAAAAGTAAAATTAATTAAAACTGCGAGCAGTGATAATCCGGGGACCATACCGCTCCATCCTGATTGGACGAGTGCATGCTAGAGTCGTTAACAGCGACAGTCCAGATCCGATTGTTCAAAATTTCAACTCAATCGATCGAAAAATGAACGCAGGGATGCATTTTAAAGGTGCAGTGGCACTAACTGAGTTGCCACGAATATGGCCACGAAATTGCCAATATGGCCATCACAAAATATTTTCCTTAATCAATTGGCTCATAGCATAACCAATCTGTAAGTATTTCATCCGAAGATGTATTTCTGAGGACTTTTAATTAAATAAGTCATTTATAAATCAACGAGTTAATTTATTAAATGATTAATCAATAAATCAATATTTTCCTTGACAGCCACATCACTTGGTCAGTGTCATGTCCAAATATCAGCTTCCTTACTCAAAAGGTGCCTGAGTAATGATTACTGTAATTACTGTAATTACCGGAACTGTAATTACTGTAATTTAATAAGAAATGTAATTAATTAAATAAGTACTTCATTAATCGCTCATAATTAAATAACTCGTGAATTCTTATCCAATTTATTTAATATTTGAGTGTCCCCAAAACGTTGGAGCAAAACGTTGCAACAACGAAAGTGAAACGTTGTAGCGACGTTGTGGAAACGTTAGCACAACCCAACATTTGAATGTTCCCAAAACGTTGGAGCAAAACGTTGCAACAACGAAAGTAAAACGTTGTAGCGACGTTGTGGAAACGTCAGCAAAACCCAACATTTAAATGTTTACAAAACGTTGGAGCAAAACGTTGCAACAACGATAGTGAAACGTTGTGGATTATCCCAATGGATAATCCCAATGAATCACAATGCAATCCCATTAAAATCCCATTAAAATCCCATTAAAATCCCATATCTTGTCACCCTTTGCATTGTTGAAAGCAATTAATTCCATAACTCAATATTACCTCTATTTATATATACTAGGGCGTGCCCGCACGTACGTGCTTGCCCGTACGTGCTTGCAAAAAAAAAAAACATGCGTGCAAGCAACAACAAAAACTTTGAAACCACGTGGCAGTAACGACCACAGAACCCCCCTTCTATTTACATGCAATGGTTTGGTCCATTCGCAAAGCCAAAGCGAACGACCACAGAACCCCCCCTTCTATTTACATGAAATGGTTTGGTCCATTCGCAGAGCCAAAGCGAACGGCTTGCGAGTACGGTGACCATACCTTGGGACCCACTTGTCCGATTAATTTCAAACCTTAACAAATTTTCCATTCCTTCCCTTCCTGATCTTTCGATGTAGGGATGGGTTCTTTTTAGGATCATGTTGCATCGAGCATTATTTTCCAAAACAGTGTGAACATTAACCCACACCAAAACCTCTGACATCCCACCATTAACACCTATTGTAAGCGTGCCGAATCAGTAAGCATCACCCCTTCTATGAGCCTCGACCAGAGGGTGGTTGTTACTCACAAACACTCGTCGCTAGCTGTTCCATTGTCTGCCGATTCCCACTCTGCTGTTTTTGTCTCATAATCACCAAACAAGAACAGTACACATTTCCTGTAATTATCTCTCATAATCAGGATAAATTTGGAACAGCCCTTAAACTAACACCAAGCAGATCAATTTTTATATTTAGGTTGAGGTTTCACACAAACTGGTTAACTAAATAATACAGAATTATTATTATTATTATATCTCCGCCTTGGTGAACAGTTTATGTTTTGTATCCCACTGATAGGCCGGATCTGGATTCGGACCTGAACCAAAAATGGAATCGGCGTGTTTTTGTCACTTTTTTTTATTTTTATATATGAATAATATTAAAATAATAACATTAATAAGTATATTATGTTAAATATCATGTATATCGCTTTTCACCCGATCTCTTTATGGTGAAGAATCACTTTAAACAATTCTCGTAGCCGGATTCGCACCTGGGTCTTCACCAAAATCCAATCATTTCGTCGTGTCACCCATGCTATTTATCTGGCAAATTTCGTCAAAAAAAAACAACAGCACTGGTTTTATTTCCTGGAAGCGTCCTGCAAAACGCTTTGCTTCTCGCAAAACGTCCGCCAATGGGAAGTAAAGGGAGGGAAAAGGAGCGGGAGGAAGAGACAGGGTGCCGGAATGGACATGAGGGACAATGAGGGACAGTGAGGGAGTGTTGGTATGCAATTTTTATCCAATCGCCATCTTTCACAGTAATTCTGGACCGGCATGAGGTGGGATTGTCTGTCATGAATTTATTTGTTGATCGAACGAGTTTTAATTTGTCTAAATCCGACCAGTCGTTCCAAAGATATAAGCCTTTTTGTCGCAATACCATAAATTGGAATGAGGTAAAAATATTTATAAAAATATAATTCCCTTTCCCGGTTCCGTCGCTCGCCGAGCAAGTCGAGTGCTTTGAGCAAGTGCAAAAAAAAGAAGTACTTTATACGTGTACGGGTGTGTAAACGAGTGTACCGGCCTTACACGTCCTGGAAGCAAATGGTCGCAAGGTGCACGCTTGCTCCGTTTGCTCCCAGGTCACAGTAAGACCCTTAATGACCAGCGCAAAAATACGTATTTACAGAAATCATTTAGAAAAAAAAAAAAAAACACGAATAAATTGCTACAGTCGTTTATCGAAGTACCATTCGTGATGGCTCACGCCACCTATCGCGGCATTGGTGCGCACGGAACCCCCAGAACCACCTCCTTCCCCATGTATGTACAAAACTATTTCCAAGTTCGTAATCATATTGGACAAAACAAGACACACTCACCTTTTTTTAAAGACTTGTTCGTACAATTGATGTCAGCGGTGCCTCCAAATTGTAGGGGAATTTGTAGTGGGGGACTCAAGACTCCAATGACCGGACACAGGTTTACAAAAGGTCTGGTTTATTAACTGGTTATTCACTTCATTCCATTTACCAAATAATACCGCATAATATAATGGATCAGGTTAACTCTTTTCGCATGGTCCTTCTCGTTCGGCTGATGTTCCTCCGCCACTCCCGTTGGTCAGAGCTTCTGGTAGCAAGTTCTGTCGACTCCACGTTTGCTCTCGTTTATATGGACAAACTGGACTTAATCCCCTCTCCGCTAATGCCCCGAGGTCATGCATGTACCAAGTCCTGGTATCAGCTCGCTCCCCTCCTGTTGTGAGTTCCGTTTACCAAACGATAGGGGGGTGCTTCAGCCAGGGGCTGTGACCAGGTGGACAAGAGATTATCATGTTCGGGCGCATTCCTGACACTCATTTACAAACTCGTCTTTCACAGAGTTTGCATGTAAAATGTATCTGCTTTGTTACCAGGTTAATTAATAAGTTACCAGTGCCAATTAATAAGTTACACTGAGTTACACTTCCACAATGCCAACCCTAGGTCGCCTCTTATGATGTGCAGGGATACGGTGTACCCATTCTAAATCGGGGTACACACCGGGATCATTCATCCCAGCAAGCTGGTACTCAAATTTGCCGACCTCGGAAGGATGACAGGTTGAGTCAACCCCCCTGGCGTTAATTCAGCGATCAACCGGGATTTTGAACTCAGGATTGTAAGATCCCAAGCCAGCACCCTAACCATTAAGCCAACGCCAGGCTTTTACCACGTGACCTATGACGTCATAATTAGCATTAAAATATTCTACAGGAGGAAGCGCTTCTATGGTGAAAGTTTCGTGTCAATCGGACCAAGAATTTCAGAGAAAACAAAATTCATACTGATTGAATCAAGTGTTGTACTTGTCCAACTTGTCCAATTTCCAACATCCACCTTCAATAGCCATAAAGGTACTGATGACATCATCATTAACATACTTATTCCCCATGCTGAGTACTTGACAATGAGCCATGTTTGAATTTTTTCCATGGAGCGGATTCAGATATATCGAGGTGCAACGTTTTTCGATTTTTCCAAGATGGCGCCTTACCACGTGACCTATGACGTCATAATTATCATTAGAAATGTACAGGAGTACTCAGCTACTCACTCAATAAAAATACCCCATTCTGGGTACTTCTGAGCTCCTCAACACATACAAAGCTTTAATCCGTAGCTCAATGGAACACTGCTGTCCCCTCTGGGCTGGTACTGCTGCCTCACACCTAGCTCGGCTTCACGCTTTAGAAACAAAAGCTTTCAGAATCATTGGCATCTCCCACGATGAAGCTGATTCTGAGGTTGCTTATGACCAAATCTCCCATTTGGTGAAGTTTCGTGAAGATCGGTTCAAAATTGTGACCTGTAGGCGACTGACATACAGACAGACAAACAGATCATACTCAATAAATTTCTACTCCCCCCCCCCAACCCCCCCCAACCCCCCCCCCCCCAAAGTTTTCCATTGATACAGCAAATTGTCCATTTCATCAAGATTAAAATTGACGATCTTGATCAAAGCTTGGGTCAACCGGATGAAAAGTGATGATTTTTCAGATGAAAAATGATGATTTTCAAAGGTTGACCTTGAATTGACCTTTGACCTTTTCACCTCAAATAGTTACTTTCCCTTTTTAGTGACTCAATGTGCAAATGCTGTTCAATTTTCAAATCAATCGGATGAAAATTAAGGATTTTTGAAACTTGGCCTATGTTGACCTTTTGGCCTATGTTGACCTCAAAAATAGCTGGTGGTTGAATTCAGTGACCACATATGCAAATCCTCTTAGAATTTTAAGTCAATCGGATGAAAATTGATGATTTTAGAAATCTGGCCTATGTTGACCTTTTGGCCAATGTTGACCTCAAAAAATACTTGTTGGTCGAACTCAGTGACCAGATATGCAAATGCTCTTCAAATTTCCAGTCAATCAGAGGAAAATGGAGGATTTAATAAATTTGGCCTATGTTCACCTTTTGACCTATGTTGACCTCAAAAATAATTGGTGGTTGTATTCAGTGACCAGATATGCAAGTCCTCTTCAAATTTCAAGTCAATTGGATGAAAATTGAGGCTTTTAGAAATTTAGCAAATTTAGTGACCTTTGGCCTATGTTGACCTTTTGACCTATTGACCCCCAAAACAATAGGCTTCTGGCTTTTGACCAACTCTACCATTTTGTGAAGTTTGGTGAAGATCGGTTGAAAATTGTGACCTGTAGGCCGGTGACAAACAAACAAACAAACAAGAAGACGTCATGCGTAGCACGATACTTGCAAAATCCACCCTCCCCCAAAAGTTTTCCAATGATACATGATGGCCTATGTTGACCTTTTGGCCTATGCTGACCTCAAAAATACTTGGTGGTTGAATTCAGCAACCAGATATGCAAGTCCTCTTCAAATTTCACATCAATGAGATGAAAATTTAGGATTTTAGAAATGTGGCCTATGTTGACCTTCCGATGCTGACCTCAAATATACTAGGTGGTTGAATTCAGTGACGAGATATGCAAGTCCTCTTCAAATTTCAAGTCAATCGGATGAAAATTGAGGATTTTAGAATTTGGCCAATGTTGACCATTTGGCCTATGTTGACCTTTTGGCCTATGTTGACATCAAATATAGTTTGTGGTTGAATTCAGTGACCAGATATGCAAGTCCTCTTCAAATTTCAAGTCAATTGGATGAAAATTGAGGATTTTAGAAATTTGGCCTATGTTGACCTTTTGGCCTATGTTGACCTGAAAGGTACTTGGTGGTTGAATTCAGTGACCAGATATGCAAGTCGTCTTTAAATTTCAAGTCAATTGGATGAAAATTGAGGATTTTAGAAATATGGCCTATGTTGACCTTTTGGCCTATGTTCACCTAAAATATAATTTGTGGTTGAATTCAGTGACGAGATATGCACGTCCTTTTCAAATTTCAAGTCAATTGGATGAAATTTGAGGATTTTAGAAATTTGGCCTATGTTGACCATTTGGCCTATGTTGACCTCAAGAATAGTTGGTGGTTGAATTCAGTGACCAGATGTGCAAGTCCTCTCCAAATTTCAAGTCAATTGGATGAAAATTGAGGATTTTAGAAATTTGGCCTATGTTGACCATTTGGCCAATGTTGACTTCAAAAATTCTTGGTGGTTGAATTCAATGACCAGATATGCAAGTGGTCTTCAAATTTCAAGTCAATCGGATGAAAATTGAGGATTTTAGAAATTTAGCAAAGTTGGTGACCTTTGGCCTATGTTGACCTTTTGACCTATTGACCCCAAAACAATAGGCTTCTGGCATTTGACCAACTCTACCACTTGGTGAAGTTTGGTGAAGATCGGTTGAAAATTGTGACCTGTAGGCCGGTGACAAACTAACAGAGTCACAAACACAACCGACCAATATACTTGAAAAATCTTCGATTTTGCAAGTAACAAGCAAACAAGAAAACGTCATGCGTAGCACGATACTTGCAAAATACGCCCTCCCCCAAAAGTTTACCATTGATACAGCAAATTGTCCATTTCATGAAGATTTAAATTTACAATCTTGATCAAAGCTCGGGTCAACAGGATGTAAAGTGACGATTTTAGAAATTTGGCCCATGTTGACCTTTTGGCCTATGTTGACCTCAAGAACATGTGGTGGTTGAAGTCAGTGACCAGATATGCAAGTCCTCTTCAAATTTCAAGTCAATTGGATGAAAATTGAGGATTTTAGAAATTTGGCCTATGTTGACCGCAAAAATACTTGGTGGTTGAATTCACTGACCAGATATGCAAGTGGTCTTCAAATTTCAAGTCAATTGGATGAAAATTGAGGATTTTAGAAATTTGGCCTATGTTGACCTTTTGGCCTAAGTTGAGCAAGAATACTTGGTGGTTGAATTCAGTGACCAGATATGCAAGTCCTTTTCAAATTTCAAGTCAATTGGATGAAATTTGAGGATTTTAGAAATTTGGCCTATGTTGACCATTTGGCCTATGTTGACCTCAAGAATACTTGGTGGTTGAATTCAGTGACCAGATGTGCAAGTCCTCTCCAAATTTCAAGTCAATTGGATGAAAATTGAGGATTTTAGAAATTTGGCCTATGTTGACCATTTGGCCTATGTTGACCTCAAAAATTCTTGGTGGTTGAATTCAACGACCAGATATGCAAGTGGTCTTCAAATTTCAAGTCAATCGGATGAAAATTGAGGATTTTAGAAATTTAGCAAAGTTGGTGACCTTTGGCCTATGTTGACCTTTTGACCTATTGACCCCAAAAACAATAGGCTTCTGGCATTTGACCAACTCTACCACTTGTTGAAGTTTGGTGAAGATCGGTTGAAAATTGTGACCTGTAGGCCGGTGACAAACAAACAAACAAGAAAACGTCATGCGTAGCACGATACTTGCAAAATACGCCCTCCCCCAAAAGTTTTCAATGTGACATGATGGCCTATGGTGACCTCAAAAATACTTGGTGGTTGAATTCCGTGACCAGATATGCAAGTCCTCTTCAAATTTCATGTCAATTGGATGAAAATTGAGGATTTTAGAAATTTGGCCTATGTTGACCTTTTGGCCTATGTTGACCTCAAAGATACTTGGTGGTTGAATTCAGTGACCAGATATGCAAGTCCTCTTCAAATTTCAAGTCAATTGGATGAAAATTGAGGTTTTAGAAATTTGGCCTATGTTGACCTTTTGACCTATGTTCACCTAAAATATAATTTGTGGTTGAATTCAGTGATGAGATATGCAAGTCCTTTTCAAATTTCAAGTCAATTGGATGAAAATTGAGGATTTTAGAAATTTGGCCTATGTTGACCATTTGGCCTATGTTGACCTCAAGAATACTTGGTGGTTGAATTCAATGCAAGTCCTCTCCAAATTTCATGTCAATTGGATGAAAATTGAGGATTTTAGAAATTTGGCCTATGTTGACCATTTGGCCTATGTTGACCTCAAAAATTCTTGGTGGTTGAATTCAATGACCAGATATGCAAGTGGTCTTCAAATTTCAAGTGAATCGGATGAAAATTGAGGATTTTAGAAATTTAGCAAAGTTGGTGACCTTTGGCCTATGTTGACCTTTTGACCTATTGACCCCAAAAACAATAGGCTTCTGGCATTTGACCAACTCTACAACTTGGTAAAGTTTGGTGAAGATCGGTTGAAAATTGTGACCTGTAGGCCGGTGACAAACAAACAAACAAACAAGAAAACGTCATGCGTAGCACGATACTTGCAAAATACGCCCTCCCCCAAAAGTTTTCAATGTGACATGATGGCCTATGATGACCTCAAAAATACTTGGTGGTTGAATTCAGTGACCAGATATGCAAGTCCTCTTCAAATTTCATGTCAATTGGATGAAAATTGAGGAGTTTAGAAATTTGGCCTATGTTGACCTTTTGACCTATGTTGACCTCAAAGATACTTGGTGGTTGAATTCAGTGACCAGATATGCAAGTCCTCTTCAAATTTCAAGTCAATTGGATGAAAATTGAGGATTTTAGAAATTTGGCCTATGTTGACCATTTGGCCTATGTTGACCTCAAGAACACTTGGTGGTTGAATTCAATGCAAGTCCTCTCCAAATTTCAAGTCAATTGGATGAAAATTGAGGATTTTAGAAATTTGGCCTATGTTGACCATTTGGCCTATGTTGACCTCAAAAATGCTTGGTGGTTGAATTCAGTGACCAGATATGCAGGTGGTCTTCAAATTTCAAGTCAATCGGATGAAAATTGAGGATTTTAGAAATTTAGCAAAGTTGGTGACCTTTGGCCTATGTTGACCTTTTGACCTATTGACCCCAAAAACAATAGGCTTCTGGCATTTGACCAACTCTACCACTTGGTGAAGTTTGGTGAAGATCGGTTGAAAATTGTGACCTGTAGGCCGGTGACAAACAAACAAACAAGCAAACAAACAAAGAGTCACAAACACAACCGACCAATATACTTGAAAAATCTTCGATTTTGCAAGTAACAAGAAGACGTCATGCGTAGCACGATACTTGCAAAATCCGCCCCCCCCCCCCCCAAAAAGTTTCCCATTGATACAGCAAATTGTCCATTTCATGAAGATTAAAATTTACAATCTTGATCAAAGCTCGGGTCAACAGGATGAAAATTGACGATTTTTCAGATGAAAAATGATCTTGGAAGGTTGACCTTGAGTTGACCTTTGACCTTTTGACCTCAAAAATAGTTAGTTTCCCTATTTAGTGACTTGATGTGCAAGTCCTCTCCAAATTTCAAGTCAATTGGATGAAAATTGAGGATTTTAGAAATTTGGCCTATGTTGACCATTTGGCCTATGTTGACTTCAAAAATTCTTGGTGGTTGAATTCAATGACCAGATATGCAAGTGGTCTTCAAATTTCAAGTCAATCGGATGAAAATTGAGGATTTTAGAAATTTAGCAAAGTTGGTGATCTTTGGCCTATGTTGACGTTTTGACCTATTGACCCCAAAAACAATAGGCTTCTGGCATTTGACCAACTCTACCACTTGGTGAAGTTTGGTGAACATCGGTTGAAAATTGTAACCTGTAGGCCGGTGACAAACAAACAAGCAAACAAACAAACAGACAGACAGTCACAAACACAACCGACCAATATACTTGAAAAATCTTCGATTTTGCAAGTAACAAGCAAACAAACAGACAGACAGACAGTCACAAACACAACCGACCAATATACTTGTAAAATCTTCGATTTTGCAAGTAACAAGAAAACGTCATGCGTAGCACGATACTTGCAAAATCCACCCTCCCCCAAAAGTTTTCCAATGATTCCATGATGGCCTATGTTGACCTTTTGGCCTATGGTGACCTCAAAAATACTTGGTGGTTGAATTCAGTAACCAGATATGCAAGTCCTCTTCAAATTTCACATCAATTAGATGAAAATTTAGGATTTTAGAAATGTGGCCGATGTTGACCTTCCGATGTTGACCTCAAATATACTTGGTGGTTGAATTCAGTGACCAGATATGCAAGTCCTCTTCAAATTTCAAGTCAATTGGATGAAAAATGAGGATTTTAGAAATTTCACCTCTGTTGACCTTTTGGCCTATGTTGAGCTTTTGGCCAATGTTCACCAAAAATATAATTTGTGGTTGAATTCAGTGACTAGATATGCAAGTCCTCTTCAAATTTAAAGTCAATTGGATGAAAATTGAGGATTTTAGAAATTTGGCCTATGTTGATCTTTTGGCCTATGTTGACCTCAAAAATACTTGGTGGGTGAATTCAGTGAGCAGATATGCAAATGCTGTTCAATTTTCAAGTCAATCGATGAAAATTGAGGATTTTAGAAATTTGGCCTATGTTGACCTTTTGGCCTATGTTGACCTCAAGAATACTTGGTGGTTGAATTCAGTGACCAGATATGCAAGTGGTCTTCAAATTTCAAGTCAATCGGATGAAAATTGAGGATTTTAGAAATTTAGCAAAGTTGGTGACCTTTGGCCTATGTTGACCTTTTGACCTATTGACCCCCAAAACAATAGGCTTCTGGCATTTGACCAACTCTACCACTTGGTGAAGTTTGGTGAAGATCGGTTGAAAATTGTGACCTGTAGGCCGGTGACAAACAAACAAACAAGCAAACAAACAAACAGACAGACAGAGTCACAAACACAACCGACCAATATACTTGTAAAATCTTCGATTTTGCAAGTAACAAGCAAACAAACAAACAGTCACAAACACTACCGACCAATATACTTGAAAAAACTTCGATTTTGCAAGTAACAAGAAGACGTCATGCGTAGCACGATACTTGCAAAATCCGCCCCCCCCCCCCCCCTAAAAGTTTCCCATTGATACAGCAAATTGTCCATTTCATGAAGATTAAAATTTACAATCTTGATCAAAGCTCGGGTCAACAGGATGAAAATTGACGATTTTTCAGATGAAAAATGATTTTGGAAGGTTGACCTTGAGTTGACCTTTGACCTTTTGACCTCAAAAATAGTTAGTTTCCCTATTTATTGACTCGATGTGCAAGTCCTCTCCAACTTTCAAGTCAATTGGATGAAAATTGAGGATTTTAGAAATTTGGCCTATGTTGACCATTTGGCCTATGTTGACCTCAAAAATTCTTGGTGGTTGAATTCAATGACCAGATATGCAAGTGGTCTTCAAATTTCAAGTCAATCGGATGAAAATTGAGGATTTTAGAAATTTAGCAAAGTTGGTGATCTTTGGCCTATGTTGACGTTTTGACCTATTGACCCCAAAAACAATAGGCTTCTGGCATTTGACCAACTCTACCACTTGGTGAAGTTTGGTGAACATCGGTTGAAAATTGTAACCTGTAGGCCGGTGACAAACAAACAAGCAAACAAACAAACAGACAGACAGAGTCACAAACACAACCGACCAATATACTTGAAAAATCTTCGATTTTGCAAGTAACAAGCAAACAAACAAACAGACAAACAGTCACAAACACAACCGACCAATATACTTGTAAAATCTTCGATTTTGCAAGTAACAAGAAAACGTCATGCGTAGCACGATACTTGCAAAATCCACCCTCCCCCAAAAGTTTTCCAATGATACCATGATGGCCTATGTTGACGTTTTGGCCTATGGTGACCTCAAAAATACTTGGTGGTTGAATTCAGTAACCAGATATGCAAGTCCTCTTCAAATTTCACATCAATTAGATGAAAATTTAGGATTTTAGAAATGTGGCTGATGTTGACCTTCCGATGTTGACCTCAAATATACTTGGTGGTTGAATTCAGTGACCAGATATGCAAGTCCTCTTCAAATTTCAAGTCAATTGGATGAAAAATGAGGATTTTAGAAATTTGGCCTCTGTTGACCTTTTGGCCTATGTTGAGCTTTTGGCCAATGTTCACCAAAAATATAATTTGTGGTTGAATTCAGTGACCAGATATGCAAGTCCTCTTCAAATTTAAAGTCAATTGGATAAAAATTGAGGATTTTAGAAATTTGGCCTATGTTGATCTTTTGGCCTATGTTGACCTCAAAAATACTTGGTGGGTGAATTCAGTGAGCAGATATGCAAATGCTGTTCAATTTTCAAGTCAATCGATGAAAATTGAGGATTTTAGAAATTTGGCCTATGTTGACCTTTTGGCCTATGTTGACCTCAAGAATACTTGGTGGTTGAATTCAGTGACCAGATGTGCAAGTCCTCTCCAAATTTCAAGTCAATTGAATGAAAATTGAGGATTTTAGAAATTTCACCTATGTTGACCATTTGGCCTATGTTGACTTCAAAAATTATTGGTGGTTGAATTCAATGACCAGATATGCAAGTGGTCTTCAAATTTCAAGTCAATCGGATGAAAATTGAGGATTTTAGAAATTTAGCAAAGTTGGTGACCTTTGGCCTATGTTGACCTTTTGACCTATTGACCCCAAAAACAATAGGCTTCTGGCATTTGACCAACTCTACCACTTGGTGAAGTTTGGTGAAGATCGGTTGAAAATTGTGACCTGTAGGCCGGTGACAAACTAACAGTCACAAACACAACCGACCAATATACTTGAAAAATCTTCGATTTTGCAAGTAACAAGCAAACAAGACGTTTTGACCTATTGACCCCAAAAACAATAGGCTTCTGGCATTTGACCAACTCTACCACTTGGTGAAGTTTGGTGAACATCGGTTGAAAATTGTAACCTGTAGGCCGGTGACAAACAAACAAGCAAACAAACAAACAGACAGACAGAGTCACAAACACAACCGACCAATATACTTGAAAAATCTTCGATTTTGCAAGTAACAAGCAAACAAACAAACAGACAAACAGTCACAAACACAACCGACCAATATACTTGTAAAATCTTCGATTTTGCAAGTAACAAGAAAACGTCATGCGTAGCACGATACTTGCAAAATCCACCCTCCCCCAAAAGTTTTCCAATGATACCATGATGGCCTATGTTGACGTTTTGGCCTATGGTGACCTCAAAAATACTTGGTGGTTGAATTCAGTAACCAGATATGCAAGTCCTCTTCAAATTTCACATCAATTAGATGAAATTTAGGATTTTAGAAATGTGGCTGATGTTGACCTTCCGATGTTGACCTCAAATATACTTGGTGGTTGAATTCAGTGACCAGATATGCAAGTCCTCTTCAAATTTCAAGTCAATTGGATGAAAAATGAGGATTTTAGAAATTTGGCCTCTGTTGACCTTTTGGCCTATGTTGAGCTTTTGGCCAATGTTCACCAAAAATATAATTTGTGGTTGAATTCAGTGACCAGATATGCAAGTCCTCTTCAAATTTAAAGTCAATTGGATAAAAATTGAGGATTTTAGAAATTTGGCCTATGTTGATCTTTTGGCCTATGTTGACCTCAAAAATACTTGGTGGGTGAATTCAGTGAGCAGATATGCAAATGCTGTTCAATTTTCAAGTCAATCGATGAAAATTGAGGATTTTAGAAATTTGGCCTATGTTGACCTTTTGGCCTATGTTGACCTCAAGAATACTTGGTGGTTGAATTCAGTGACCAGATGTGCAAGTCCTCTCCAAATTTCAAGTCAATTGAATGAAAATTGAGGATTTTAGAAATTTCACCTATGTTGACCATTTGGCCTATGTTGACTTCAAAAATTATTGGTGGTTGAATTCAATGACCAGATATGCAAGTGGTCTTCAAATTTCAAGTCAATCGGATGAAAATTGAGGATTTTAGAAATTTAGCAAAGTTGGTGACCTTTGGCCTATGTTGACCTTTTGACCTATTGACCCCAAAAACAATAGGCTTCTGGCATTTGACCAACTCTACCACTTGGTGAAGTTTGGTGAAGATCGGTTGAAAATTGTGACCTGTAGGCCGGTGACAAACTAACAGTCACAAACACAACCGACCAATATACTTGAAAAATCTTCGATTTTGCAAGTAACAAGCAAACAAGAAAACGTCATGCGTAGCACGATACTTGCAAAATACGCCGTCCCCCAAAAGTTTACCATTGATACAGCAAATTGTCCATTTCATGAAGATTTAAATTTACAATCTTGATCAAAGCTCGGGTCAACAGGATGAAAAGTGACGATTTTTCAGATGAAAAATGATGATTTTGGAAGGTTGACCTTGAGTTGACCTTTTGACCTTTTGACCTCAAAAATAGTTCGTTTCCCTATTTAGTGACTCAATGTGCAAATGCTGTTCAATTTTCAAGTGAATTCGATGAAAATAGAGGATTTTAGAAATTTGGCCTATGTTGACCTTTTGGCCTAAGTTGACTTCAAGAATACTTGGTGGTTGAATTCAGTGACCAGATGTGCAAGTCCTCTTCAAATTTCAAGTCAATTGGATAAAAATTGAGGATTTTAGAAATTTGGCCTATGTTGACCATTTGGCCTATGTTGACTTCAAAAATTCTTGGTGGTTGAATTCAATGACCAGATATGCAAGTGGTCTTCAAATTTTAAGTCAATCGGATGAAAATTGAGGATTTTAGAAATTTAGCAAAGTTGGTGACCTTTGGCCTATGTTGACCTTTTGACCTATTGACCCCAAAACAATAGGCTTCTGGCATTTGACCAACTCTACCACTTGGTGAAGTTTGGTGAAGATCGGTTGAAAATTGTGACCTGTAGGCCGGTGACAAACAAACAAACAAGAAAACGTCATGCGTAGCACGATACTTGCAAAATACGCCCTCCCCCAAAAGTTTTCAATGTGACATGATGGCCTATGGTGACCTCAAAAATACTTGGTGGTTGAATTCAGTGACCAGATATGCAAGTCCTCTTCAAATTTCATGTCAATTGGATGAAAATTGAGGATTTTAGAAATTTGGCCTATGTTGACCTTTTGGCCTATGTTGACCTCAAAGATACGTGGTGGTTGAATTCACTGACCAGATATGCAAGTCCTCTTCAAATTTCAAGTCAATTGGATGAAAATTGAGGATTTTAGAAATTTGGCCTATGTTGACCTTTTGACCTATGTTCACCTAAAATATAATTTGTGGTTGAATTCAGTGACGAGATATGCAAGTCCTTTTCAAATTTCAAGTCAATTGGATGAAAATTGAGGATTTTAGAAATTTGGCCTATGTTGACCATTTGGCCTATGTTGACCTCAAGAATACTTGGTGGTTGAATTCAATGCAAGTCCTCTCCAAATTTCAAGTCAATTGGATGAAAATTGAGGATTTTAGAAATTTCACCTCTGTTGACCTTTTGGCCTATGTTGAGCTTTTGGCCAATGTTCACCAAAAATATAATTTGTGGTTGAATTCAGTGACTAGATATGCAAGTCCTCTTCAAATTTAAAGTCAATTGGATGAAAATTGAGGATTTTAGAAATTTGGCCTATGTTGATCTTTTGGCCTATGTTGACCTCAAAAATACTTGGTGGGTGAATTCAGTGAGCAGATATGCAAATGCTGTTCAATTTTCAAGTCAATCGATGAAAATTGAGGATTTTAGAAATTTGGCCTATGTTGACCTTTTGGCCTATGTTGACCTCAAGAATACTTGGTGGTTGAATTCAGTGACCAGATATGCAAGTGGTCTTCAAATTTCAAGTCAATCGGATGAAAATTGAGGATTTTAGAAATTTAGCAAAGTTGGTGACCTTTGGCCTATGTTGACCTTTTGACCTATTGACCCCCAAAACAATAGGCTTCTGGCATTTGACCAACTCTACCACTTGGTGAAGTTTGGTGAAGATCGGTTGAAAATTGTGACCTGTAGGCCGGTGACAAACAAACAAACAAGCAAACAAACAAACAGACAGACAGAGTCACAAACACAACCGACCAATATACTTGTAAAATCTTCGATTTTGCAAGTAACAAGCAAACAAACAAACAGTCACAAACACTACCGACCAATATACTTGAAAAAACTTCGATTTTGCAAGTAACAAGAAGACGTCATGCGTAGCACGATACTTGCAAAATCCGCCCCCCCCCCCCCTAAAAGTTTCCCATTGATACAGCAAATTGTCCATTTCATGAAGATTAAAATTTACAATCTTGATCAAAGCTCGGGTCAACAGGATGAAAATTGACGATTTTTCAGATGAAAAATGATTTTGGAAGGTTGACCTTGAGTTGACCTTTGACCTTTTGACCTCAAAAATAGTTAGTTTCCCTATTTATTGACTCGATGTGCAAGTCCTCTCCAACTTTCAAGTCAATTGGATGAAAATTGAGGATTTTAGAAATTTGGCCTATGTTGACCATTTGGCCTATGTTGACCTCAAAAATTCTTGGTGGTTGAATTCAATGACCAGATATGCAAGTGGTCTTCAAATTTCAAGTCAATCGGATGAAAATTGAGGATTTTAGAAATTTAGCAAAGTTGGTGATCTTTGGCCTATGTTGACGTTTTGACCTATTGACCCCAAAAACAATAGGCTTCTGGCATTTGACCAACTCTACCACTTGGTGAAGTTTGGTGAACATCGGTTGAAAATTGTAACCTGTAGGCCGGTGACAAACAAACAAGCAAACAAACAAACAGACAGACAGAGTCACAAACACAACCGACCAATATACTTGAAAAATCTTCGATTTTGCAAGTAACAAGCAAACAAACAAACAGACAAACAGTCACAAACACAACCGACCAATATACTTGTAAAATCTTCGATTTTGCAAGTAACAAGAAAACGTCATGCGTAGCACGATACTTGCAAAATCCACCCTCCCCCAAAAGTTTTCCAATGATACCATGATGGCCTATGTTGACGTTTTGGCCTATGGTGACCTCAAAAATACTTGGTGGTTGAATTCAGTAACCAGATATGCAAGTCCTCTTCAAATTTCACATCAATTAGATGAAAATTTAGGATTTTAGAAATGTGGCTGATGTTGACCTTCCGATGTTGACCTCAAATATACTTGGTGGTTGAATTCAGTGACCAGATATGCAAGTCCTCTTCAAATTTCAAGTCAATTGGATGAAAAATGAGGATTTTAGAAATTTGGCCTCTGTTGACCTTTTGGCCTATGTTGAGCTTTTGGCCAATGTTCACCAAAAATATAATTTGTGGTTGAATTCAGTGACCAGATATGCAAGTCCTCTTCAAATTTAAAGTCAATTGGATAAAAATTGAGGATTTTAGAAATTTGGCCTATGTTGATCTTTTGGCCTATGTTGACCTCAAAAATACTTGGTGGGTGAATTCAGTGAGCAGATATGCAAATGCTGTTCAATTTTCAAGTCAATCGATGAAAATTGAGGATTTTAGAAATTTGGCCTATGTTGACCTTTTGGCCTATGTTGACCTCAAGAATACTTGGTGGTTGAATTCAGTGACCAGATGTGCAAGTCCTCTCCAAATTTCAAGTCAATTGAATGAAAATTGAGGATTTTAGAAATTTCACCTATGTTGACCATTTGGCCTATGTTGACTTCAAAAATTATTGGTGGTTGAATTCAATGACCAGATATGCAAGTGGTCTTCAAATTTCAAGTCAATCGGATGAAAATTGAGGATTTTAGAAATTTAGCAAAGTTGGTGACCTTTGGCCTATGTTGACCTTTTGACCTATTGACCCCAAAAACAATAGGCTTCTGGCATTTGACCAACTCTACCACTTGGTGAAGTTTGGTGAAGATCGGTTGAAAATTGTGACCTGTAGGCCGGTGACAAACTAACAGTCACAAACACAACCGACCAATATACTTGAAAAATCTTCGATTTTGCAAGTAACAAGCAAACAAGAAAACGTCATGCGTAGCACGATACTTGCAAAATACGCCGTCCCCCAAAAGTTTACCATTGATACAGCAAATTGTCCATTTCATGAAGATTTAAATTTACAATCTTGATCAAAGCTCGGGTCAACAGGATGAAAAGTGACGATTTTTCAGATGAAAAATGATGATTTTGGAAGGTTGACCTTGAGTTGACCTTTTGACCTTTTGACCTCAAAAATAGTTCGTTTCCCTATTTAGTGACTCAATGTGCAAATGCTGTTCAATTTTCAAGTGAATTCGATGAAAATAGAGGATTTTAGAAATTTGGCCTATGTTGACCTTTTGGCCTAAGTTGACTTCAAGAATACTTGGTGGTTGAATTCAGTGACCAGATGTGCAAGTCCTCTTCAAATTTCAAGTCAATTGGATAAAAATTGAGGATTTTAGAAATTTGGCCTATGTTGACCATTTGGCCTATGTTGACTTCAAAAATTCTTGGTGGTTGAATTCAATGACCAGATATGCAAGTGGTCTTCAAATTTTAAGTCAATCGGATGAAAATTGAGGATTTTAGAAATTTAGCAAAGTTGGTGACCTTTGGCCTATGTTGACCTTTTGACCTATTGACCCCAAAACAATAGGCTTCTGGCATTTGACCAACTCTACCACTTGGTGAAGTTTGGTGAAGATCGGTTGAAAATTGTGACCTGTAGGCCGGTGACAAACAAACAAACAAGAAAACGTCATGCGTAGCACGATACTTGCAAAATACGCCCTCCCCCAAAAGTTTTCAATGTGACATGATGGCCTATGGTGACCTCAAAAATACTTGGTGGTTGAATTCAGTGACCAGATATGCAAGTCCTCTTCAAATTTCATGTCAATTGGATGAAAATTGAGGATTTTAGAAATTTGGCCTATGTTGACCTTTTGGCCTATGTTGACCTCAAAGATACGTGGTGGTTGAATTCACTGACCAGATATGCAAGTCCTCTTCAAATTTCAAGTCAATTGGATGAAAATTGAGGATTTTAGAAATTTGGCCTATGTTGACCTTTTGACCTATGTTCACCTAAAATATAATTTGTGGTTGAATTCAGTGACGAGATATGCAAGTCCTTTTCAAATTTCAAGTCAATTGGATGAAAATTGAGGATTTTAGAAATTTGGCCTATGTTGACCATTTGGCCTATGTTGACCTCAAGAATACTTGGTGGTTGAATTCAATGCAAGTCCTCTCCAAATTTCAAGTCAATTGGATGAAAATTGAGGATTTTAGAAATTTGGCCTATGTTGACCATTTGGCCTATGTTGACCTCAAATTCTTGGTGGTTGAATTCAATGACCAGATATGCAAGTGGTCTTCAAATTTCAAGTCAATCGGATGAAAATTGAGGATTTTAGAAATTTAGCAAAGTTGGTGACCTTTGGCCTATGTTGACCTTTTGACCTATTGACCCCAAAAACAATAGGCTTCTGGCATTTGACCAACTCTACCACTTGGTGAAGTTTGGTGAAGATCGGTTGAAAATTGTGACCTGTAGGCCGGTGACAAACAAACAAACAAACAAACAAACAGATAGAGTCACAAACACAACCGACCAATATACTTGAAAAATCTTCGATTTTGCAAGTAACAAGCAAACAAACAAACAGACAGACAGAGTCACAAACACAACCGACCAATATACTTGTAAAATCTTCGATTTTGCAAGTAACAAGCAAACAAACTAACAGAGTCACAAACACAACCGACCAATATACTTGAAAAATCTTCGATTTTGCAAGTAACAAACAAGAAAACGTCATGCGTAGCACGATACTTGCAAAATCCACCCTCCCCCAAAAGTTTTCCAATGATACATGATGGCCTATGTTGACCTTTTGGCCTATGGTAACCTCAAAAATACTTGGTGGTTGAATTCAGTAACCAGATATGCAAGTCCTCTTCAAATTACAAGTCAATTGGATGAAAATTGAGGATTTTAGAAATTTGGCCTATGTTGACCTTTTGGCCTATGTTCACCTAAAATATAATTTGTGGTTGAATTCAATGACGAGATATGCAAGTCCTTTTCAAATTTCAAGTCAATTGGATGAAATTTGAGGATTTTAGAAATTTGGCCTATGTTGACCATTTGGCCTATGTTGACCTCAAGAATACTTGGTAGTTGAATTCAGTGACCAGATGTGCAAGTCCTCTCCAAATTTCAAGTCAATTGGATGAAAATTGAGGATTTTAGAAATTTGGCCTATGTTGACCATTTGGCCTATGTTGACCTCAAAAATTATTGGTGGTTGAATTCAATGACCAGATATGCAAGTGGTCTTCAAATTTCAAGTCAATCGGATGAAAATTGAGGATTTTAGAAATTTAGCAAAGTTGGTGACCTTTGGCCTATGTTGACCTTTTGACCTATTGACCCCAAAAACAATAGGCTTCTGGCATTTGACAAACTCTACCACTTGGTGAAGTTTGGTGAAGATCGGTTGAAAATTGTGACCTGTTGGCCGGTGACAAACTAACAAACAGAGTCACAAACACAACCGACCAATATACTTGAAAAATCTTCGATTTTGCAAGTAACAAGTACACATACATTCAAAGTACACCGCCCACATGCCAAATAATTAAATATCCTACAGTGCGGCATTGCCGGGGCGCCCCTAGCGCCCGGCAATACCGCAGTGCAGCTCATTGAGGCTGCATTGGGAGGGAGAGGTGTACACTAATTGATTGATTAATTGTATACTTAAAATCAATAAAAGATTATCACAAAATATTTTCATAATCAATTGGCTAATAGCATAACTAAACCACGAGTGCTTCATCCGAAGATGTATCTTTTAGAACTTCAATTAAATAAGTCATTAATAAAAAATTAAATAATTAATTGATTAATCAATAAATAATTAATCGATTAAATGATTAATCAATAAATCAAAAATATCCTTGATAGCCACATCACTTGGTCACTGTCATGTCCAAATATTAGCTTCCCAGCTCAAAAGGTGCCTGAGATATTGGCCAAATAAGAAAGAAAATAAATAAATAATTAATAATGAAAATAAATAAATAATAATCATTAAAAAATTAAATTATTAATCAATTCGGTCACAGAACATATAAACCACCACCATTTCATCAGAATCTGTAACTGAAAAAAATTTTTTTTTTTAGTAATTAATCGAATAATTAAATAATTAATCGATACATTGATTAATTGATTAATCAATAAATCAAAAATATCCTTGATAGCCACATCACTTGGTTACTCATGTCCAAATAGCTTCTGAGCTCAAAAGGTGCCTGAGATATTGGCCAAATGAGAAAGAAGACAAATAAATGATAAATAATGAAAATAAATAAATAATAATCATAAAAAAATTAAATTATTAATCAATTCGGTCAGAGAACACATAAACCACCACCATTTCATCAGAATCTGTAACTAAAAAAAAAAAAAAAAAGTGTCATTAATCAAATAATTAAATAATTAATCGATCAATTGATTAATTAATAAATCAAAAATAGCCTTTGCAGCCAAATCACCTGGTCATTGGCATGTCCAAATATCAGCTTCCTAACTCAAAAGGTGCCTGAGTTAATGGTCAGAAGAGAAAGGAAATTTGATTAATTAAATAAGTACTTAATTAATCGCTAATAATTAAATAACTCCTCAATTAATTGATTAATCAAAAAACAAAAATACCGTTTTTGAGAAAGGACTTGCTCACTATTGTGCCGAAATTTCAGCTTCCTAGCTCAAAGGATGGCTGAGATATCGCCCGGACAAACAAACAAGAAAACGTCATGCGTAGCACGATACTTGCAAAATACGCCCTCCCCCAAAAGTTTACCATTGATACAGCAAATTGTCCATTTCATGAAGTTTAAAATTTACAATCTTGATCAAAGCTCAGGTCAACAGGATGAAAAGTGACGATTTTTCAGATGAAAAATGATGATTTTGGAAGGTTGACCTTCAGTTGACCTTTGACCTTTTGACCTCAAA
>NC_136262.1:29197502-29222502 GCF_964187855.1 Myxine glutinosa | reverse complement strand
GTGGCGCACAATGCTGATAACCAGACAGCTGATAACCGAAACGGACGGAGTGAATAAACCAACCATCAGGGAGTTCTGGGAGGCCTACAACATCAAAAAGGCCATCAACAACATCGGTGCATCGTGGGACGAGATAGCAATGGCGACCATGAACAGTGTGTGGAGGAAGGTTTGGCCTTGGTGCATGCACAGCTTCCAGGGGTTTGAAGATGTATCTGCTGTCCAGTCCCACATTGTGGAGTTGGCACAGGAGGTCAGCTGTGATGAGGTGGACCAGGCTGATGTGCATGATTTGCTCCAATCCCACGTCGAGGATTTGACCAACGAGGAGCTGTTTCAGTTGGAGCAGCAACGGGTCCACAATGAGGAAAAGAAAGATGAAGCAGCAATGCCACCATCGAAACAGCTGACTATGAAGAAGATGGTACAGTCCATCAACCTCCTAGACTAAATTGTGGCCATCTATCAAACAGGTGACCCAAATGTTGAGCGAAGCACGGCATTCAGACAGGCGATGGAAAGTGCTTTGCATGGATACAAGGAGCTCTTCAGGAGGAAACAAGAGAAAGCTGTTCAGACATCCCTGCTTTCTTTCAGGGGGCCTTCTTTGTCTGCCTACGAAGCTCCATCCACCAGCCATTCAACCCCACGGAAGCCAGCACCAGCACCAGAATCCACCCAGATGTCATCAGATGAAACAGACAGATAGTCCTGCCTCTTAATCACAGTGTACCATACGGTACCTATTGTGTACTCTCCCAAACACGTGGTACTGAGCAAATTGCAACGCAGCACGATTCGGTGAACAATCCCAGCGAGGCCATGGCCCATAATCCGTGGCATTGCTAGAAAACAGATTCCATGGCAAGTGTTCATTGGCGCAACTTAAGAAACATCTTTTCCACATAAATCGGGTATGCGGAGTTAGAAAATGAAAAATTCCCTCGAATTGGTTTTCTCACTAAGGAGCTATTGGCTTGTAACCATGGCAACTAATCATGAAATTAGCAGTTCACCTTGTTTTACTACAATTGGCGTAACAACCAAAAATCAACATACGATTATAAATAAGAAATCATATAGTAAATATTACACGTGCCTTTCATATAGATTGAACAGTTTTTTGTTTTTTTGTATACAGAATCGAGGCTCGTGAAAGAGCTGACATTTATTTCACAAACAAATCAACCAGACAAACAAAATATATAAAAAGAGGGAGCGGAAGACAAGATGGGGAGAGAAGAGGAAGCACACAAACACAACATTTGAGAGCAGGGAGATGTGTGGGAGGGAGAGGTCTTGGGTGGAGGAGGCGTGGGAAGGGGGGGGGGGGGGGAAGTATAAAACACAAGGACACCAAGGACTTCCAAGACAGAGGTTGGTATTTCAAAAAAGTGGATTTTGGGGTGAAATTAGCGGGGTAGAAAAGATCAAGGTTTTGGATGGGGGAAGATAAGAGATGGTGGTGAACAGCTGTTTTAAAGACCTGGAGGGAGGAGTGGGATTGAAGAGAGTGAGGGAGTTTGTTCCAGAGGTGGGAGAAAAGAGAAATGAAGGAGTGGAGGTGAGCAGAGAGTCTTGATTTTGGCAGTTTAATCATAAGAGGGTTGCTGGCAGATCTTGTGCGACCTGTAGGAATATTTGGGGGACAGAGCACAGAGAGAGCTGGGGGAGCAAGGCCAGAGAGGAGTCGGTAGAAGACAGAAAGACCACCAACCTGCCTGCGGTGAGTGAGTGAAAGGCCCTTGGAGTTAGCTTCATCGCAGGAGATTCCAATGATTCTGAACGCTTTTGGTTTCAACAGCGTGAAGACGAGCTAGGTGTGAGGCAGGAGCACCAGCCCAGAGGGGAGAGCAGTATTCCATTGAGCAGTTTTATTATTTACTATAATTTTCACATCATTAATTGTTCATTAATTATTTTTTATGCCTCCGCCCCCGAAGGTGGCTGGAGGCATTATGTTTTCGGGTTGTCTGTCCGTCCCGTCCGTCTGTCCTTCCGTCCATATGGGCTCAACCTCGTTTTTCTCAACAACTACATGTCCGATTGAGACAAAACCTTCAGGGTAAGAGTGACACCCATGCAGAATATTTTTATGATAATTGTGACGTCATAGGTCACGTGGTATGGCAGCCATCTTGGATTCAACCTAAAAACAAGTTAAAAAAACTTATTCTCCAAAACAACCAAATCAATTGACTCGAAACTTTACTTGTGTCATTGACGAGGCATGGTGATTAAAAGATGATCATGAAAACATCATTGGTCACATGGTGTGGCAGCCATATTGGATTGAAGGAAAATATTAAATAATTATATCTCTGAAACCGCTTACCCTATCAATGCGAAATTTTACAATAACATCAAACATCATTGTTGCATATAGTTTGAAAATGATGATGTCGTAGGTCACGTGGTTTGGCAGCCATATTGGATAGAAAAACGAACCTTACCCAATCAACACGAAACTTCACAAACGTGATCCCATACCCATACATATGCAGAGTGTACATTTTTAAAGGTCATATGTCACGCAGTGTGGCAGCCATATTAACTTGAAAGCCGATATTTAAAAAATTCCCTTCTCTAAAACCACTTCACCGATCGATGTGAAACCTGTCATGGCTGGGGAAAATGTGACTATTGAAAACAGATGAAGGGATTTAAATCAGACGTTTATTTTTAGGACAGTGAACGAGGGCATCTACCCGTTGTGTGACTTTGCGGAGCCACATTGGCGACACAGTCACATTGCTCTAGTTTTTTTTCGTGATTTGACATGGTAAATGTTTGTTACAGAATCGTATACTGATTGGAAAGGCAAAGCAGCACATGAAGCAAGGTAAATTGAAGAAAGCGATACCTTACTGATGTCAATTGAGCTATTTTTTTGACTTTGGGTGAATTTTTTTGAAAAAGTTACACAATTATGTTTGGAGTTGTCAGAGTGGAATTTGCACATAACTCCAAAAATAGACCAGAAACAGCATATGAATGTATTATCAACTAATAAGAATATGCATATGCACCTTCAATTTATTGCATTTTCAAGGTCATCCAAGGTCACCTGATGACTTCATAGCATAATAACATATCCCAGAAGGTCATATCTGAGTTTAACTCTAAAATTAAGCCACATACAGCATGTAAATGTAAAAAACAAACTCATAGGAAAATATACCTGGAGTTCCTGAAAAATGTGTTTTTAAAGCCATTCAATGTTATCTATCTATAATTCCAGTAATCTCTGTGTGTTTGTTTGTACGTTTGTACGTTTGTACGTTTGTACGTTTGTACGTTTGTTTGTTTGTCTGTGACCGCTGTTTCTCGACAACCACGGGTCCGATATACTTTAAACTTGCCAGGTATATTGCTGGGGACCCGAGGATGTGCCTTTTCAAGGTTTGAAATTAATCGGACAAGTACTTACCGAGCTATGGCGATTTAGCCGTTCGCCGTTCGCTTTGGCGTTGCGAATGGACCAAACCATTGCATGTAAATAGAGGGGGGGGGGGGGTTCTGTGGTCGTTGCGAATGGACCAAACCATTCATGTAAATAGAGGGGGGGGGGTTCTGTGGTCGTTACTGCCACGTGGTTTCAAAGTTTTTTTTTGTTGTTGTTGTTTGCACGCATGTTTTTTTGCACCCACGTACGGGCACGCCCTAGGATGTTTACACACACACACCCCTACACAAATTATTATTTTTTTTTTTTTGGCAAGGAACGGGCACCCACGTACGGGCACGTCCTAGCTTATATATAGTACGGGCATGCCCTAGTCTATCTATAATTCCAGTAATCTCTGTGTGTTTGTTTGTACGTTTGTACGTTTGTACGTTTGTTTGTTTGTTTGTTTGTCTGTGACCGCTGTTTCTCGACAACCACGGGTCCGATATACTTTAAACTTGCCAGGTATATTGCTGGGGACCCGAGGATGTGCCTTTTCAAGGTTTCATATTAATCGGACAATTACTTACCGAGCTATGTCCAAAAAACGATTCAACCAATCAGAGAGCAGCGAGCTATCGCGTGTGCCGAACGTGGCGGACACACTCTGCCTCGGATGGCACATTTGAGAGCGTATTCATTTATTTCCCGTCGGCAAACTATGTTGGCGCTATGTTGGCGTTAAACGATGTTTTAAAACTAATAAAAACCCCGGGGGGATTGTCACTGTACTCGCAAGCCGTTCGCCGTTCGCTTTGGCGTTGCGAATGGACCAAAACATTTCATGCACCAAACCATTTCATGTAAAGCGTTCGCCGTTCGCTTTGGCGTTGCGAATGGACCAAAACATTTCATGGACCAAACCATTTCATGTAAATAGAGGGGGGGATATAATTTTAGATATAGATATAGTACGGGCATGCCCTAGTCTATCTATAATTCCAGTAATCTCTGTGTGTTTGTTTGTTTGTACGTTTGTACGTTTGTTTGTCTGTGACCGCTGTTTCTCGACAACCACGGGTCCGATATACTTTAAACTTGCCAGGTATATTGCTGGGGACCCGAGGATGTGCCTTTTCAAGGTTTCATATTAATCGGACAATTACTTACCGAGCTATGTCCAAAAAACGATTCAACCAATCAGAGAGCAGCGAGCTATCGCGTGTGCCGAACGTGGGGAACACACTCTGCCTCGGATGGCACATTTGAGAGCGTATTCATTTATTTCCCGTCGGCAAACTATGTTGGCGCTATGTTGGCGTTAAACGATGTTTTAAAACTAATTAAAACCCCGGGGGGATTGTCACTGTACTCGCAAGCCGTTCGCCGTTCGCTTTGGCGTTGCGAATGGACCAAAACATTTCATGCACCAAACCATTTCATGTAAAGCGTTCGCCGTTCGCTTTGGCGTTGCGAATGAACCAAAACATTTCATGAACCAAACCATTTCATGTAAATAGAGGGGGGGATATAATTTTAGATATAGATATAGTACGGGCATGCCCTAGTCCAATTAAATTGTAGGATCATGATGGCTCATGAGCACCAGAAAATAGATGGCAAGTGAGTGGCGACGAGTGCTGCTTTCCTGGGTTAACTCCGGGAGACGAGTGCTGCTGTGCAGGGAACTTGTTATTTTAGTAAGATGTCTAATCCTGTCTAACCTGGGATGGCTTGTTGACACATTTCCAGCAACTTTTCCAGACAATAGGTCAGATCTAAGGCAATATGGCGCTACTGGATACATGGACTGTGTTGCATCAGTGAATTGTCAACCAGGGATGGTCCTTGTTTAACCTTTTGGCAGTGGGGAACGATATTGTCGGGGTAGAGGGTGGAGGGGGGGGGGGAGGCAGTAGAGGTGGAGAGGGATGGGGAGGAGGCGGCAGAGGGGCTGAGGGGGACTGGAGGGTGGAGCCACAGAGCTCCTCTTCTTTTTATTGGTGTGAATAGGTTCACAGGTGGTGTCACCATCATGATGCTGAACTAAGACACTGGTCGTGTTGTGTTGTACCATGTCCTCACAAGTGACAACGTTTCCTCAGTGAAATCATTGTTTTCTCATACAGTAGTTGACACTTTGGATTTGAATCCTTGAGGGACAATATCCTCCCGTCCAAGCTGTATCGATGCAAGAGCTGCACCATGTTCAAGGACCTTCGAATGAGACATGCAGTGGCCAAAACCATTCTTTAATGTAAATGAGATTTGAGGACCCAGTGAGGTGCCTCAGTCATCCTGAGAGCAAAATGCTTCGGAGTTGGCTTCCTACCTTTTGATGAAAGATAAACTACCTCCTGAGCGATGAACAGCGGCTTTCAATGATTGGCCTCAGATGTTTGTACAAACCCTTTCTGATGGAGTTCACTTGCAGCCCCAGTTATCCAAGCAATAATGTTGAATAAGGGAGATGGTACTATCTCCTCCACGTACGCAGTCTCAAAATCCACAGCAGTCGGAGATCATTTGTCCATCATTCCTCCCGTTTCACTTGTTACCCGGTTAATGCACATACCAGACGGATACAAGTGACAAACGTTCTCCTTTCTTTATCCACTCCTGCAGTTCAACTGAATCCTCATCTTCTAAAGTTTCCTTGGAACTACTGGTCTTGGATGACTCCCAGTGGTCAAGAGCAAATTCTCTTGACCACACGCCTACACCATCGCACACATATTTCTGCTAGTGGGCCTGATGAACTGGAGGTGAGAATAACGATGAGACAGTTTCTCCTTGAGGTATACTGACTGCGAGTTGCTTACTTCGCGTGGGCACATTCCTTGCAAAATCTCATTGAAGATATCCCTGAGTTTGTTCATATGATTTGCTCGCCTGTCATGATCATATGAAAGATCTCAACTGTCATGATTCTTTCTTCGATATCTGTCTGACAGAAATTGTTGAACACTTTCCCCTCCAGACATTTGCTCCTTTCTTTGGCTACCTTCTGCGTCATGACTACATTGCTGTAATCCTTAAAACAGGGCCGATGGTATCGCACTTCGATTGCCACTATGTCTTTTCCTCAAACTTACATGATAAGTTTTTCATCTTGAAGAATCTCAGCTTCTTTGAGTAACTAGATGGTATTCATAGAATACTTAGTCAACTTGGTGTGAGCCAACTTCTATTTTTGAACGTTTCTTTTTTTTGATCCAATATGGCTGCCAGACCACGTGAGCGATGACATCATAAATTTATATTCTCTAAATAATTGTTGCATAGATCATGCTCAATAAATTTCAAACTGATCAGACTAAGCGTTGTGCCTGTCGAATTATGACGTCGTAATTATGGCACCAATGACGTCATCGTTAACAACACCTATTCCCCATATGGAGTTATTTACAATGAGCCACGTTTCAATATTTTAAATGCTGACACGGCACACACTTCACTTTACTGAAATGCATACACAAATGTTATATTTTCGTCAAAAATCGTTGGAATTTCACTAAATCTGTTTTGGTCGTGTGTTAATATACCTCAGCGATTGACAAATCTAAAATCAGAATTTTATTTGAGGTCAAAATGACCCTGCGAGATCGTTCCGTACTTTGCCTGCTCGTCATTTGCAGTGTGATAATTAATTCCATGCCCACTCTAGAAGACTCTTCTTCTTCACACAATAACAAATTCTAGCTTCCAGATCGTACATCCAATCATCTTGAAATTTTGCACACATGTTACACTTCAATACCTCTACTATAATATAAAGTTTCACGTCGATCAATGAAGCGGTTCAACAGTTATAAAATTTTTAAATATTTTCGTTTAATTAGTCATATCTGCCAAACCACGTGACCTATCGCAAATTCCAAAAGGTGATTTTAGTAGACTGATATGCTGAACACATCTGTGAAGTTTCCCCTCGATAGGATCACAAATGAGGGAGGAGCTTGGTTTTAAAAGTTTATGCTTAAAAACGTCATAACTCCGAAACCATGTGACGCATGACATCATTCTCGCTGACTTTTTTCTTCGTCATGGGTATGCGATTCTGCCTGCAAAGCTTGGCCTCAATCTGTTCAGTCGTTCAAGAGAAAATTGGATTTTAGTGGTTTTTCACTCAAAACAATATGGAGTCCGAACCACGTGACCTACGACGTCATTATAATTTTATTTCTGCATCAATTTATACCGAGAAGATGCTCAAGAAATTTCATCCTGATCGGATAAAGTTTTTTACTTGTCGAATTATGACGTCATAACGGCGGCACCTATGACGTCATCATTCACATATGTTATTCTGCATGGAGAGTTCTTTGCAATGAGACCTGTCTCACCTATTTCTGTGCAGCGGTTTTTGAGATATGGAGGTGCAAAGGTTTTTGGTTTTCCAAAATGGCGCCCTACCACGTGACCTGTGACGTCATAATCAATAAAATATTCTGCAGGAGTCCCTCCTATGGTGAAAATTTCATGTCAATCGGAGCAATGGTTGCCGAGAAAATGAATTTTTAAAACGCAGACACGCACGTACGTACGTACGACGTATGGACGGACCCGAATGCTTAACCTTGCCTTTCGCTTCGCGAGCGCAGAGTAACAAACCACCTGAAAATAAAGGACGTACAAATCAGCCATGTTCAGTGCAAGAGGGTGCATCTGTGGAAAGACGATTACAATATTATTTTCCATTTTTGGATTATATGACTATCAAATCATCCTTATCATAACAAGTAGACCCAATGATGTGAACCATCAATCTTAGTTTGCTTACAAGACTCATATTCATCATAAATTCAAGTTTCTGATGAATGTACAAGGTGTTCCAAAAAGACCCGGACAAATGTGGTTGTTAATATGTTTAGTACCACAAATGATACAACGATACCCTTTGTTTTATATGATACAGAAACTCAAAGTATTCTTTATTTTCAGGTCTGGTGGTTTAATGAAAAATAAAATGGCGTCTCTGCAGGAGAAAGCTCAGTTCGTCAAATGGTTCATCGAGACGAGATCCGACCTGCAAGTTCAGTGTAAGTTCCAGAGACAGAGATCCGACCTGCAAGTTTCAGAGAGTACAAGGTATGGAAGGAATCCACCATCGTGGACTGGTATCAGAGAGTGGTACAAGGGGTTTAAGGAGACTGAAAGTTGTCAGAAACAGAAAGTACTGGTTGACCAAGCACAAGGGCAGCAGACGTTGAACGAGTGCGTCACTCGTTTCAACGAAGTCCCAGAAAATCAATCCGACACACATCCAGAGAACTGGGACTACAAACCACTACTGTACACAAGATTTTGCATAAAAGACTGAAGCTTTATGTCTATTAGGAGCAGATTCTGCAGGAATGCAAACCAAATGATGGACCCAAACACAAGGCGTTTGCCTTGGAAATGCTCAGTCACACAGAGGATGACAAAGATTACCTGAAAAAGGTGATGCTCACAGACGAAGCTTGCTTTCATGTATCAAAGAAGGTCAACCGGTACAATGTGAGGATCTGGGGTTCTGAAAACACCCGTGTGGTTATTGAACACATACACGACAGTCCAAACGTCAATGTGTGGTGTGGCCTTCTCCATGACCGCTTGGTGGATCCATTTTTTTTTGTGGAGTATACATTGACCAACAATTTCCATGAAAATGTTGGAAGGATTCACCTTCCCACAGTTTGAAAACCTGCGACCTGATATCATTTTTCAACAGGACGACCGGTGCTCCCCCTCATTGAGCCATAGTCGTTCATGCTGTCTTGAATGAAAAATTTCCACGTCGCTGGATTGGCCGAGACGGACCATGATCACCAGTCATAACCCCTTTGATTTTTTTCGGTGATGGTTTGTCAAAAATGTTGTCGAGAACACAAAGGTGGCAAATCTGCAGGATCTTCGTTCTTGGATCACAACTGCATGTGCATTGGTGGACGCAAACATGCTGAGCCAACTATAGCAATAACTCGTGTACCACCTTGATGTCCTGCACGCAACAAACGGAGCTCACATTGAAGTGTATTAATGGTGTGCAGAAAACTTTATGAGTTTCTGTATCATATAAACCAAAGGGTATTGTTGTATCATTTGTGGGCCTGAACATATATATTAACCACAGTTGTCCTGGTCTTTTTGGAACATCCTGTACTTGCCATTATTACTCCCGCCAGGGAGTAATGCATTCACCCGTGTCCGTATGTGTGTGTGTGTGTGTGTGTGTGTGTGTGTTCGTGTGTTTGTGAACAAGATATCTGGAAAAGTTCTGAACGGATTTGGATGAAAGTTGCTGGGATGATTGCACTTGGGGTAAGGAAGAATTGATTAGTTTTTGGTGAAGCTCAGGATATTATTCCCGATCCAGGAATTTTTCGAAGGATTTTTTTTACCATTGGAAGATAGGGCTCATTTTATTTTTAACATTGTCTTCTATATATTCTATATTTAACATTGTGATATGAAAATAGTTTTAATATTTGTTGTAAATGTAGTTTAAACTCATGGTTATGCGTTAGAGCGGTGTATTTTTTTTTAGCAGCGTCGTCTTCAATGTTCATTTTTTTTCTTCTAATAAAGACATATTCTGTCATTTTAAAACCACCAAAGTGTGTATTAGGTTTCTCCGTTTCATAAAATGTATCGTTTGATACGTATAATGATTTATAACTGTTTTTTTTTTTTTAATGTACCTCAGAAGAGATATCAACATTTACTATTTAGCTCAGCGAATGTCATTCGCGGTGTCAGTATTTGATGAACTTATAAAGACTTAGTTCCAGATTTGCAATGGCTGAGGTATATTAACAAACGAATAAAACAGGTTTGGCAAAATTCCAACTTTTTTTTAAAAGATCGCATATTCACCCATGGTTGAGAGGCTGAAGAAGAAGAAACCTCGCATGGGCTTCCCAGACCAAATAAATAATTCTGGTTCTGGCTCTGTGAATTTCAGGTTTATTACTCCCGCCAGGGAGTTATGCATTCGATCGTGTCCGTCCGTGTGTGTGTGTGTGTGTGTGTTCGTGTGTTTGTGAACAAGATATCTGGAAAAGTTCTGAACGGATTTGGATGAAAGTTGGTGGGATGATTGCCCTTGGGATACGGAAGAATTGATTAGTTTTTGGTGAAGCTCAGGATATTATTCCGGATCCAGGAAATTTTTTTGGGAAAGATTTTTTTCTGTTTTATTGCATTAAAGCTTTTATTCTTATTCTTAAATGATGTTTTTCTCCTCTAATTCCGAGATATATCAAAATTAATTCTCTGACAGTTAGGGCTTACTTTCTTTTTCATTTATTGTTTTGGGGAGAGGGGATGTTAAACAAAACGTACTATTCCAACTAAACCCACGGCGGGAGTATGCGCTCTACTGAGTGGTTGTCAATAATGCATTTAAAAGGGAGGACATGAACACTTATCTTGGTAGCCGGCTTGGATGGTGGAAAGGTAGCGAGACAACTTCTTTAGAGATGCTTTCTGACACTCACCATCATTCAGAGAGAGTATCGATGCATGATCAGGAAGTGATGCTGAAAAAGCCGAATCAGCCTTTGATAAAATCCTCTCTGCTCGAGTTAATTTAGTTTTGTTCAGCGAAACCTGGAACATAGAGGATACATTTACTAAATGAATATCTTCTGTTAAAGATATGAAACAAATTACTAGTTTTCATATTTAATCTCTGGGCATCAGCTCTCAACATTTGCAATCCCCAATTAGGAGAAATCATTGCAAATACTTCTTTAGAGATACAAACGGGTTGATCATTAGCAGGTAGTACTAGTTGCTCGGCATACCTTACTGGCTGTACAACCAGTGACTTCTGGTTGGATTTCTTCACGATCACTGCTCTAACTGGCATTAAAACGCACTAGTAAGATGTTGAGTACCCTAGGTCAAATATTTCACAAGTTATTGTGCATTTCCGGTGCTTGTATAACACTTTCGATGACAACCCAGATCGGGGTTCAGAGGGCCTTCCTCGTTCGTAGTAGCGAACTGTCGGGAGATTATTTTCTCGATACCATCCAGACTCTTCCATCTTTCATAATATTGTTTAAATCGTTGAAAACGAATCAAAGAAGATTGAGTGACGAGGCTGTTTTCAGAAAGAACAATGTGTACACAACAACGAACGGGCACTGCCATATTGGGTCGGTGAGCGAAGAACCGGTCTCGACCCGAGTCACTGATTCTCACAACGTCACTGATTGGCTGATCACTTATTCACTAGCGACACAGATGGAGGGAATACCATAGGAGCTCCCCACAAGAGCTCATCTGCCCTTTGCCAGGTGTTGTTTTTGGTCCTGGCAGGGTGTCACACTGTCACAGTCACCCTTCCCACCAGCAAAGCCAGTAAGGGGTATTGGTTTAGTCACAGACAATCTGACCATGTGATTGATAGCACTGGATTACATGTTACCAGTGGCAGACCGTAAGGATTGTATATACAATAAATAGCACCGCAAAGTGGGCGTAACCCCTCAGCCCATGCATGGTGGAAACCAATTTCAAGATGGCTGCCGTGGCGGCCATATTGAAAATCGCAGCGCGCCCATTTTCGAAAGGAACCTTCCTCTACTCAACCCCAAAACACACTGCAAAAATGGATTTAATCGGACAAGCCTTTCTGCTTGAAATTGACGGAAACCAATTTCAAGATGTCTGCCGTGGCGGCCATATTGAAAATGGCAGCGCGCCCATGAACCTTCCTCTAGTCAACCCCAACACACACTGCAAAAATGGATTTAATCGGACAAGCCGTTCTGCTCGAAATTGACGGAAACCAATTTCAATATGGCTACCGTGGCGGCCACATTGAAAATCGCAGCGTGTCCATTTTCGAAAGAAACCTTCCGCTACACAACCCCAATACACACTGCAAAAATGGATTTAATCGGACAAGCCGTTCTGCTCGAAATTGACGAAACCCAAAAGTTGACGGACGCCCGGATGGCTGCCGTGGCGACCATATTGAAAATCGCAGCGCACCCATTTTCGAAAGGAACCTTCCTCTACTCAACCCCAATACGCACTGCAAAAATGGATTTAATCGGACAAGCCGTTCTCCTTGAAATTGACGGAAACCAAAAGTTGACGGACGCCCGGACAACGCCCGTGACGACAATACCCCTTAGCCCAATTTGGGCTGAGGGGTGAAAACCTGTATTATATTTCCTACTAGCAAAGGTACCCGGCATCGCTGGGTAACAATGAGTCGCTTCCTGACGGGAATATGAAGAAAGGGAGAAGGAGAGGGGGGAGGAGTAGAGGATGGAGGGTGAGGGGGGAAGGGAAAGGAAGGGGAGGAAGAAGAGAGAGAGGGGAGGAGGTGGGAGGAAGGGAGAGGAGGTATAATATATCGCACAAAAATGTTAGTCAATAAAAAAAATGGGTACGTAAAAACAAAAGGAAGCCCTATCTACGGTAACGCCATGGCTTGCAAAAGCAGCCTGAATAGCGTTCATCAAGTAGTGGTTAATCATATTCAAAACCTAAAAGGGTGTTTTAACACACCCAAACTTCCCCGGCCTCGTGTCGTGACTAATTAATTAAGTACACAGGTATTCCTGACTTCATTTGTGGAGCTCTCGCCAAGCGGCTTAAGCACTCCAGCAAGCACTCCAACGAAATGGGGGATAAGGAATGGCTGGCTTGGCAAGTGATAGCAAGCCGATTGCTTCTGGTTGAAATGGCAGATGAATTTTAAAAACAGACCGCAGGTACAGTGGAGTGACACCCTATCCCATGGAAGTATGAATTAAGTTTAAAATTATTATTAAGTTAAATAAAACTAGAACAATGCGACTATGTGGCCAATATGCCTCCACAAAGTCCCACATCGAGTACATGCCATCACTCTGCATATGTATGGGTAGGGCATCACGTTTGTTAAGTTTCGTGTTGATCGGATAAGGTTCGTTTTTCTATCCAAGATGGCTGCCAAACCATGTGACATATGACGTCATCATTTTCAAACTATATGCAACAGTGATGTTAGATGATATTTGTAAAAATTTCGCATCGACAGAGTGAGCGGTTTCAGATATAATTATTTAATATTTTCCTTCAATCCAATATGGCTGCCAAACCATGTGACCTATGATGTCAAAAATTTAATATTTCAATCCAAATGGGTCATAGATCATGTGCATGCAATTTCAGATTTTTAGGATAAGGAATTCGATAAAAACTTTTTTGGCTGGTATATCACTTCACCTATGATGTCATCATTATCATGCTTTTGTTTCCCAATGGGAGTACTTGACAATGTGCCAAATTTCAAATTTTTCCATTCAGTGGTTTCCGAGAAATATATATTTTAATTATTTGCTTTTAATCCAAGATGGCTGCCATACCACGTGGCCTATGACATCACATTTATCATAAAAAAACTTTTCTGCATGGGTGTCACTCCTACCCTGAAAGTGTTGTCTCAATCGGACAAAAGGTTGCTGTGAAAAACGAGGTTTAGCCCGTACGGATGGACGGACAACCCGAAAACATAATGCCTCCGGCGACTTTGTCGGCGGAGGCATAAAAAACTAACCACAGAAGGAGAATGACAGCCTCGCTTAAATAAATTAATATATACACTTAGTTATAAAATTGCTAGTTATGGTAAATTTTGTCATATTTCACTCAAGATTTGGACATTTATTTAGTCTACAGGATACAATCCTCCAATCCAAATCCAGATTTTGATGATATGCTTCAATTATGTAATGATAATAATCGATCGTATTTCCAAGGCAAAGCACGTTTGAATAGGCCAAAACAAAATGGTGGCTAAATAACCCAGCAAGTGGCAGTGGGCTGACCAAGATGGCGGGCTGCCATATTGGTAAGGCTTTTTCGGGTTTTTTCTTATGAGCACTTCATTAATCATCCTCAAAAATGGTGTTTTAACACACCCAAACACCCAGTTTTCATCATTGCAATCTGTTGGAAGTCCAGGTGTATGCATTCAATGTTTGGGGCCGCTAGGTTTCATGGTTTTGGAGTTATGGAGGAGACAGACTGGTATAGAGAGAGCATGTTAACACTTGTTAACAAGACAGACAGACAGACAGACGGACGGACGGACGGACGGACACTGCCTTTCATTATTATAGACAGATGAGCCATGATTTTGTCTGAATCTCGATATTCTTCAACGCTGAGAGCGTGAGCGGCAAATTTGATTGGTCGTGATGGTGTACAATTGTGTCCAAATGATGCTACATTGAAGATTTTTGGAATTGTAAACAAGGCGATTTGTGTTCTTCAGTGTTCAAAATATATAATTCCATTTTGATATAAAAGTTTTAACGTTTCACAGACACAAACATTCATCCTTGGTTTAATTAATTGATATGGCTTCACTTAACACTTAATTGTTCTTTCCTTGAATAAATATCTTGGAAGGAAGATTTTAATGTGTTTTGGTGTCCTTTTACGCTTGATTGGCCCCACCCCCAAAAAGGGCGATTTGATTATGTCATATATCACGTGACCTGCCACGTCATCTTGAGGATAATTGAGGACGTTAAATAGCTCCTATGGTGTATTTTGTGGAGAAGGCGAGTTATCGCCTGCATCCTGAACGAATTACAAATTCAAATATGAATCACCTTCAGTCTCCAACCTAATATGAGGATTCTTGATCAGAAAATTCTTCATCAAACTCACTTTCTGACGAGTCTGAAGCAGGTTGTGCAGCCATTATCTGTTGGGTGCTGAGACAACTTTCCCTCGAATACGTCATCTGACGTCATGGCAATCTCGTTTTTCTGGAATTTTTATGATCGGCACCTGACGGGTTTGCTTTTGTAACTGTGACATCTCAAAAATTTCTTGAGAATTAATAACCACGTTCAGTTATTTGTTTATTGCTTAAAAAATTATATAATCACTTCACAAAAAACAAATCGGTGTCTGTGTACTTTTAAAGGCTCTAGAAAGGGGGTTTAAAAAAAATTTTCTTTCATGTTTTAAGAATTTAAAGGTTCTAGAAAACGACATTTACATTTTGTAAAAAACAAAAGCAATGTAAAAAAAACTTTGAATTAAGCGGAAGTTCACCACCGCTGATGCATTTGGGAAACACCGTCTTTTACACCACCTTATTTAACACGTTAAATTAGTTATCCATTCCAGTTGTTTGTGTCCTTTATATGACGTCCCTAAAACCAGCAAGTTTCCTTTTTGGTATGATTTTCAGTTTTCTTTGACTGCCACGCAGGTAGACAGACAGACTGAAGCAATATTGCTCTACCACTGTGCGCACGTGGGACGAGACCCCTTGCGATATCCCCAAACTGCAGGTTTTTGAAAGTGTTAACATGCCAATTCCTGCGGTGTTCAAAATATGAAATTCAATTGAAGTTCCTCGATCATAGACTGACAAACACACAGACAGCGAACTATTTGCCTTTCCCTTAACGGGGTAATAATAAATATTATTGGTAATAATAATAATAATAAGAATTGGTATTACTTGTTGGTTCTTTCCAAAGTAAAGAAGCAGAAATTATAGTTTGATTTTTTTTTCTCTATTGTTTTTTATTATTATTATTTTTTGTATACAAAGTCGAGGCTCGTGTAAGAGCTAACATTGATCACAAAAAAGACAAACTGACACATAACACATAAAACATGATAAAGGGAACGGGAGAACAAGATGGAGAGCAGGGACATCGGGAGATCTGTGGGAGGGAGAGGGCTTGGGGGGAGGAGGCATGGGAAAGAAGGGGGGGGGGTGGGAGAGTTAAAAAAAAAACACGTGGACATTGTTCGGACTTCCAGGAAAGAAGTCGGTATTTCAAAAAAGTGGATCTGGGGTGAATTAACGGGGGTAGAAGAGATCAAGGTTTTGGATGGGGGAAGATAAGAGATGGTGGTGGACAGCCGATGGGGAAAGACCTGGAGGGAGGAGTGGGATTGAAGAGAGTGAGGGAGTTTGTTCAAATCATTGCTGATTAAACCTTTCATTAACTGTTTCCAAACCTTCTTTCCCTAGGCACTGAAGATACAGCATATCTGAACCTGAAAACAAAGAAGAAGAGGAAAGATCTGGTTTCTTCAACATGAATTGGTCCAGTCTCTTCGCCACAATCAACGTCATGTCTAAATACTCCACCGTCATCGGACGCATCTGGTTGTCCGTCATCTTCATATTCCGTATGCTTGTGCTGGTGGTCGCCGCACAGTCAGTGTGGCGTGATGAACAGTCGGACTTCCAGTGTAACACGCTACAACCAGGCTGCAAGAACGTGTGTTTTGACCATTTTTTCCCCATCCTCCATGTCCGTTTGTGGGCGCTCCAACTTATCTTTGTAGCCACGCCGACGATGTTGGTGGTGATGCACATCAGTTCACGTTACCGGCGTGAAAAGAAGAAAGGCAAGGTGATGGATAATTTCCTTTGGTTTAGTCGAGTATGATCTTGCACTGCTGTCCCATGTAAATGAGAATATCGACATGAGCTGTCCAAGGCAAGGAACAACTTCCTTGCCCGATGACGCATACAAGGGGTATACATAAATATAATAAAAGTTCCTGAGCCTCAGTCCAGTCCAGTCGTCCATGTTAAATTGAATTTACTCTGAAGGAGAAGGCTGGCAGGATGGCCCAGAGGTACGCACACTCACCTCTAAGCTGTCTACCCTGAGTTCTAATTTCAACCCAGCAACACCGTCACCCTGGTGTTCTCATTTGTGCTGTCCCTCAATTGGACATTGAACTGGGCATCCCATCTGGCATCATTAGCTGGTGGACGTTAAAGGTCTCACGGTGTCCTTTGCGGAGAATAGGCAAGCTATAGCCAACATAGTGAACAAATTATGAATTCCCACCTTGACTGGTTTCTGGGAAGACAATGGCAAGCCACCGAGCATAACCCTTGCCCAGAGATTGCTTCATCAGCACCAATGGTCCATCACGAGTATAGTGCATTGATGATGATCACAACTATAACAGCAATTCCCGAGAATCAATATATGCCAAGAAAGCATCTGCAAGAAATTCTTCTTACACAGCCACATCCTTTACCAGTGGATGATAGTGTTACGGTGGAGGAGGGCACATACTAGCCAGGATTTTTGTCCCCCGTTGCACCGCGGAGCGAAAGGGGGACTATGGTTTTCCCCTCCGTCCGTGTGTGCGTCCGTCCGTGCGTCCGTCCGTCCGTGCGTCCGTGCGTAAGCGAAGGACCGAATTCTAATTTGGTGTGTGGGTGCAACCCACGTCAAAATCCAAGATGGCCACCGCCATGTATGTCTGAACCTTGTAAACGGAATATCTTGAAAAATAAGCGAACTACTAACTTCTAATCTGGTGTGTGGGTGTATCTACGCATAAGGAAGAACGCTATTGAAAATTGGGTCGCCACATCAAAATCCAATATGGCCGCCTTGCGTCTTCCACTTTGTCAACTCACATCACTTCACCGACGGGGGACCAAGGCGTAACGCTTGTTCTTAATGGAAATCGCCCCAAACAAGGCATAAAACCCTCTAGGTAAGGGGCTGAGGGAAGGTTAGAAAAACATAAGGATAAAGCAAAACAAAATAAATATAAATAAAGAAAGAAATAAGAAAACATCCAAGACACAGGAAGTAGCAGAAGTCAGTTAAATGTGATTAATCCTCAAAGACATAGGAAGTAGGAATTGACATTCTTCTTGAAGCTGATTAGATCATACGATAATGGGAAGCACATTACAGGTAGTGAATTCCGCAGCGAGACAGCACGAGGGATAAAACTATCTGCATAGCCTTTCATTCTGCATCTTGGATCAGCTATAGTGTATGGGTGAGCAGAGATGGCAAACCGAGTCTTGTGTCCAAACACTCGTACAGGAGGAACCAAGTTAGAAAGTACAACAGAATATTTGCCCTGAAAATACCTCTAGAACAATCTAAGAGTGGCAACTGACCTACGGTGAGAGAGTGGTTGAACCCATCACCACACCAACCAGGTTGACTAAGCGTTTCTGGAGCCTATCAAGTAAAGATAATTGGCAGGCTGGTGCTCCAGCCCAATTGTGGCAATAGTACTCCATGAGGGGTCTATAGTTGCCTTATACAGGTACAAAATGGCCCCAGGAGGTAAATACCTCTGCACTCGATAAAGACAACCAACTCATTTGAAAGCACTCTTGGCAATACCGAAAATGTACTTATCCCAATGGAGGTCCAGACCAAGAAGCCAAAACTCAGATGATTCTGTTAAGGTTGAAGACCCCATGTGCACAGAAGGGAAAAACCTGTTTCTAGAGCGAGATATGGACAACAATTTAGTTTTCTTTACATTGAAGGTTACCAGCCAGTGATGCCCCCACTTCAACACCTTCTCCAAATAATTGTCCAGTGAAACTGTAACCTCATTATGAATGGAGTCGAGTGAATCAGCAGATGCACCATAAAGTGAGGAGTCATCAGCATACATGGATATCTTGGACAGAACATTATTATTTTCAAGGGGCCAACACAATTTTCAAGGAAAACATGGCCAACAGAAGTCACTTTCTTGGATGAAGGAAAGCACATGGTACTGCTTGAAATAGTGGTTGCGATGAGCAATTGCTCTTGCACAAGCTGGAGTGAACCATGGATGGGAATGAACCTTCACTTTATAGGTACATGAGGGAATGTAAATGTCCATACTAGGGCCAATTCATTGGGATATTTCATCGGCAGCCATATCAGGACCAACACTAAATGCCTAGGTCCATGTCACATCGGCAATAAATTAACAGAATCCATCCCAATCAGCTTTTCCAAACTAAAACACATTGCGATGAAAAGGATGCACTGGAGTTGAGAATGAGAAGTAAGAGACACAAACAGAAACAGTGGAATGATCCAAGTTACCAATTGGAGGCAGAACATCGGCAACACAGACATCAGGATTAGACTACAAAAGGAGATCAAGCAAGTATCTTTCATCAGAAACACATTCAGGAATATGAGTGGGAGAGGAAACATTTTGGGTGAGATTTTGAGAGATGGAGAAATTATAGGCATTGATACCAGCAAGGTCAGTATTACGAGAGTGTACCAACCACTCCTTGTGGTAAACGTTGAAGTCACCAAATACCATGATGCGTGCAGAAGGCTATAGTGAAATAGCCCTGTCCATGCTGTCAGATATTGCATCGTGTGCACGGCACAAGAGTCAGATATTGCATCTCTGATTCCTTAGTATCTCTCCCGGGTTACTCCCTCCTCCGGTATGATAGACCTGAGCCTCGTCCTGGAGGTGGGGTTGCTATCTTTATCAAAAACTCTCTTCCTCACTTGCCCTGCACTGCACTCTCTCCACCTCACCCCCAGGAATACCTCTGGCTACGGCTTCCCCTTCGCTCCCACCTCTTGTTCATATGTGTGTTGTACGGTCCACCAAACAGTGATGACTCCATCTACATCTCACTGTCTGATAATATGGACCAACTTCTGTCTACTCATCCCAACTCTCTCTTCCTCATATGTGGTGATTTCAATTGTCACCATGCCAGTTGGCTGGGTGTGAGTACCGCTCTCACCAGCCATGGCTCCTCAGCAAAGGACTTCTGCGACTCACTGGGACTGACACAATCTGTCAATTTCCTGACCCGGATCTCAGTCAACGGAGCATCTTCTCTTCTGGACTTGGTTATGACTAACTTCCCTGAAAATGTCTGCTGCTCTTCGTCTGCTCCAATCGGCTCATCTGATCATGTGCTTGTTAAAGTGGACATCTCTCTGACCATTCTCAGGGAGCCTGCTCAGCGTCGACGAGTCTGGCATTTCACTCAGGCCAACTGGCACGGTCTTCAAGCAGCCATCAATCATCTGGACTGGTCTCCCATCTCTACCACCTCTGACATCAACTCATCCTGGGAATTCTTCCAAAGTAAATTGCTCTCTCTCATGCACAGATTTATCCCATCTCGTCTTCAGTTGTCATACCCTTCCTCCAATCCATGGCATCTTGTGGTGAGGCTGTTGCCCAGAAACAACTTGCCTTAGTCTCCTGGAAAGCAAATCCAAAGGAAGGAAATCTCATTTCCTTTCACAAAGCCCGAAAGAAGTGTGTCCACCCTCAGGAGAGCCAGGAAACAATATCTCTCCATTCTCAAGACCGAACTCTCTTATCTGTCTCCCTCTTCCAAATCCTGGTGGCATCTGGTCAAATCTGTTTCTGGTGTTTGTTCCCCCTCCATCCCCTCCCTTACCTCAAATGGCTACACAGCTGACTCCGCACGTGAAAAAGCTGAATGCCTCAACTCTGTGTTTGCCTCTAAATCTTGTGTCCCAAACCCATCCCTCTCTGTACCCACCGTACCCAGTCGTACCCAGCCGCTCCTGGACTCCGTGGCCTTTCCTTCTGACAAGGTGGAAAAGTTTCTGTCAACCCTCGACTCTGATTCTGCAACTGGACCTGACGGCATCAGCCAACAGGTCCTAAAATCCTGTTCTTCCGCTCTTTCACTCCCTCTCTCTGTTCTCTTCACCCTCTCTTTTGCTCAAGGTCAACTGCCATCTGCTTGGAAATCAGCCAACATCACCGCTTTGCCCAAAAAAGGTGCAAAAACAGATCCTAGCAACTACAGACCAATCAGCCTTCTCCAAATTATCAGCAAAGTCATGGAATCCATCATTGCTTCGGATATGAAATCTTTCCTCTTCTCCAATGGCTTGATCTCTGATCATCAATTTGGTTTCAGACCAGGTCACTCTACGCTGGACATGCTGCTTCTGCTGTCTCAACAATGGATGGAGATCCTCAATGCCAAACAGGAAATTAGAGCTGTCTCCCTCGACATATCACGTGCCTTCGATATGGTCTGGCACCCCGCTCTGCTCACCAAACTCTCCTCCTTTGGTATCCATGGAAATCTCCACGCATGGCTGGCAGACTTCCTCTCTCGTCGTAGTCAACGTGTGGCCCTGAATGGGTTTCTCTCATCTCCTCTTCCTGTTCAGGCTGGAGTTCCCCAAGGCAGTGTTCTGGGCCCTGTGCTTTTTCTGGTCTTCATCAATGATCTCTCTGACTCTCTTGAAAATCCTCTCTATCTCTTTGCTGATGACTCCACTCTCTGCCGCTCCATTCGTCATCCCTCAGATCGGCAGTCTGCAGCCTCCTCACTCTCTGCAGACCTGGACAAAATCACAGACTGGGCAAACAAGTGGAACATGTCTTTCAATCCTGACAAATCTCACACTCTTACGATGTCTCTGCGAAAAGACCGACTGGACAACCCTCCCATCTACTTTCGGAGTAATCCTCTCCAAGAAGTTCTGTCACTCAAGCTTTTGGGTCTCACTATCTGCCATGATCTTTCCTGGGAAAACACATTTCCAAGCTGGCCTCCAAAGCCAGTCGCCGACTGGGCATCCTCCGTCATGCGAAGTCCTTCCTTGGCACACCTGAGCTCCTCACCACATACAAGGCTTTCATCCGCAGCTCAATGGAATACTGCTCTCCCCTCTGGGCTGGTGCTCCTGCCTCACACCTAGCTCGTCTTCACGCTGTTGAAACAATAAGCGTTCAGAATCATTGGAATCTCCCGCGATGACGCTATCTCCGAGGGCCTTTCACTTACTCACCACAGGCAGGTTGGTGGTCTTTCCGTCTTCTACCGACTCCTCTCCGGCCTTGCTCCCCCAGCTCTCTCTGGGCTCTGTCCCCCAAATATTCCTACAGGTCGCACAAGATCTGCCTGCAACCCTCTTATGGTTAAGCTGCCAAAATCAAGACTCTCTGCTCACCTTCACTCCTTCATTCCTCTTTTCTCCCGCCTCTGGAACAAACTCCCTCACTCTCTTCAATCCCACTTCTCCCTCCAGGTCTTTAAAACGGCTGTTCACCACCATCTCTTATCTTCCCCAATCCAAAACCTTGATCTTTTCTACCCCCGCTAATTTCACCCCAAATCCACTTTTTTTAGGTGACTTTTGTCTTCTTTCCTGGAAGTCCTTGGTGTCCTTGCGTTTTATACCTATCCTGCCTCCCCCCAGGCCCTCTCCCTCCCACACATCTCCCGATGTCCCTGCTCTCAAATGTTGTGTCTTGTGTGCTTCCTCCCCTTCTCTCCCTATCTTGTCGACCGTTCCCCTTTTTATATACTTTGTTTGCTTGTTTGTTTGATTTGTTTGTTTGATAAATGTTAGCTCTTTCACGAGCCTCGACTCTGTATACAAAAAAAAAAGGAAAAAAAAAGAGGGAAAGGAAGGTGAGCGATACAGAAAGAAGAGATATGTTGTTGAATGCATGAGAGCAAGGCGGAAACACATAAACTCGTGAGAGCCCCTTTCAAGAGAATTTTCACGAGCTATGAGTAGAGAGTCCTTAGCATAGATACCAAGTCCATGAAAAATGTAACTGGGTAACTTGAAAGAAACCGAGGAGAGTCACTGTCCAACTGACATTTAGATAGAGCCAGCAAGTCAGGTGAGTTAAGCTAAACAAAATATTGCACAGAAGAAAAGTTAGAGCGAAAGCCCCTGACATTGGATAAACAAATATTAAAAGGATTTGAGCGTCGCTGCACACGTGCTAGTGGATTGGCACGTGCAGGTAGAAATCTGTTATTTCTTAGATTGTAGAGAATGTTAAGTTAACTTGGTCTGCATGCTCACATAAGCGAGATCATTTTCTGTAACGAGGGACCCGTTAGGGTGAAGTAGTCCTGTTTTTACATGTCATGGGAGGTGGTGTCGTTTTTTTTGTAGAGCCTAGCTAGGAAAGTGCAATTTGTCCTTTTCCTCTCTGTATAACCAGGCAAAGCACAGACAAGGTAAGGAGAGGAGTCATGCTGGCTGTTTCTGTGTTCCTTGTGTGGTTTGATAAACCCTTTCACGGTCTGCACTCTGAGTACAGCAGGTCCAGTGCGGCACTAGCCATAACGAGGCCCCAGAGGATGCGATGCCATTGGTAGTCTACAAGCCGGTGGGTGCTCCTTGATTTGGGAGGTGTGTGGCTTTGCCATGTCAGGGGCAACATACCTCAACATTGGCCAGTACCAGGCCTTGACTAAAGCATACTCAAAGGATCAGGGTGTGGCTGTACACTGTGCAGGGTGGTAATAAACGGTCGCATGTAGACTGACGTGACAGTGCGACAGTATAGAGGAAAATTAGCAGCAGTACCAAAACCTTTCTTATTCAGAAACCAAGTAAGAAGCCTTTCTTATTCCATAAGATAATTTGTCAGCCTCATTCCCACCTCCCATGCATGAAAACCGTCTTGCCATTTTTGTAATCCCTGGGGGAAACCTAAATTAGGTTAACAACCCCTGTTGATCGACAGGCTGCAGATTCCATCTGGGGAAGGAACTGCCCTTCCAGATCGAGCACAGCTTCCATTAATTTGGCCATTCAACAAGCACATCGCTTCGGTGTGTCTAGGCCACGTTAGCGAGCGTTACCCATCGATGTGACAGTATTACCCGTGATGACCATTGCAACAACCTACCCTGGTCTCCTCTACCTGAATATTGTTTATGAGTGAAAAGCTGTTACTAGCACTAGTTTTACAGTTACTGAATCACTCCACGTGTGGATAGATACATGTTGATCCAATTTTTGTTGCCTCACGCGTTGTGTGTAATGCTATGTGTTACCAATTTCAATTGGTTTTCTGAATTACCATGTCCATTTATTTGCCATTTATTCACTTTGTTGGTCTTCATTTGTGTTCATTTTTACCCTGCAGTTCATCAGCTACTGGGAAAAACATAATCAAAATGCTGCAAAAAATATCAGCTCACGAGAAACAACAAACTCTGAGAACTGCACTCAAAACGTAATTCCATCGGAGATCGAAAAACCGAAAGGTGGCTTGGCAGACTGCAGCAAGAAGAGGTTGGCGAAACTCAATGGAGGCCTGTTCTATACCTATATACTCAGCATCATGTGCCGAATTGGTCTCGAGGTATCCTTCCTTTATGCCTTCTATGCACTTTACAGCACCTACCATATGCCACGATTGCTAGAATGCCAGGTCTCACCATGTCCACAAGTTGTCGAGTGCTTTGTCGCGCGCCCGACAGAGAAAACCATATTTACAGTTTTTATGCTTTCAGCGTCGGTCATTTGCCTCTTGCTGAACATAACAGAAGTCCTCTACCTGACCATCAAAAGGTGTCTCCATACTAAGGTGGTAGATAGGACACAAGGCCAATTAACTAGCACACCTCACACTAGCATGCACAAGTTCATATGATCGGAGAAAATCTCTACCGGACAATACTATGGACCACCACCACAAAAAGAGGGATTGTGTAACAGCCACATTGATATGCCAAGGTTTACATCAGTAAAGCTTTGGATTTGGACCATAATAAGGAAAACAAAAGAGTTGACATGAAACAAATGCGCAAGACCTTGCTTTTAATAGCTGAGAAACATCTTAACAGCAAATATTGTAGAACACGACAACCTTTACTGGCAAAGGAATAAGGAAAATTAAATAAAGACAGAAATACGTCCTCTGTTTGTTTCAACAGGAAGTTGCATTTGTTTCGACAGGAAGTTGCATTTGTTTCGACAGGACGTTGCATTTGTTTCGACAGGAAGTTGCATTTGTTTCGACCGGAAGCTGCATTTGTTTTGACAGGAAGTTGCATTTGTTTCGACAGGAAGCTGC